>NC_086327.1:41577380-41888630 GCF_036172605.1 Pelobates fuscus | reverse complement strand
GTGTAACACCCCAGGTCTACAACCCGATATTTGCTTGGTTCTTCTGTTCTTCTTTTTGTGTTCCTTGTTTTGTATTGTTGCTATAAAATCAGTGGAATGGATCAATCTCTTGTCCTGAAATATGCACATACTTATTAATTCATCAATTTAATAAAAATAAAAAATAAAAAAGTGGAATTCATATTTGAGACCAAATTAGACAAACTGTAGATTTTACAGTTCAAAATTCAACATTAAATTAAAAACCATACCAAAAAAATTAAATTAGTTTTATTTATTAATTATTCATAATTGTTTAATGATGGGGATGAATTATTGCTTTGAAAAGCTATGAATGACAAGTCGGGGAGTTGGTAGGTACCTGTAGTAGCTGATATTTTACAGAAATCCTGGGTTAAGGCCCAGACAGTTTTGTTCTAATAGAGTTGGCAAGCAAAGTAATAGTTCTGTTAAAATGATTGTGTGTTTAAACATGTTAATTATTGTTGTTTGTAAAACCTTTGGAAGATCCCGCTGCTGATTCATTATTATTAGGAATGCTAAATGTATTTTAATATTCTTAAAGGAGCACTCTGGGCACCATGCCAACTTCATCCCCATGAAGTTGTTATGGTGCCAAGAGGTCCAGGGCACTGTTTTACATTAAAGGGTCAAACCATTGACAAACAGTTTAACTCCAAAGTTCCGAAGATGGCGCCCGTTGCTCTGCCTACTGGTTTCTGACGATGGTCTGAGGGTTCAGGTTTTTGACTGGTCGCCACTGATAGGTTGCAAGTGTCAGCTGACGCTCTCAACCTATCACTAGATCTCCAATCATAAAAGTGTGACTTTATCACAAAAAGGAACTCTTTGCCATTTTCTTCTAAATTTCAGTAGTGACTGTTGATCTCGTATTGACACTCCCCTCCAAAAAACCCACCTCCTACTTTTTCCAGGTACCCCATCAATTAAGACGACAACTTTATCAAGATGGATAGGGCAATGGCTTAACATTGGATAACCTTAACGAACCCTCATGATGCCATGACTGCTCCAATGGCCATAACCATTATATAGCATTCTGTAGTGGTTTTGGTGCCAGGAGTACATTGGCACTCCTGAAATGTAAGTGGTCAAGCCATTTGGTAATGTTTAAATTCTTACCTGGGGTCTACGGGCGCCGTTCCCTGACTCTTCCTGCAGCCGGAAGCTCTAAGCTCCAAGCTAAGATTGGCAGTGCAGGGCTTAGTTCTTTGGCTGAGCGCAATCAGTGCTGAGTCCTAACAGTTGTATAAAAATAACTTGCAGGGCACAGTGAGTTCTCAGGCAATATTACTGACAAAGCGATGATCAGAATTAATAGTAAATTGAAATAGGATTATTCACTGAAGTGAGAATTAAAAATGAATTTGAAACTTTAATTTGGTAATAAAATTGCCAAACTGCAAACATTCTCAATCAGCTGTGTTTTCAGAGCGGTTTCTTTGACCTTAAATTTCAAATTCACTTTGAATTCTCACTTAAGTGAATGACCCTGACAGTGACTTTCTCGTCTTTTGTAAAAAAATATTTCAAATGTCAGCTATGTTTTCAGTTACTCTATTCAGTTGGCTAAAAAAAAAAAAAAATGAAATTCACCAAACGTCAAATATTCTAACTTTCCACCAGTCTAAATGTACTTCAGTAGTATTGATAGCATGTTGCAGCATTGTCTTAGGATGCGGTACCCAGAACCTGGAACTCTTTCTCCTGACACCCATCGGTCTTGGGACTTGCTAGGATGTATACACTTAGTATACACATGGCTTCTTCATGTTTACATTGTGTTAACTGCTAAACCATTCACAGATAAAAAAACAATGTATTTTTATATTATTTTTTCTCCCTTTCTTGGTGTATTTTTACTATTGTATCAAAGGTACAAAACCAAAAATTACAAATTTGGGAAAAATTGGTCCAAGGGACCGGATGGCTCCCCACAAATCTAAGCCTCGTTTAGGCGCCATTTTGTGTGAAGAGGAAGAAATGTTCAGATATGTCTTTTTTTTTTAAAAAATTTTTATTGGCAATTTATAGAAATTCACATTCTTATTACAGGATATGCGGGTTACAGACATATTTACAGAACTCAATGTAGTGTACATTGTCATTTTACATTCATATCTTTCCAATGGCAAGAACATGTCGTAATAATACATAGATTAATAATACATAGATTAACATAGATTAACATAAAACAGCCCTACGATATGCTATAAGTATACTTGTGTGTGCTCTATTCTTTACATGTCCAGTTGACGTGCTAAGTGAAATTCTCCTTTCTCCATGCTGGTATTGATAAGTACTTAGCTGTAATTAACCCGCAGCTCCCTAATATATAGCTACTTTTCTATAAAGAGTTACGAACTTGGGGATATAACAACCTGGTTGTAATACGGGAAAGGTGGGGAGAGGTGAGGGGGGGTGAGGGGTTGATCCCTTGGTTTAGTCCAGTATGTAAGCCTGCACTATGGCCTCAATAACTTGCACAATTGGATCACGTCCAGCTCTAAGGAAGTAGGGATGTTGTGCGGTCAGATGTGTGGATATGGGAAAAGTGAGCACTTCCCTTTTCCTAAAGCGTTTGTTCTGTGGGCTGTATCGTAGGGGGTGATTGGGATTGTCTCTGTTTATGTTGGTAGATGTCCCATTTGTCCCACGCCTCTGTCCAAAATTTGGTGGTGGGTTGTTAGATCTGGCCATTATCTCATATCCTTTCGTGTTTTCAATATGTGCTATGCAACTCTGGATATGAGGGGTCGTCTGTTTTTGCCAGTGTCTAAAGATATGTAGCAGCACTGCCAGGATAATGTGATAGATTAGGTATCTTGATGATTTTGCAAGATTAGGTGGCATATACTGTAGGAGGTAATGCTCTGGAGTATTTGCGAGATCAACTCCTGTAATGCCTTTAATTAGGGTCTGTGTGTCCGTCCATAGTGGCGTCAGGACCGGGCACTCCCACCATATGTGTAGCATGGTGCCCTGAGCTTTATTGTGTCTCCAGCAAAGCCCTGTGTGCGTGGGTTTCATGTGTTTTAGGCGTGTTGGTACTAAGTATCAGCGGTATAACATTTTCCTTGCTAGTTCCAGATGGGCTGTATTGAGTGTAAGTTTCTTATTTGCATACAATATATATGACCACTGCGCGTTTGTTAACTGTCTCCCTAATTCCGATTCCCATGCTTTTACAAATTGTAGTGTATGTGGATCTAGCGATTGGTGATGGTGATTGTACAGTGTGGATATTCGTTTGTGGTCTTTTCCCCTGTGTGCAAAGGCTTTCCAGTGTAGTTAAATTTTCCCATCTGTCAACCGTAGGGAGTATGCTTTTATTTTTCTGTAACCAAGAGCATATCTGTCTATGTGCAAATTCCGCTGCGTTAGGTAATTGGTAAGTGTTTTGCAGTAGTTTGAATGGGATTATTTCTCCCCGATTAAACAACTGGTGTAAGTATGTTAGCCCCTTACTGTTCCAGGACACCATGTTCAATGAAGGTATTAGTCCATAGAAGAAGTCTAGGAGTAAGGTTGGGGAGAGCCTCCCACCTAGTCCCTTCTCCTTGTGAAATCTGTCCCATTCACGTAGTGTTGTGGCTGTGAGTGGTGACATGTCTTTGTAATTTTTCCTAAGTTGTGGAGGGGTCCAGGCTAGGTGCGTTATTTGTTGTCCCCCAGTGTATTCTGCTTCGATGGTAACCCAATGGGATGGTTTGTCATGTTGATGTAACTCAGTGACCAGTGGTGCGAGAATGGCTGACCTGTAGTATGTAATTATGTTTGGTAATCCCATTCGACCTCCTTTGTATGTGAGGTACATGGTTTTTGCTGCTATTCTGGGTTTCCTATTGGACCAAACAAAGGTATTAATCAATTGCTGTGCATCTTGAAGGAATTTTTTAGATAACCCAATTTGTAATGTGCGGAATAGGTATTGCAGCCTCAGGAGAATTTTCATTTTGACTGCAGCTATCCTACCCATCCATGATATGTATTTCCCTTTCCAATTCATCAATTGCTGTTTTATGGATGTAAGAATTTTGCCGTAATTCTCCTGGTGTAAATTCCTCTCTAATTTCGTAAATTTTATGGCTAAAAAGGTTAAGTGATCCTGTCTCCATTCATAAGTATATGTCTGTTGTAAGGTCGTATGCAACGTTGTGGGCGCATGTAGACACATTGCCTGTGTTTTGGAGCTATTTAATTTGTAGTAAGAGCAATTGCTGTACTGTTGTAAGAGAGTCTGGAGTTCTGGGATGGAAGTAAGTGGATTAGATAAAGAGAGCATAACGTCGTCCGCAAACATCGTTATTTTGTGTGTTTTATGTTTGATTTTCACTCCCCGGATTTGGTTGTTATCCCTTATAGCCTGGGCTAATGGTTCTAGCGCAAGAATATATAGGGCTGGGGAGAGCGGACATCCTTGCCTCGTTCCATTTGTAATATTAAACGGCTTGGATACAAACCCACCATTCGCAACCTGTGCCGATGGTTTGGAGTACAGTGCTGAGATTAGGGATAGGAAGTGTTGTGGAAACTCAAATTTTTTTAGAACATTTCTTAAGAAGTTCCATTGAAATCTGTCGAACGCCTTCTCGGCGTCCAGGGACATAAAGACCCTGGGCTCCCCGGGAGGCGTCCGACTATAGAGAAGGCTGTGAAGTTTTCTAGTGCCGTCAGCAGCTTGTCGCCCCCTCACAAACCCCACTTGGTCCGGGTGTGTAATGAATGTGTACTAGGTGGGGGCTCAGGATGTGCGAAAAAACTTTATAGTAATTATTTGTGAAGTCATCTGGCCCAGGTGATTTCCCTGAAGGGAGTGTACAAATAGTTTGTTGTAGCTCCTGCAGTGTGATCGGTTCCATCAGGGAATCCTTCTGGTGTTGTGTTAATTTTGTCAAATGTATTTGCGAGAGGAAGTTGTTAATTTCATCTTGTGTTGGTTGATGCGTTTGTGCATCCTCTTTTAAATTATAGAGGTTTTGGTAATAGGTTGCTGTTTCTGCGTTAATATCTAGGGGGTTGTATATCTTTCCTCCTTTTGCTGGTGAGTAAGTATGGGATTTTGGAATGGATGAGTTGATGCCTTAGTAGTGATGCTAATTTTTTCCCCGCTCTGTTCTCTTGTGTGTAATGCCTCAATTTAAGTGCTTGTAAAGTGCGTGCTGTTTTTTGAAGTAGGAGATCGTTTAATTGATTCGTAATTTGTTCAATTTCAATGTTAAGTCCCGGGTTGGGGTGTAAAAATTGGGCTGTGTTGAGGTCGCGTAGTTTGGTCAGCAGTGTAAGGCGTAGTTTCTTGAGAAAAGACGCTCTGCTAATAAGCTGACCTCTAATGACTGCCTTATGGGCCTGCCAAGATGTGGCAGGTGATATTTCAGGTTGGTTGTTAAGTTGGAAATAATTACCTATCTCAGTTTCTAATTCATTTTTAAAGGCGTTATCATATCGGAGATTATTGTTTAGTCTCCATGGGGCTTTCCCTCTGTGTTTGTAAGTATCCTGGGTCGTGAGGGTCACTGGGGCGTGGTCTGACCACACTATGTCCCCTATGCTACTTGTGGAGGGTAGCAAATCTCTGGATACTAGTATCAGTGGTGTATTTTGGATTTGTGCTGCCCTAGGCACGACTAAATTCGGGCACCCCCAAAATTTTAATTTGCCCCCTCAATTTGTGTTAAGGCCATTTTTTCGACTGACAGACACATGCCCTCATTGATACATGCACTGATATACACTCATTGACAGATACGCAGTCATTGGCACATACATACAGTCGTTGGCACACACTGTTTAACCAACACACACTTTCACTGACAGGCACACACTCTCAGATACACATAAAATGACATACACACACTAACACACACTCACAGGCACACCCATTCTTACTCACAGACACACACTGACAGCTACACTCACTCACTCACAGTAAGGTGGACAGCCCCAGAACACGAGGCAAACAAGGCATTTGTCTGGAAGCTTGGGTGGCATTTTTTGGCGCCCCCCCCCCCTGAAAGTGCCGCCCTAGGCAAATGCCTTGTTTACCTTGTGTTAAATACATCGCTGACTAGTATGACATCTATTCTAGAATGAGTTCCATGCACTCTGGAATGGAAAGTATAATTTTTTTCATTTGGGTGTTTTGTTCGCCATATGTCGTATAGATTATGGTCGAGTAGTAGTTTAGTGATGGCTTTACATTGTGGTATTAGGGATCTGTGCCTAGGAGTAGAGGGGGACACTGTCGTGTCCATATTCGGCTGGAGAATGTGGTTCATGTCTCCGCATATTATGATGGCGGACATATTCTGTTGGGGTATTTTACTCAGTACTTTGTGCAAGAAGTTGCGCTGATTGGAGTTAGGGCTGTATATGCCTACCAAGGTATATATGAGGCTATTGATTTGGCAGTGGATTATTAAATATCGGCCTTGTGCATCTGTTTTGACGTTTAGCAGCTCAAAGGTTAGCGATTTGTGGAATTAGAAGGACACTCCTCTAGTTTTTGATGAGTAAGTCGTGTGATACTGTGTTGGATAGTCTTGTTTCCCAAACTCTGGCACTCTCCCAAGTACAAAATGTGTCTCCTGAAGGCACATAATGTCTACTTTAGCTGTCTTAGTTTCCTCTAAAAGGACTCTACGTTTATGTGGGGTATTCAGCCCCCGTACATTATGTGAGTATATCTTCATAATTCAATAACGTGTTGAATCGTTACGTATTTCTAAGCATACTCCTTATTCTATCTTTATTTCGTGTATACATGTCAGTGGAGCTCAGGTTAGTTAAGGTTGCCTCTATAGGAGTGACAGTGATCATAGCTGGTGTGGTCAGCAGCGTGGTCTTTCGTATCCAGCCGGGACTAGGGGTGGGAACATAGGATAGTGTGAATCGGGTGAAAACTAAAACAAAGTATATACAAGGATAAGTCTTGGTACTGGTGGACAGTACCGTGGGGGTGGAAACTTTCATGTTTCCATGTCGTGACTATGGGTCTGCCGCTGTCTCTTAAACATATAGGGCAGTTGGTCTTAATAGTTCAAACCAAACATCTAATTAAGATAGTTCTGCAGGATCTTTAGTTTGTGACCTGCTGTTCTAAGGTGAGGTTAAAGGGTATTAGAGTTAATAAGGTTGGTTATGCGCAGCCTTAAGTGCTTATGAGTGTACAGACACATTATCACCTTAAGCTGTGGTATGAGATCAGAGCCCATAACGTAGCGCCGTGTACCTTAGTTGCCTGAAGGGCTCGTTATCTAACAGTTATCTATTGGATACCAACTAAACAGGTTTTTTTTTTTTTGAGATTTTTTTTAACTATGTGCCTCTTATTCTGTCTGTGTATTGTAAAGGTCGGGGATCTGCATTACTGAGTGGTCTCTGAGTGGTTTTGCCATTTTTATCCTCATAATATGCATGTTAAGAGGCACACTGAGAGCTTAGTTGTGGCTTCTGCGGATCATTGCATTCTCTATAGGCTATTATAGGCTAGTATAGGTTAGTCTAGCTGTTGCCATAGTCATCTGTTGAATACATGGGTATTCCTTACTCGCCTACTTAATTAGTATTAAGGAACGGTATAACCTAATGTGAAATAACCAATCACGTTTGAACATAGAAACAATAAGTCCATTTTTGACAATATGATACCTATTCTCAGTCCTTTGGCCATATTGCAAGTGTACACATCGGAACAGACTTTTATACTTGCAGATATCCAGCAGCTCATGCTTTGTGCCAGTCCAGCTCAAACCGTCTGGAAGGTGAGGCGTTGTGTTCCGGACCTCGGTCTATGAATCCCCAAGCTTGTAGTTTGCGAAGTCCATCTTCAGGTGATGTGATGACTTGGGTGGCGTTGTCTTTCGTCACCAGCATCTTGGTAGGGAAACCCCACCGAAATCTGAGGCCATGCGCTCTCAAGGAATTGGCAACATGAGCAAATTCTTTCCTTCTGCGAAGGGTGGACGCGGAAAGGTCGGCAAAAAGTTGCAGGTTTGGGTAATTTTCCAATGGCATCGCTCTATTCCTGCTTGATTTGAGTATGTGCTCTTTAATATGAAAATAGTGCATTCACAGTAGCACATCTCGTGGGGCAGTCTATGGTAGGAACCGTGGTCTGGGCAGACGGTGCACTCGGTCCAGAAGTAACATGTCAGTAGGTATGTCCGGGGCATATGCTTGGAACACACCTCTGACATATGTCTGCAAGTTCTCTGGCACTATTTCTTCCGGGATCCCTCTGATGCGCAGGTTGTTCCTGCGTGCGCGATCTTCTAGGTCTGTTATTTTATTTTCTGTCGCTAGTAATTTTTGCTCCAGTTGTTCCACATGAGAGGCTATGTCATTATGTGCTGTGGCAAATTCTGCGATCTTGTTCTCCATGTGGGAGTTGCGCTTGTCGAGTTCTTGCATATCTTTCCTCAGCGAATCTGCCGTGTGTTGCCATGATGTGATTAACCCCTTAAGGACACATGACATGCGTGACATGTCATGATTCCCTTTTATTCCAGAAGTTTGGTCCTTAAGGGGTTAATTTGCTTGACAGGGTGTCCAGAGCTTGTTGTAAGTAGCTCCTAGTGAGTTTGTCCGAGTCTCCTTCATTTAGTGCCGCCGTGTGCTCCGGGCTATCCGCGCTGGAGCCGCCATCTTGCGACAAGGCCTGAGTATCCTCCGGCTCATGGTGCGACTTATTGCCCAAAAAATTAATTTTATCCGATTTGGGTGCAGTCTTCTTGCCCCTCTGTTGTGCCATCTCGTGTTTGCCAGTGATTATACTGCCGTATTACCCTGGATGGAGTCGGATTGCGACCCGTGGTGCCGGAGCGAAGGGATCACACGTCCATTCCTCTCTGCGGTTAGCCACGCCGCCCCCAGATATGTCTTTTAACCTATTTATTCTTAATCTCATTTTCAGATTAATTTCTATGCAGTTTTATGTCATTTTGGCAGCAGCATGCTTACATTAAATGTAAACCTACTTGAATAAAGATCAACACGATTTGTGGATGACAGATTCATTCAGTCACCCAAGGGCGTTCACTTAAATTTTTTTAGATATAGGAAAGCTACCCACAAACCCTTCTTTCCTCCTGTTTAAGCATATCTTCATGCACAGACATGTTCTTTTTACACAAATGCAAAGAGGAGAGTGACATTCTTATGTCCACACATATAACCCTATGCCATTGTATGTAGCCCTGGGGTTTCCAATTGTTTTTAAAGAAAGAAAAATTAACTGAAATACAAAGAGCTAGTTAATTATTAATTACTTGAGCACCTGTATAGCTATACATTAATCCATCTTAACGTGCTATATTACCCGTTAAGTTTGCTACAATGTAATGCTTTGTGCTTTGAAAACATGACGTTCCCTTTAAAGTGAACCTGTTATTAAAATAAACAATATATTGCATTGCTCACTATTTTGTTTTAGAATAATTAACTCCCTTTCGGTTGATGGGTGTCGCACTAACCAAACACCCATCTCCCAATCCCACCTATGTCGCACACACCTACCAGATTGGCCTGCTTGGAAAACACTATGCGATCTATGGTGGATCTCCCCTCTCACACCAGCAGTTTAAAGCTGTATACGGAGAAAATATGTACCAGGTTTCCCTATTTAGGAGGGACAGTCTGTATTTTGGGCCCAAATCCCTCTGTCCCTCTTTTCTATCCCAATGTCCCTCCTTTCTAGGAAGGTGTGTCTGAGCGTATATGGTGTATTTAGAAATCAGTTTGTGTAACTAGGATACATTGTTCTTGTTCTAAATTACATTTTAGTTGCATATATTACTATTAGTAAGTCTCCTTATATTTATCAGAACAGCCACAGTTCTCCTCACATCTCTAAAATAGAAAGTGTCCCTCTCTGCCCATTTTGAATGTTGGGAGGTATGTGAGAATTGATTGACAGGTGCAGAAGTGTTTTTTTTTAGTTGATACATTTAAAAAAAAATGTATTTGCATTAGCAATTCCGCTAGCACCATATGTAGAAACCGTGTATAAACATTAGGTTAATGTACCGTATTTTTCGGACCATGAGGCGCACTTAAAATCCTTTCATTTTCTCAAAAATCGACATCTGTCAACATGTTTTAGCACGGCCTTGGTAAGCTATGAAGCTGCACTGCTTGCAGGGCCGGACTGGCCCACCAGGATACCGGGAAATTTCCTGGTGGGCCGCATTAAGCTGAATAAAGTTTGACTTAGAGTTTTGTTTCATTTAATGCGTGCGCCTTATAACCCGGTGCGCCTTATGTATGAAAATAAACCCGTTAGCAGTCGATCAATGATATTGCGCCTTATAATCCATTGCGCCTTATGGTCCGAAAAATACGGTATATAAAATGGATACTATTTAATCTGGGTATATATTGTGCCTAATTTAACAGATACAGTTTAAATCTGAGCTCAAAATTCCCACTCTTCACTAGCCTTTGGCTAATAAAACTTCAGCCCTGTCAAGTAGATTCAGCCCTTGTGAATGGACTAGGAACCCTACAGTGAAATAGTGAAATAAAAAGGTTTTCGCTCTGTCAGCTTTCTCAACTGGATATGTAAAAATGGAAAAGTTTTACATATCCAGTTGAGAAAGCTGACAGAGTGAAACGCGTCCTGGGAACTTGGAGATCATTTGTCTTCACGGAATTGGACTTTTTAAATGCCTAGTTGAGTGTTTTTATAATGTTATATATTTTTATGTAAAATAAAGTATTTACGGTATATATTTTTTAACACTACTGGCATTGTTCCTGCTACTTTTATAAAGAAGGATTGTGGTCCTTAACCACATACACTCCTGATCAGAGCCGATGTGGATGGCTCTGGGTTTGTAAGTACCCCCTTTCGCTATTCCCTTTTATATATTCAATATCAACGGTACTACACCATATATACCTTTCCTGACTTTAGAGATCAAGGAAGAGGAAGAACCCCCACCAAAAGAAGGGATAAGGATCGCCTCTACGGATCCAACAAGCGATTTTATTGAGCTATATTTTTTAGCTCTTAAAAGTGTGAGTGGGAAATTTATTTCATTCTATATCAATATATCTATATCACAGGATACACTATGTTTGGTTTTATTTATTTATTTATTTATTTTTTTAAATTCTTTATTTTTGAGCAGACGATATTGAGATTTACCGTATAAGCTTTTACATTTATGCATTTGATATCACATTTGCTGGTATAGTTTTACAGAGAGTCAGCGGTATAAGTTACATTATACATTTTTTATACGTTGCTTTTCTATTATACATTTCGTCTGTTATTTTCTATTTTGTTGGCAAGCAAAATCAACTATGTACAATAGCATGTAGCTAGAGGGTAGGGTTGGGAAATAGTGTTTCGGTCCCTGGCCCCGGAGGGTGTGTGACCGTTTACCTGCTTCCCATTAGTTGCTACTGCTAATAGGTGTTGTGATTTATTCCCTCATTTGTCAGTTAATGAATTACTAGAGCTTGCATTAAATAAAAGAAAGTTAAAGGAAAGTAAAAGGTAAGTAGTAAGAGACAAGTACATAGATATCCGTTGTTGCTGAGGTTGCGTTTTTTTTTTTTTTTTTTTTTTTTTTTTTCTTTTGTGTTTTTCGGGTTTGATCCCTCACACGTCCGGTGGTGGTGCCGCTGCCACCCGTCCGGGTGATGGGGTGATAATTGGAAGTAATCGTGTTTTTAGATTTCCGCTTTTTGAGCTGCGTGGATGCTGCCCTGCTCCCCGGGTTGCTCCCCTAGGTGTCGTATTGTTCCCATAGGTCCCATACTCTTTGGAACTTAGGCATTGAGTTTCGTACCTGGGCGGTTAATTTATCCATTATATAGTTATCTCGCATTTTAGTTTTGACCAGGGAAATACTCGGGAGGTCTGGACAAGACCATTTTTGTGCCAAGGCCCTGCGGGCCGCCAGGTAGAGCATATTGAGTAGCCTTTGTTCATGCCTGGGGAGGCCTTCAGTGGGTCTCGAGAGTAGGCACGCCCAAGGGTCCATTTCCAGTCGTCGTTGTAGGATTTGGGAGCTAAGGTCTACTATATTGCGCCAGTAGTTTGCTACCTCTGGGCATTCCCACCACATATGAATATATGTTCCTTTCCCTCCACATCCATGCCAGCAGTCATCTGTGGGGTTCAGTCTCATGTGCTTCTGTTTTACCGGTGTCATGTACCACCTAAATAGTGTTTTATAGGATTGCTCTTGAAGTGTTATACAGATTGTGGTTTTGGTGCATGCTTCCCATATCTCCTGCCACTCCGTGCCCTCTAGTGTCTCCCCCAGGTCGGTTTCCCACTGTTTGGTATAACGCAGTGCGTCCTCTCCGTCCGGGGCCCCTATGAGATGGTTGTACATTAGTGTGATGAGTTTGGTTTGTGTTGTCTCGTTGTAGCATAGTTTTTCGTAGAAAGTCAATGGTGTTAGGGCTGCTTTCCTTACGTCGGGTTTGTGTGCAAAGTCCCTGATTTGCATGTATCTAAAGTAGTCTCTGGTATGTAAGTTGGCTTTGGTGGCTAGGTGATCATAAGTTACTACTTGTTGGTTTATATATAGGTGGGTATATCTTTGGAGCCCTGTGGCTTCTATCCCCTTGTAGTCACCTGCCCTCATTCCCGGGGGGAAGGCCCTATTTCTAAGGATCGGTGTCATGGGGGATAATTGGGTACTGAGGGTGTACTTCGTTTTAGTTTGGTCCCAGATCTGAATGGAGTTGAGTATGGCTGGGTTCGCGGTTCTTAGTATGGCTCTTTGGGATTTGGGCGCCCATATGAAAAATTGTGGGAGGTCCTGACCTGTCATCAGCGACTCCAGGTCCACCCATCTTCGTTTTCCTGGTGGTGCGTGCCACTGTATTATCTGTGTCAGCTGTGCAGCTAGGTAGTAGGCGTATATGTTGGGCAGTCCCAGTCCCCCCCTAGGTTTTGGTCTATACATGAGGGCGCGCGCTATCCTTGGTCGTTTATTATGCCAGATGAAGGCATCTATCGCTCTTTGGATGCCTATTAGGTCCCCTTTGGTTACCTGTATCGGGAGAGCCTGAAAGAGGAATAAGATCCTCGGTAATACGTTCATTTTTATAGAGTTTACTCTTCCCAACCATGAGATGGGCCTGTCTGTCCACTGTTCTAGTTCCTTAAGGAGAGTTCGGAATAGGGGTGTATAGTTGCGGGTAAATAATGAGGAGGTGTTTGCTGTCAGTCGTATCCCCAGATACATGAATTCGTCAGTGGCTATCTTGAAGTGATACCTGTCGTGTATGTGGGCTACGTCCGTGGGTTCTAAGTGGAAGGGCATGGCCACGGATTTGGAGTAGTTTACTTTGTACCCCGCAATCGTCCCAAAGCGCTCCAGTACTTGTGTGAGGTGTCGGAGAGACTGCATGGGTTCCTGAAGCGTTATCATGACATCGTCAGCATAGGCTGATACTGTGAATGGTGTGTCTCTTATTACGATGCCCTGTATGTTTGGGTGCTGTCTAATGGCTTGTAATAGTGGTTCTAAGGTTAGAGCAAAGAGTAATGGGGACAGTGGGCAACCCTGTCTAGTGCCATTCCCTAGCGTGAAGGGTCTCTTGCGGGCCCCTGAGATGAGTATTTGCGCTTTTAAGTCTGTGTATAGTGCTTGTATTGCTGTGACAAAGGCCTCTGGGAACCCTTGAAATTGGAGTAGTTCAAATAAATAAGGCCATAGCACTCTGTCAAACGCCTTCTCCGCATCTAAAGAGAGTGCCAGAGAAGGCGCCTTGGAAGCCCCCATGTGCCAGATCGTGCTAACTCCCCTGCGTGTGTTTTCATATAGTTGGCGGCCTGGCATGAAGCCCACCTGGTCCGGGTGGATCAGGCGCGGGAGCATGGGGGTCAGTCTGGATGCCAGGATTTTAGCGAATATTTTAAGGTCGGTGTTGATTAATGAGATGGGCCTGTAGCTCGGGGCCAGTGTCTCGTCCTTCCCTGGTTTTGGCAGAAGGACAACATTTGCCATTGCCATGTCGCCATCGGGTGTCCCTCCCTGTAGAAAGTGGTTGCTAAGGGTTGTGAGGGGTGGGGCTAATACGTCTTTGAATTGTTTGTAGTAACTAATGTCATATCCGTCTGGTCCTGGTGCTTTGTTGCCTTTTAGGGATGCTATTGCTGCCTCTACCTCCATCTGTGTGATTGGTGCCTGCAGGTCATCGGCTTCGGCTCCGCTCACCCTTGGAATAGTGAGTTCGGAGAGGAAGCGACGCACGTTTGCCATATATGTCGTGTTGGTGGTCTTGAGTTGGGGGGAGTGGTTGTAAAGGTCGGAGAAGTAGGATGTAAACACTTCGTTTATAGTTTCAGGAGTTTTGACTAGTGTGTTTGTTGTTGTGCGTATTTTTGTTATGATTTTGCCTTGCGGTCTCGGGCGGAGGACTCTTGCTAGGAGTGTATCAGTCTTATTGGCCTTTTCATAGAAAAGTCGTTTTGACCATAGAATGGACCGTGAGACCGTCTCTAGAGTGATGTCCCTGATTGAGTGTCTGATGTCATTGAGTTCCCTGAGGAGTGGGTCTGTTGGGTTTGTCTTGTGTTGTTGCTCCTTTTTGCGTAGAGCAGATTGTAAGTCAAGTAGCTGTTTCGTTTTGGCCCTCTTTTTCTGTGTGGCCAGTTTTATGAAGTGTCCACGTATTACTGTTTTATGTGCTGCCCATACCGTGGTGGGGCTAACCTCGGGGGTCGTGTTTATGTCAAAGTATTCTGTGATGGCGTGTTGGATGGTTGTTCGTGTCATGTCATCCCTTAAGAGGCTATTGTTGAGCCTCCACGACCAGTTGGATTTGTAGCATAGATTGCTGAGTGTGAGTGTGATGTCTGCGTGATCTGACCATGTGATGTTGTTAATTTCCGTGTGGATTGTTTTGGCCATCCCTGCTCCGTTGAGAAATATGTTGTCTATTCTGGAGTATGTGTTGTGTGGTGCTGAGTAGAACGTGTAGTCTGTTGTGGTTGGGTGTTGCAGCCGCCAGGCGTCAAGGAGGCCTGTGTGTGTCAGGAATGTGTGTAATTGCTTGTCCTGGCTCCCTCTGCCCTGTGATCTGACGGTGCCTGGTTTCGTGCTTCTGTCAGCTGCTGGGCTGGGTACAGCATTGAAGTCGCCCCCTACCAGGAGGACCCCTCCCCCTGTTCCCGCCACCAGCATTTCCAGGCTCGCCCAGAACTGTTGGTCTGGCTCGTTGGGAGCATAAACATTAATGATGTGTATTTTAGTGGTGTAGAGTGTGCCCCCTATGTATATAAATCTCCCCTCTGGGTCGGCTTGGATGGTGGTAATGTTTAGGGGACAGTTTTTATGTTGGAGAATCGCTACTCCTGCCCGTTTCCGTAGTGCTCGTGCTTCGTGAACTGTCGTGTAGTTTCTGTCCGTCAACCTAGTGGTCGCCGACCTGGGGAGGTGTGTCTCCTGTATTAGTGCTATGTCAATTTTTTTGGGCTTTTAAGTCCCTCACCAGCAATCTGCGCTTGTTGGGGGAGTTAAGGCCTTTGACATTTAACGATAGTACCTTAAGGGCCATTTGGAGATGTATTCAGGGCATTGAATGTGGCGGGGTCCCCCTTCCTCCAGGAACCGTGGGCTGAGGTGGGCGCTGAGTTGCTTACGGGGCTCCTCCTCGGGGGCGCAGGCAGCATCCAGGCAGAGAGAGCGGGTGAAGAATCTGTACTTGTCTTAAAGAATAGAGTAGGAAAAAGAAAAATAACTTGAGTAAGAAAGAACATTTGCATCATATATTCACATAAACAATTAACATAAACATTCGTGAACCATCTGGTCTTAACCTGTGCCAGATGAGAATGGGGGTGTTCACCCCCTCCGAGTGGCGTAAAAAAAATCACCTCTCGGAGTCGGTGATTGCCCCGCGTTAATCCACTGTGGCGTGAGCCACAACCATCTTCGTGTTGTCGCCCCTGGGGCCTGTGGGACCTCCCCTGCGAGTGTTCGCTCTAACTTTCATACCCTCCTGAGTTAGTCTATATAGGGTGTGGTTAAGGTTTACAGGAGTGTTGTGTGTCTTGCTGTATGCCCTCCCGTTCTCCCTCCATCATTGTTTCTCGTCAGTGCATTAGGAAAACATTCCTGCCCTGTGTGTTAGGCACATTAACGGGATGGCTGAGTAAGGTGTAGTTGGGAGCGTTTCAGCATGCCTAGGAGCGTCCCCCTACCTGTGTGCAATCTGTACCTGAGAGTCACCCCCCCCCCTCCTCCCCCCTCCCTCTAGTGCTCGGGTGACCATCCCGGCTCCTTAGTAGTAAAATGTATTAAAGGTGTAATATATTAAGTCGTGATGACATGGAATTTGAACTGTCTCAGTGCATCACTCCCAGTGCAAGCAGCACCCTTGCGTTAAGTCCATTCAGGCTGTGTTCGTGGTCTGCAGTGCTGTTGGTGTCAGTGCCGCTGTGCAGCATGCAGTGAGGTCATCTGCTCTCTCCTTCCTCTCTCTCCCCCTTGTTTTACTGAAGACAGTACCATCCATAGGTTTTAAACAAATTGAGGAGAGGGTTGTCGGGGGTTTAAGGGGTGTGTGAGTCCTGGTGTCTGCTCTCAGAAGAACTTAATCGTCCAGAGCGCCAAAATTGCTGCAATAGGTCTTGTGAGCGCTCTTTTGGAGTTGCGCCTGGCTGTTTGCGGGTCTCAGTCCTCTCGGTCCGCTTGTGCCGTGATCGTGTACCACTCTCTCGGGAGGGGTGTAAGGGCTGGTCGGGTAGGCCCAGGTAGGGCGAAGTCTTGCGGTGGCGTGATTCCTAGGTCCCTGAGGAACTTGTGTGGGTCTCCTCCCGGTGTGTAGGCAAGTGTTCTTCCAGCTGTGAAGGCCACTATTTTGAATGGGTGTCCCCAGGTGAAGCGGATTTCATGTTGCCGCAATATATCTGTCAGCGGCCTCCATTCTCTCCTTCTTTGCAAAGTGCTCGGGGCCAGATCTTGGTATAATGCGATGGATTTGCCTTTGTATGTGAGTTCATGTTGCCGATTATACCGCAGTAGGGCCTCTTTGGTTGAGAAGTGATGGAAGCATATAATGATATCTCGTGGCACATCTGTGTTCGAGCGTCGGGCCCGCAGGGCTCTGTGCGCCCGGTCCATAGTCCATTGGGTTTTAGGGATTTCTGGTAGGAGATTGCTGAAATATGCCTCCATGATTGGTGCCAGGGGGCCCTCTTGTGTTGCTTCTGGCCATCCTCTGACTCGGAGGTTATTCCGCCTCGTGCGGTTTGATAAATCCTCCACTTGCATTTCCAGGTCGCTGATGTAAAGGTTTAGGGACGTGGAGTGCTGTATCACTGTGTTATGGCCTTGCACTATGGTTTCCACGCGCTGCTCCAGTACAGCGGTGCGGGCGCCTAGGGCCTGAATCTCGGCCTTGATATCTCGGGCGCTACGGGTGATCTCTCCCGCCAGATAGGTTCTCACCTCTGCAAGCTGTTTCGAGATTTGTGCGGCGGTATCCTCACTCTGTTCGGGCTGTCCCCTATCTGTGTTGGAGGATGGGGAGTGGGAGCCTCGTGTGCCCGCCCGGCGGCCATCTTGTGCGGCCTGTGTGGATCTGGAGGCCGCGAACATGTCGGCCACTGTGGGAGAGGATTCTTGCGGTCCCCCCTGTTTTTTCTTGCGTGGGGTGGCTCTGGGACCTTTGTGGGGCATGTGAGTACCTTTTAGCGGTTGCGATGCTGTTTGCCGGTGCTGGATTTAGTGTGGATTCGCGGGAGCTCCCTTGTTAGGCTGCCATCTTCGTCGGCTGCCAGGCCACGCCCCCATTTATTTTTGTTTTTAAGGTATTATAGGCCACTTATGGACTTTTGTGTATAATATCAAGGTATTATCCAACTTTTTATATTTTATTTCACATTGTTTAAAATATACAGCGCTTCACCTTTTTATTTCACTATTGTTTAAAGATAAGATTTTGGTGTTATAGCAGCTGATTCACTGTTATCACATTTATAAAATTAGCGCTAGTACTACCCCCCTTTTTCTAGGAACCCTACAGGCTCACAATGGCGAGTAACTTTGGCGAGTAACTTTTACGTCTGTCTTGTAGACTAGGACTTGAAATTTTGAGCCCTGGTTTTTAATTTATTTTGCGTATATAGAACTCATCCCCCGGTTTGTGGCATTATATGTCATTGCTAAACCATAGATTGTCTTGTAATCTGTGTTAAACACACTTCCTGTGCATCTGTGAAGCTGCTTTCACACCTACTGACATTATCATACTGACAAATAGCTCTGTAGGTTGTTAGAAGATGCATCATTTATAGATTTGAGGTGGAGGGGAAAAAAATGTCCAAAAAAAAAGAAACATTGTGCAACATAAAACAAACCAGTCACTCAGTGTTGCATTTGTTACAGATAACCCAGCATAGTAAATCATGCTACAGAGTGACTGACCCGAAAATGATAAAAAAAAATAAATAATAATAAATCCTAGAAGAGGTGACTCCGTCCACCATGACCACTTCAGTGAATTTAAGTGGTCATGGTGCCTTGAGTCTGTATCTGCAACATTACGTTGTGAAACAGTGCACATACCGAGTTTTCATCATTTGGCTGACGGTGGTTTAATTCCATCTGACGGTGGTACCAAGATTTACGGATTGGCTAATGTCAGTTATGTGCGAATTTTAAAGCACACTCATTACCTGTTATTAGTCAGCTGATGCTCTCAGCTATTGAATCACCAACTGTATACGGAGAACCAGTATTCACCGGGACCCTTTACCGGGATAGGGCACCAGAGTACTCCTACCCTTAACAGCAACAGTGAGCCGTGGTGGTTATGATGGTTTGAGTTAATAAATAAGAAAAACACAGTAACTTAAAACTGGACTGTCACTTATCAAATGTATGTGCAAACTGGTAGCTAAGTAAGAGTCTACGGTTGTGCAGTTTATATCCTAAAAACCTCAATAGTTTCTGTTTGAGTGTCTGGGCACAGTGAGGGCAAAGCATACAAATCAAATTAAACCCTGCGGTGGCATACGTGCTGGTCTATGCGTATGTTTAGTATTTTGGAATGAAACACTTGAACAAGTATAAATGCATAGAGGTATTAAGGGGCAGCAAAATCACAGACGTGTAGCAGAGGTAAGTGTTTTATCACTGTCCTCTGCTGCATGATTCACCCATATAAGTGCTTAAATCATCTTGAGAGAATGAGGAACTTATAGAACTGTCTGGAGAAGTGACAGTTCTACGTTAAGTTAAAAAATTGAACCTATACATTATTTTTCTCTTTAAAGTGAACCTGTCAATTATAAGTGCCCACACAAATTCATATTTTTTTTTATCCATAATGAAATGACTTTATAAAAATATATACCTAATACATAGTGCTGATGATTTTTAAATCTCTTAAACAGTTTTAAAAAGAAAACAATGGACACCTGGTACCTACTATGTAAATGACAAACTCTGATTGGCTGCTGACTTTACTTGTACTCGGCAGCCATATTTTTATTAGAAACTGTTATTGACAGTATGAAAATTGTGATGCAATTTCAAGATGGCCGCCTCCATATGGAAAAACCAACACATCTATAATTGGTCATTGCAGCTAAACTTACTAGACAAATCTACACTCTGAACCATTATGTGTGATGTTACTTTTGACATATATGTGCATTCTATCATGTACACAGTGTCATTTACATATGCCAGCAACTGGAACAAATAAATCTGACATATGTGACTTCATGCACATGGCTGAAAGGCACACTCATAAAAGCTAATCTGAAATCATTATCTGGACTTTATCCTCCTGTTTCTAAAAATAACAAAGAATGTAAAATACTATAGATGGAGAGACACGTGGATTTTACCTCACTACATTTTCAGTTCCTTGATTATCCTTTTTAGAGCACATTCTAAAGTTCGAAGTGACTGGCTAAGCCTGATGGGAAATATATTTGACAAACGTAAGCCCATGTGGTCCACATCTTGTAGTCTGGATATGTTTATTACAGATAGTCAGGAAGACATGTGGTTGAGGTTTGGAGTAGAGTTGCTATTTAAGAAGCACCAGACCATTTATTACTATGAGTTGTATAAACTGTCTCAGTGAAGCCCTGGGGATAGAGTGACAACATTTTATTTTTAAATGCAAATATGTAAAAAAATAAATAAAAAGGCATCATGCAAGCAGCAATCATTTTATTGCAGCCTGGTCATATTACCCAGGCTGAAAAAATGTAGTTATAAAATTACTTTCTTTTGAGAATATCGCTCCATTAGACATTATTGAAGTTGTGTTTCCCAACAAACTTCCTGTGTAGAGATGAAAGCCTCTTTCAGTATGTTCCTCATTGAGTGTGCTCTACGTATGCTGACAGACACATGAGATCCAGATGGGCTGATTCCTATATTAATATTAACCCTTCGTGACAAGGTGCTGGCAAACCCTATATCTCATGGTGTGCTATTGGTTGGGGTACTGTCTTGGCCAACTCACCCAGCCAATGACCACCATCCAAGTTGGACATAATTGCCATTGATAATGTGTGGACGTGTTAATTCTGCATTATAAACACAACTGATGTGGGTGTCTGTCTCTGGGTACCTAGAAGTATTAATGGTTTCATATTAAGACCAGGGTATGATGGCAGACCCTTTAGACAACATAACCATTACAGTGAGCTGCAATGGTTAAATGGTTGAGAGTGTCCCTTTAAAAATATTTATTTGTGAGGTCTGAAAAATGAAATACAATTTAGAATTCTTCACCACTATATTAACCTATATCTTCAACGATATCAGTGTTAATCCCTAAAATGAGAATGCAAGGTGAATTAAAAGTGAATTTCAAATTTAAGGTCAATATAGCCAAAACTGAAAAATTCTTTAAGGGACACTATAGTCACCAGAACAACTACAGCTCACTGTAGTTGTTCTGGTGAGTATAGCCAGTCCCTGCAGGCTTTTTAATAAAAACACTGTCTTTTCAGAGAAAAGGCAGTGTTTACATTACAGCCTAGCACAGGCATAGGCAACCTTCGGCACTCCAGATGTTTTGGACTACACCTCCCATGATGCTTTACCAGCATTATGGGTGTAAGAGCATTATGGGTGATGTAGTCCACAACATCTGGGGTGCCAAAGGTTGCCTACCCCTGGCCTAGTACAACCTCTAGGGCCACTCCTCAGACAGCCACTAGAGGTGCTTCCTGGGGCTGTTCTGCACATGTTCTGTGTCTCCACGTTTTGCATGGAGACACTAAACCTTCGCCATAGAGATGCATTGATTCAATGGACATGGACAAGCGCACTTGTGTGTGCACTTATGCCGGCTCATGCATGCGCGCGCACCCCGTCAGGTGTGCACTTCTGCAGCATAGGAGCTGCTCTGAGGTCTGTGAGGGAAGGAGGGGGAGGCAGGCGTGCCTTCCACTTCCGTTAGCTAAGGGGAGCTAACGGAAGTAGGAAGGAATCCTCCCGGGCTGTTTGACCGCCAGAGGAGAATTCCCTAGGTAATTTATAAAAGTGCTCATAGAAATCATCACTTTTATAAACTGGGGTTAAATGAGAGTACTCCTCAGCAAGGGGAAGTGCTTTTGGGGTGTGGAGTGGTCTTTTAAGTCAGCTATGCTTTCAGTTCTGCTACTTTGAGGTTTGACGTTCGCTTTGAATTCTCAATTTAGTATATAGCCCAATTTGTCTCCATTTTGGCTTTACGTCAATAATTGTTATAAAAACCCACCAGTCAAAATAGTGAGCAGAGTTGAAATTGAAACAATGTTTGTTTGTCCTCCTCCAATGCAGGGCATGCCTGACTGTGCCTGGATCAGTCTGGCTTGCGGTATCCATTGATGAATCTTTTAATATATCACTAAAAGAAAGCAGTGTATAACATGGAAAAACGAAATGAACACAAATTTTAGGTGATTTTCATTTTATTCACTGATCTTTCCAGAGAAATGATGGTTCGCCTGTAATAATTATCACAGAGCATCACCCACACAATTCGGGCAAGGCGTTACCTAGCCTGGAGACAACATGTTCAAGACAGCACCTTTAGTGTGATGTGAACACCCTAAATGGTAATCTGCCAGTAATGTCTATTTCTCCTGCTTTTAACCATTCAGCGCACTTTTAGCACATCCACTATTGGCAAACCCAGATACTAATTTATTCATTACTCAGGGATTTGGGGGGATTTGGGAGTTGACAAGGGATTAACACATTTTATTCCAAACAGACTGAAAAATAGCTGCACTGGGGTACTTTTGGCAAAGGACGGAGCACAGTTATGACCAATATTCTTTACTTCCACAAATAATTAAAAGACTCAATACGGAAATTGGCTAAACAGAATGCATTGTTAATAAGCCACTTAGGTACCAATCCTTTAAAAGGACTTTGAGAGGAATCATAATGAACATTTGTGGTTAACATTGTGCTTTGTTAGAAAAGGAGTATACAGTTTCTTCTACCAATATTAGGTGCAGTTAAAGGGACAGCAATCCTCCTGTGAGTGTGAGAGAAAAGATAAGACTACTTTTAAGGAAGTATACAGGGAGGCTGTGTGAGACTCAGCCAGGGGATGTGTGGCTCGGGCTTCAGAAACAAAGTAGGTAAACTAAATGGCAGAGAATTGAGCAGCTAGACTGCAAGGAGTATGATCTATACACCAAAACGGCTTTGTTAAAAGAACACTGTACTGTTAGCAATGCAAATCTTTATTCCTAACACTACAGTTCCCCTGTCCCTAGGTATACACAGCCCCCGTTCCATATAAAATTATGAAAATAAAGGGTTTTACTCATCTTTTACAAGCGACAAGACTCCCTCAGTGTTACTCATCTCAGTGCAACGTCATCAATGAGCCATAGCTTCCTCCGTGATGATCAAATCCAAGGCTACTCATAGAGGAGCATTTGGGTACCTCATGTGCATGCACGGTCAGTGCTGTGCATGCATCCAAGCTTCCCCAGAGGAAAGCATTGTATTCAAAGTTGTTTTGGTGCTTGTCACTTTAAGTAATTAGCTAGATTGATTTTTTTGTTTTTTTTCAGTTAGGCTGTTTTCACTTTAACTTTAAAAGCTGAGCTTGGACTTGTCCATTTGACAATTTCTTTGTTGATTGGGAGTGAAATGTAAGATCCTTAACATCGTCACTGACCAAATCAGAGAGTAAAGGAACAGATTTATTTATTTATTTTCTTACTGCACAAACGACGTCAGCTATAAGCAGACAGGTAGCATGAGAGTCACTTAGAGTTTATGACGCAAATTCCATGAGCTTATTTAATATGTATTGTTTCTAAAGAATCCAAAGTAATTTTAATGTTTAATGGATTTTCATAGGTCAATTAAAATAACTCACATTATTGTAACTAATGACTTACAGTAAAGCCTCTTTTGAGGCTGTAAAAATATGCTATCTAGAGCTGTTTAATTGTGAATTGATAATACCGACGTAGTTGAAGAGAATTGCACAAGGGTGAGAGGTTAATGAACTCTAAGTTAAGTCTAAGACTGACTATAGTAGTGTGCAGAGGCGTAAGTAGAAACCACGGGGCCCTGTGCGAAAATTGCTCTAGGGCCCCCACCATATGTCTACCCTCCCATATGTTGCCCACTCACACATGCAGACAAACAGATACACATGCACATACACACACATACAGGCACACATACATACAGACGCACACATACATACAGACAAATAAATACACAAACACATAGATACACATACATACAAACACACATACACATACGTACACACATACAGAGAAACATTCATACAGACACACAAACACATACATACATACATACAAACAAACACATATACAAAATGTTTAAGTCACCCTTCTGTTTTGTACCTGTTAAATGCAGGAGGGTGACTTTCCCTGGGGTCGAGTGGTGGCTCAGCATGATGGGAGTCAGAGTTCCCTCCTCCTTACTCCCGCGCGGCATGGTGGTTGCTGGGAGGAGTGACTGGGGCAGTCACTTCCTGCCAGCTTTGATGTCAACCCAGGGGGGCCCGGTCAACTGTTAAAGCGCAGCAGCGCTGACCTGGCCCCCTGGAAATTTGTTGCCACAAGGGGGCCGCAACACATGGCAGGCGGGCACCGCAACACATGGCAGGCGGGCACCGCGGTCGCAAGGGTCCGCAGGGCAGCTGGGCCCCCTGAAGTGGCAGTCTCGGTCGCAGCTGCGACCGCGGTAGTTCTGCCACTGGTAATGTGGTAGTAATAGGGATGTCATAACACTCTAGTAGCCCAACCAATGATCACATTACATGTTACACTATTTGTCTTGTGAGTCCTTTTTCCATGGATAGGCCCTGTTTGAACCCATGATCCCACTGGGCCACCGATTGTGCTCTGTGAATCTGGTGTATTATGATAGTATCCCTGAGCTCCCTAGCAACAAAGCTCACATTAAAGGAATACTCCAAGCCCAATAAACAAAACCACTCACTGTAAGGTTTATGGTGCCAAGAGTGCCCTGGTGCCCTTCATTGTAACTAGTCAGACTGTTTTATAACATTTTGACTTCTTAACCGGGGCTGAGCACTGTACCCTGCCTCTACTACTACTGACTTTGAGCTTCCATTATCTCCCTTGAGCTTAACTCTTCAGTGCAGGGTATCACCTGTCAGAGGTAGTGAAGGTGGGGAGCCACCAATGGGGGCGCACCAGGGCAATTCTTGCACCATAACTACTGACAATGGTGCTTGGAGTGTTCCTTTAGTATTTTCAAAGTTATAGTATTGGTGATTAGGCTGGATATACGCCTTGACAGCTTTAGCATGTGTGGTGGCTCAAAGTCTATGCATACTCCTGCAGTGCATTTATAGAGGACACATAGCATCTGCTTTAGTACATGTGAAATGAGAGTTCCTTGCTGCTCATTCTTTGAAAATCCCTTTCTTCTGTAATAGTTTCTGGATCCCCAGCTTCTGTAATAGCAGAGCTTGTTTGCCCTGACATTGGGTTCAATGCATTTACATATGGATGTTTATTTCATTAAAGGAACACTATAGCATTAGGAATACAAATGAGAACCCTCTGCTTGAACTAACAGAGTTTTGTCTGAGTGACACTAAAGGGATTTAAAACCTGCAATGAAAAGATTGCTGTTTGGCAGAATTTCAGTGTTTTTACTTACAGGGTAAGAATGGAGGGGACATACCACCCAGACCATTTCATTGAGATGAAGTAGTCTGGAGTGTCCCTTTAAATTGTGAAGTCAGATGGATTGAAAATAGAATTGCGAAATTCAAGCTCAAATAAACAAATTGGGAAAACAGCATAATTTGAGAACTTTTCCAATACAACTATTTTGGCTCAAAATTCCCAATATGATTTTTTAGTGTAATACCAATCACTGTTTGGTGTGTGTGTGTACAGTTGAAACCGCACATAGAGCTATTGCTGTTTATTTTATTCCCACAATTGTGGAAATGGGATCCAAAAGATTTAAGACTGACATCCCCATGCAACGATTTCCTGGAAATTACAGCGTTGGAATAAAATGGTTTGGAACAATTCTCGACAAAGGAAGAGTGTTGCACATGTAGATAGCGTATATTAGCTATAATGATATTCAGTAACGAGGGTACAGTTATTTTCCATTTTTGATAAAGCCCAAACCCGGGCGAAACGCGTTAAGTGAAGGATTGGAACCCCTACCATATTTTTTTATATTGTTTAATTACAATAAAGTATACATTTTTAACTATATATTTTGGTTTCCATATCCTTGCTGGTGCTGCTGGATTCCTGTTATACCTTTATATCCCTTGGTGGGGATTATACCACCACAAGCTGCTAACACCAGAGCAAGTTATTGCTCTGGATACTGTAAGTAAGATCATCTTCATTTTACTGATATATCCCAATTGTGTTTTTTTATTGTGCCATTGGATTTTGTTCTTTGTTCTTCCCCCTATATATGGTTGCTGAGTCTGGATATTCTACTACATCAACAGCTATATATCCTAAGACGGGGATTATACCGTCCAGGCGCAATACAGCAGAGCTCTTTCAGCTCTATAAAGTGTGAGTTTGTCTTTCACCCAGAACCTTTATAACACTTGTATTTATTTATGAGAACATTCTGCACTATTATTCTATTGTTTTCTGTTTCTTTTGAGGACTTTTTCATCGAACAAGATTTATATGTATGTATATTATAACAATTTTACACTTTTAGCACTTTTTCTGGCGCGGTTCACCACTTTTGTTATTCCATTTTCCATGGTGTGTTTTACTGTTAGTGTTGGATTGATCAGAGCAGGTGACGGATAAGGAAGTGTGAGTTGCAAATAATGATCTGTCAGAATTGCATAACTATTCACTAATTTTGGATGTTTCCCCATATTATAGTTTTGCAACCTGTGAGAGGCGGTCTAAGCGTTTGTTTTTTTTGTTTTTTTAATTCTTTATTTTTGACTCAGGTCATGGTTTCTGTGTAACCGTTGAGTCTTATAGAAGAAAGGTAACAGTGTGGACGATACAGCATATACATATCATTAAACTTGAACAATGTGTAACATTCATATAGGGTTAAATAACCAAGGGCCATGAGCTGAGGGAATTTTATTTTGGGTAGTGGATGTCTGTAATAACATATAAGCCTGGGGGTCTAGTGGCCTTTGTCGTAAGGCCGGTATAGCCGGCGTTGCTAGGGGCTGTTAGGCTGTTGGCTATATGGCTTCATATTTTAGGTATGATACCGTTTTCTTGCTAGGGCCGCTAGGGAGCTATTTCTGGTGCGTGGGTTCGTGAGCTACTTGCTCCCGCTAGAAAGGTATGCCCCATTACCCCGGGGAGAGGGGGGAGGGATGTGAACTTATATTTAGGCTTAGTGGGTGAGGGAAGGAAGAGTCCCGGTCACTGTGAACAGTGTGTCCATGTAGCCCTGGGGATTTTAGTAGGTGAGTATTAGGTGGTTTTGAGTCCTGGTGCTTCTCAGGGGCTGTGCATTGTTGGTGATGCTGGTACGCCTGCTCTCGCCCGCCGGAGGGTGAGAGGTGTTGCCGTCGGAGGGTCTCTTATTGTCGACCTTGTTGCCGGTCCTGCGGCGGTTAGTGTGTTCTGTGGCAGTCCCAGGGTTGGCAGGAGATCACTGGCCCCTTGTAAGTCGTGGACCTTGTATGAAGTGTCGCCGTGTTGAATCAGCAGCACCCAGGGTCGCCTCCACTGGTAAGCGATTTTGTGTAGGCGGAGGAGGGCCGTGAAGGGTCTCAGGGTGCGGCGCCAGGCCAGTGTCGGTCCTGAGAGGTCCGCGTAAAATGCGAGCTGTTTGCTTTCGAACACGTTTGGTGACTGTGTTCTGGTCGCTTGGAGGACCGCTGCTCTGTCCCCGTGGTTCAGGAAGCGCACTAGGAGGTCTCTCGGTGCCGTAGCTGGGGCTTTAGGTGGACGTGGGAGACGGAACCGCCCCCCCCAGAGTTGCCTGTTTGGCCTGTTTGGCGGGTAGTAGAGCAGCTAGCAGGCGTCGTATGAGGTGCGGTACCTCTGCTTCCAGGATATCCTCTCCGAGGCCCCTGATTTTAATGTTCAGGCTTCTCCTCTGATCCTCAAGGTCAGCAAATCGTTGGTCTGTTGTGCGGGACAGTAGTTGCAGATCCTGCACAGCTTTATTTAGCCGCGATGTTTCCCGTGTGTTACGGTGGGTGTCTGCTTCCAACGTGGTCAGGCGACCTGTCAGGCCCTGCAGGTCTCCCCTTATCTGGGCCATGTCCGCCTGTATGGTGAGTTGCAGTCCCGCCAGCAATTCTTTCATCACCGCGGTGGTCACGGGTGAGTTGTCCGCTTGCGGGCTTGCTTGGGCGGGAGCAGTTAGGGTGGGTGGGCAGTGTAGGTCAGACCCGCTTGTGAAATCGTCGGACATTTCGGAGTAGTCATCGGCATAGTCGGCCATGTTTGAGCTTGTGGCGTTGCAGGCCTGCCGCCATAAGTCGCCAATAGTTCCGCTTAACCGGGGCTTGTCAGGTTTGGGCTTCTTAGTTTTCCGGCCCATCTCTTCACACCTAGTTAGAGGTGCCGGTTGGTGTCTTTTCTGATGGTTTGGTGCCGTGTTAGCGGGTCTAATGCTGTGGTTTGGTTCGGAGCTCCAGTGACATGCGGCAATTCAGGTTCGTGGCTTGGCTCCGCCCCCCCGGTCTAAGAGTTTTTTAATGGTTATAGGGAAAGAAGTATTTAGACGCAAGATAAAAAATGGGATCTCAAACTAGGTGCATCTTCCATGGCTATGCTAACATGGTAGTGGACTTGTGTATTAGCACATCCAACTTTAGAGAGCAGTGATAGGCTGACTGACATTGCTGAAATGATAACTCAGGCCCAGAGGAGGCGGGCTGAAAGCTAGCCGGATAGGAGGCATGTGTGGGTGTGGTGGGTGTGGGTGTAAAATGGGTGTGGCATTTAGGTTAAGGGTTTGGGTGGGGTTGTATAAATAACGGACATTTTGTCCCCTTCACCTCAGCCATCTTAAAAATAACGGCAAGGTGACAATCTCTCCCCCTGTTTCCTATCATTTTGTTGCTTTTGCTTACCCCACGGCCAGGAGCATGGATATCGATGGAATCCTTGCTGCTCTTCGGGCTGAGGCCCTCCAGGACGGTGGCCGGCACCTGCAGGCCCAGCTGGTAAGGCTGCAGGGTGCCTCCTTGGTAGCTGCTCCCTCTGTCGGCAGCCAGGGTACTCCGCGCCGCCGGGCGCGTCTCCCTACCCGTTACAGCCCCTCGCGGGAGGGTCGGGTGAGGGGTAGGAGCAGGAGCCCCGTTGCCGGCCCGCGCGCCAGGTCCCCCGCGGCCGCGGGCGGCAGCGAGTCAGTGCAGCCTGTCGCCTCCTCCCCGAGGCGGTCTAGAGCTACCCGTGCGGCTGCCGCTTCTCGGGGAGGTGATGGCCGTCCCGCACCGGTTCCTGCTCCTGTGATCTCGCGGGCCTCCAGGAGGTCGTCCGCGAGATCACTTTCCAGCACAACGTTGGCGACGACCCGGGCACCTGACAGGCGCTCGGCTCATGGCGGATCTCAGGCGGAGCGCGAGCAAGTGAGGTCGGCGGCCGGCTCTTCTTCAGGAGTGGTGAGTAGGCCGCGAGGCGGCAGGGCAACCAGTAGGGGGTTGGGGGGTTCGGGGGGTCGGGGTATAGAGCCAGGTCCGGCTACTCGTGGGCACAGCCCCCCCCCTTCTCATCCTCCCCGCTCTGTCTCCCCTGGCCCGGCCACTACCACACTCCCATCATGCTCATCCGTTCAGCAGGCACTCCCATCAGCCTCATCCGGCCAGCATGCACTCCCATCAACCTCATCCGGACAGCATGCACTTCCATCAAACTCATCTGTCCATCCTGCATTCTCATCAACCTCAGCCGCCCATCAAGCTCTCCCAACACTATCTCCTGCCCATCCTACCCCCTTTGGACCCCTCCCTATGGGTCTGATGCCCTCTGCATCTGCCCCACCGTTAACTACGGCCCATGCTGCCCCCTCTGGGGCTCTTTCTGCCATGCCAGATTCGCACACAGTTTTTACCACTTCTGCGGGTCCCCAATTACCTGGGTTGGGTGGGCAGGGTTCTTTTTCACCTGTCCTGTCTTCGCAGGTCACCCCTGGTCGGCTGACAAGTCGGTTCCCTGATGCTGTGACTGGTGCAGTGCTTCCTGCGGTCGCAGTTCCCTTGGGGCCGTTGCAGCCTGGTGGGCATGTTGAAGTCCCGCTGCTACCTGCCAATTCAGCTCCTGCAGGTGAGTACTCCGGTATAACGGGGTCGGGTTTGGGGGGCGCTGGCGCAGGGGAAGTGCAAGAATGGGGTTCTGTACTCCAGGCTATGAAGCAGGTTTTGCTAACCCTTGAGCGGGGATATCGCCCCGGGGCTTCCCCCCCGGTGGCTTTAGATAACCAACTTCGGGCGGGTTGGGCAGGTTCCGCAGGGTCTGATCCTTCAGCAGTCGCGGCGTCAATGCCCGCCAATATGATACAGGCCCCCAGCCCCTCAACCTCGGCGTTACTGACGGTGACGCCGGAAACTGCAGGGGGCACGGCCGGGGACGCCGCCGCTCTCTCGGGTTTGGGGGTTGCTCCGGCCGCGCACGGTGCGGCGTACATGTGCTGGTCGGGTCCTCTGGGCCTCCATCTAACGCCGGAATTGCGCGCAAAAATAGACAAGGGGGAATTTGTTGAAATCTTTTCTCTCCTCCCTATGGAAGATCTTCCCCGGGTGGACGCTGACGCTAAAGAGTCCGAAAAGGACAAAGAAAAGTTTCGGTACCGGAAGATTCCGAAAACTTTCGGAAACTGGATCCGAGCTTTTTCGATCTTAGCCAGCGTGATAGGTGAGAAGACTCCCGCCAAATGTTCTTCCCTATTCTGCTACCAGGACGTGATATGGAACGCTTGTCGGGTGTACGGCGGGTTAGGGTGGTGGCGGTATGATGAGCAGTTCCGCCAACGTTTAGCGGTTCGGCCTTCCATGGGCTGGGATCAAATGGACATTGGCTTGTGGTTAGCTATCATGACCCGCCCAGCCTCACATCAAGGGGGCCTGTCGTCCTTTCTTGGGGGGGGCGGCGCGGGTTCTTCAACCGCAGCATCGGCCGGTCAACGTAAAACAGGCTGCTGTTGGCAATATAACGATGGCCAATGCAAATTCGGGTCTAGTTGTCGCTTCAAGCATGAATGTTCGGGGTGCGGTGGGTCCCACCCCTCTTCAAAATGCTTCAAACGAGCCAAAACTGGCGACAAAGGGGACTCCGTGGGCGCTAAGGGCGACGACGCCGGTGGACGTCGACGCGATGCGCCCATGGCTAAATCGTTATAAGAATAAGAAGGCGGCTGCCTTATTACTGGAGGGATTTGGGCAGGGGTTTTGGATTCCTCACCGGCCTCGGCAGGTCTCCGGTTTTTGCAGAAACCTGAGATCTGTTTCTGAATATCCAGGGGTGGTCAGGGAAAAACTGGCGAAGGAAGTAGCGCTGGGCCGCATGGCGGGCCCATTTCGGGAATCGCCACTCCCCGATCTAAGGGTTTCACCGTTGGGCGTGGTGCCCAAACGGGAACCGGGAAAGTTCCGGCTGATTCATCACCTGTCGCACCCTCATGGGTGCTCGGTAAACGATGACATTGCAGCTGAATTATGCCGCGTTTCCTATGCGTCCTTTGACGCTGCTGTGGGCATAGTAAGGGCCGCTGGCCCCGGAGCACTCATGGCAAAAACTGATATTGAGTCTGCTTTTCGCCTCCTACCAGTTCACCCAGAGTGCCATCATCTCTTGGGTTGTGCATTTGAAGGTCATTATTACGTGGATATGTGTCTCCCGATGGGTTGTGCAATATCCTGTTTTTATTTTGAATGTTTCAGCTCTTTTCTGGAATGGGTAGTGAGAATGGAGTCCGGTTACGATTCCCTGCTTCACTACTTAGATGACTTTCTGTGTGTGGGCCCCGCGCATTCCCCGATATGCTCCCGGATCTTACAAGCAGTGTCGGATGTGGCCTGTAAGTTCGGCGTGCCGCTGGCACCTGACAAAACGATTGGCCCTTCCACGTGCTTGTGCTTTCTCGGGATCGAGATTGATTCGGTCGTCAGGGAATGTCGGCTTCCGTTGGACAAGTTGGCTGATCTACGTGGGGTGGTCCAGGAGGCGAGCTCCTTGCGGAAGATCACGCTGCAACGACTTCAATCCTTGTTGGGCAAATTAAACTTTGCCTGTCGGATTATGCCCATGGGTAGAGTATTTAACCGACGCCTGGCGGCTGCCACGTCTGGGATACTGAAGCCGTTCCACTTCGTCCGCTTGACCAAACCGCTCAGGGAGGATTTAGCGGTTTGGGCGGTTTTTCTGGAAGAGTACAATGGTAGGTCTTACTGGCAGCAGCCCGAGGTAGCGAACTCAGTGCTGCACCTGTTTACGGATGCCGCGGGTTCGTCGGGTTTTGGGGCTATCATGGGAAAACAATGGTGCGCAGAACCTTGGCCAAGATCGTGGTTCGACTCGGGCCTGACCAAGAACATGGCGTTCTTGGAGCTTTTTCCCATTGTGGTGGCTCTCCATCTTTGGGGGCCGGAGATCAAGGACAGGCGTGTCGTGTTCCACTGTGACAATTTGGGCGTTGTCCAGGCCATTAATCGGTTGACAGCCTCCTCTCCTCCGGTGGTCAGGCTCCTGCGGAGCTTGGTACTGCGTTGCCTGTCTTTGAACGTTACATGTCGCGCTGTGCATATTCCCGGTGTAGAGAATACCACGGCTGACGCCCTTTCTCGTTTCCAATGGCAGGTGTTTCGTCTGATCGCGCCCGAAGCAGATACGAAGGGCCTTCCCTGTCCCAGAGAGCTATGGTCCCTTGGCCTGAGCGAATAAGGGAATGGATTCGGTCTTCAGTGTCGGATGCTACTTGGGCCCGGTACGGTAAGGCATGGGGGGACTGGGTTGCTCTGGAGCAGGACCAAGGTGGGTTTTCTTCATCTGCGGAGAGGGTTCAAGGGGTTTTACGGTTGCTCTGGTTTTGGGAGGCTAGTGGTTGTTCCCCAGCCACGGTAGCGGGGAAGCTGTCAGGTCTGAGCTTCTGGTTCAACCTGACTCGCGTGCCGGATGTGACCAAAGACTTCATGGTCCGGCTTGCAATGCGTGGCTGGCGTAGAGGTCCGCAGCCTCGGGATTCCAGGAGACCGGTTTCTGGCGCACTGCTACTTGGTATCGCGTCGGTCTTATCCAGGGTCTGTTTGTCCGATTTCGAAGCGCGTTTGTTTCGGGTGGCTTTCTCTTTCGCCTTCTTTGGTGCTCTGCGGATTGGGGAGCTTGTGAGCCCTAGCAAACGGATTCCAGGCGGCTTGTTGTTCCATGATGTGTCTGTCGTGGATGATACGGTGCGTTTTTTGGTGCGAAAGTCGAAAACTGACATTTTTGGTAGGGGGGCTTGGGTTTCCCTTCGCGCCATTCCCGGCTCGGCTGTCTGTCCCGTCGCAGCTTTTCAATCTTACCTTCTGTGTCGCCCGGGTGTTGTAGGCCCATTGTTAATTCATGGGGATGGGTCTTTTCTTTCTCGCTTCCAATTTCTCCGGGTTTTCCGTTTGGCACTCGAACAACTGGGTATTTCGAGCACAGACTTTGGGGGTCACTCTTTTCGGATTGGGGCCGCTACGGAAGCCTCTCGTTTAGGTTTCTCGGACCAGGCCATTCAAAGGATTGGTAGATGGGAATCGGGGAGGTTTCGGTCCTATGTTCGGCCCACACGTCTGATCGGTATCCCCCTTGTGTTTTCTCCACAGGGCCCGGCCGACGGATCTGGATAATTGGTCATTCCTACATCTACTGGGCCCACCTGCGGGCTGGGGTTCGCCCGGGTGGGACAAGGCTTGGAATACCTCGGGAACTGGCGGAGGTCCGGTGGTTCGGGTTCCGGGGCATGAAATGGAGTCAGCTGTTGCCTGAGGTCGTGCAGTTATCCACTTTATTAGGAATCCCGGATGTTTTGGTGGTGCATCTGGGAGGGAACGATTTAGGTTCGCTGCCTGCGTGGGGCTTAGGGGAGCTGATCAGGCGAGACTTGGCGCGCTTGCGAGTACTTTTTCCGAAAATTTGCCTAATATGGTCAGGAATAGTTTCCAGGAACTATTGGAAGTGCGCACGCGATCAGGGAGCTATGGAGCGCTGTCGAGTAAAGATTAATAAGCGGGTTTCCAAATTTGTGCTAGGTGTCGGGGGCTTGGCAGTGCGACACCGTATTTTCGAGCGGGAGGCAGCAATCTTTTTTCGCCCGGATGGGGTCCATCTCACTGATGTCGGTTTGGACTTGTTTAACCTAGAGCTGCAGGATGCGTTGGAGCAGGCCATGGCGTTGCTTGGGGGTCGCGCCCGCTGATTTAGGCGTAAATGCAGCGGGGCTAGTGGCGGGTATGGTCCTTGCCGAACCAATTGGGAAGAGGAGTACAGGAAAAGAAGGATGCTGGGTCGGGCCCCCTCCCCTAACCTCGGGAAAGGTTTGGGTATTTGCGCGTGCCCTCTGTGCCAGGAATGGTGGCCAGGGGTTGGCATGTGGTATTGGAAGGCCAAGGTGAAGGCCAGGTATCCTGGACGAGGGGGGAGGGCTGATGCCTCGGTAGGGCGTGTACCCTAGAGGGTTGGTGGTACGGTTGGCAAGGACTAGTTCAAGTTAAATAATGCTTATACCTGGTTTTATTTATGGTTGGTTTTATAAATATGTTTGTTAAATTATAAATAAAAGCTGTGGCCTTTTTATACCACACATATATGTTTCCTAGTTTTGATTGGGTTAAGGGTTTGAATGGGGGGGATGTAATGTGTCGCACCACACGATAACCGCTACCTACACACATGCCACACCAACCAGAAAGATGTCACCAAATGACTCTTTGTACCATAGTTGCTGCTACACTGGTTTTGGTGCTTAGAATACCTATTTAAAATTACTTTCATAGTTGTTGTTTTCTCCACCTATTTTACACGACATACCTACTATTTCTTTTACACGACTTATACACACACACAAGATATTTTTATTTGTTTAGAAATGCTTTAAACCAAAAGAAGGATTACCTGACAGCTTTTTATATATAGTAATCATATTTTTTATACTGTTTCACCAGTTTGTATGATATTCACTCAGGATTTGGTGGAAGTTTGTAAAAGTATTCAGTTTATATTTCGGTATATATATTAACTTCTGAGGCGTATGGAGATCAGTAAACATGCCAATCTCTGCGATAGAATAGCATTATTAACAGAGAATTTGTGATAAGAAGCAGTCTAACAAGTACGATAAGAGAATTTGATAATCTGCTGCGGTGATAGCAATTGGTTTCTCTAGTCGTATGACAAGAATAACAACAGTGAAACATATGGTTCATGAATAATAATTTACCAATTTCACAAAGAGAATGTTATAGTACCAAACAGTAAAAAAAAAAGGTATAAAAGTAAATGCAAATTTAAAGGAACACATCAGGCATCATAACAACTTCATCGAGATTAAGTTGTTATAGTGCAAGGAGGTCCCTAGAGCTGGCTTACCTTAAGGGGTTAAACCATTTTTGAATGGTTAAACCCCAAAGTTCCAGCACTGAATCTCCCCGCCTCTCTGAGCTTTTCTTTTTCTAAAAATCTCTAAAACACATGCTTTTGCAGAATCGGGCAGAGTCGCCGCTGATTGGCCAAGAGCGGTTAGATGAGATGCATAGCCAATCAGTTAACACATGGAGGTATTGGGATGTGTGATGTGTGATATGTCAGATCTTCTATTCCAGCAACCTCAATAAATATGACATGTGCAACACGTCATGCATTCGCAGCCCTCCACTCCCCTTATTTTCTATAATGCAATATGGCACCACTTGAATGACATTGGCAGGGCCGGCACTTCCTATAGGCGACTTAGGCCCCCCTCATGCTGCGGCCGCCTGAGCGCTCTATATAGAGCCTCTGGCAGCTGCAGCACTGCCTGGGCTGGCGTGTCTATGAGGGCGCACCGGCCTGGGGGTGCAAGATATGAGGGATCGGCAGGAGGGAAGCGCACTTAGTGAGCACTTCCTTTCAGTCCGACCGGGTACAGGAAACAGAAGCTCCTGTACCCCGGACCTGAGCTCAGCCACGCTACACTAGTGACTAGAGGTAGGAAGCACCCGAGGGGGGAGGGAGACCTCCTGGGGGGAGAGAGAGGGAAGAAGAGACCACCTGGGGCGGGTGAGGGGGGAGAGAGGGAAGGAGAGACCACCTGGGGAGGAGGGGAAGGAGAAACCACGCAGGGGGAGAGAGGGAAGGAGAGATTACCTGGGAAGAGAGAGAGGAAAGGAGAGACCACCTGGGGAGGGGAGGAAGGAGAAAGAGAGATCACCTGAGAAGAGAGGGAAGGAGAGACCACCTGGGGGGGGGGGGTAAGAGGAGAAACCACCACGGGAGGGGTGGAGACGGAAGAGGAGGGACCACTAATGGGCTGGGGGAAAGTAGAGACCACTAAGGGACAGGGGAGAAGAGGAAAGACCACTAAAGGGCAGGTGAGAGCTCTAAGGGACAGGAGGGAGAGCTCTAAAGGACAGGAGGTAGGAGAGAGCTATAAGAGACAGGGGGGAGCACTAAGGGACAGGAGGAGAGAGCACTAAAGGACAGGAGGGGAGAGCTCTAAGGGACAGGAGGGGAGAGCTCTAAGGGACAGGAAGGGAGAGCTCTAAGGGACAGGGGGAGGAGAGGAGACCACCAAGGGACGGGTGGGAGTGAAAGAGATTATTAAGGGACAGGGGAGCAGAAGACACACAGTGAGGCTCAGGAAGAGGTAAAGAAAATCACAAAATGTCTGGTTGGGGAGAAAGAGACACACAGAGGGGCTCAGGAGGGAAACACACAGAAGTTGGGAGGATGTAGGAGACATACAAAGAGGGGGGATAAGAGACAAACAAGGGGGTTGCAAGAGATACACTAAAGGGGGATTTAAGATGCAAAACATAAAAAAATAATAATAATAATTTCAGCTCCCCTCTCAGCCCCTATCCTACCACACAAACACTATCCTTCACAATACACACACACTCACAATGCATCCCTATACATATACAGAAACAGACAATGCATCCCTACACACACACACAGAAACACACCATGCTTCCCTTACACATAGAGAAACACACAATGCATCCATTACACACACAATGCATTCCTTACACACACACACACATAAACACACACTGCTTCTCTTACACATATTCACCCCTTAGAAACAATCAATGCACCCCTTACAGACACACACTGCACCCCCTACATACACATAAACACACCTTGCATCCCTTACACATACAGACACAGATTCACACAATACATCCCTTACCCACAAACACACACTGCTTTCTATCCTTTACACAAAAACACACCGCATCCACTACACACACACACTGCATCGCCTACGCAAACTGGTATTCCTATACTGTACATTCCATACACATTAGATAATCTATGGGTGGGCCTTATGGGCATACAGGCCGTGGGGGTGCAAGACCTTGAGCTGTGTAAAGGGCCCCCAAAAATGGAGCTGTTTCCCGTTCCCCCAGAACATTGATTTTTGTGACCACGGTTACAAACAGTCTCGAGAGAGCCTGTTCTACACCAGACCAGTGGAGCCAAACTGCAGCCAGAGCCCATCAGCATCCTCATCTGGCTGTAAGTAGGCAATATAGTATATTATTAGTGACACTAATCTCTAATTTACCTCACATTAAAGGGACACTATTGTCCCCAGAACCACTGCAACTTAATGTAGTGGTTCTGGTGTCTATAGCCTGTCCCTGCAGGCTTTTTAATGTAAACACACACTGTGTGCAGCACTGGCGTTAGTTCATATGGCAGATCATATGGGTGGGGCATTGTGATGGGCAGGTGGGCAGCGCATATGGGAGGTAGGGGGGGAAATTTTTCTTTTGCCTAGGGCAGCAAAAATCCTTGCACCGGCCCTGGACACTGGGCAGTTTAATGATATGCCAGGAGACTAGCTGGGGAGACAGAATCACACAGTCTCTGTTTTCCCAGGTCCTCTCCCATTATATCAGTGACAAGTAAGAGCCTGAATTAATTGCAGCAGCTACAAACAGCATCTCCTGCCAGAGATAATAATTCTAATAATTTCAGGCAAGACAGGACATGTATGTCTTAACACTGCTCTGGGTATTAGGCTACGTTGATATTAGTCTGCTTTCAAATTCATCTAATGTGGATTTTTTTAAATGAACTATATTTAACCCATTAATCATAAAAAATAACTCATAGTTGTCAAAAAATAATCAATGGTGATGTTCGGGACCTGCATGCCAGGATGACAGAAAACCAGGGCGGCCAATTTGCAGCATACAGCTTCAGAATACCGGGGAACACTTCCACAAAACAAGCATTTTGATCAATCAGGAGTGGAGACCCACTTATCAGTTGTAAAATTAGCTCAATAAAATTAACCTGAGAAACCTGCGTTAGACGTATGCCAGTGTCAGAGAGATTTCTATTGCACTTCTTACAGTAAGTCAATAAAAGGACACAGTAAGCACTATAGTCATTTCATCTAACTCAAGTGAGTCAAGTGTCTTGGGTATTCTGTGACCTTCAAAAACAATTTAATACTGGGTGGAGGGAAGGTGCATTGGGACTGCGGACCCAATAAATATATCAATAAGAAGTGGTTAGTGTCTAGAGTTTACTTTAATGGTGGGTAGTTGCCACTGGGATCATGAATATGCTGTCCCTGTACCAATTAGTGGTGACCCATTTTTAGGATAGCCTACCAAAGATATTTTGGTTATTGTTTGGACTTTGACTCCCACAGGATCATGGGAGCTATAGTCCTTAGCAGCTGGAAGTAAAATGGCCGCCCGTAGACATTTTTTAGTCGTCATTAGCTGGCACACCAAAATTATCTGTCTATTATGATTGTGTATTACCCTTTCCTAACCAAGCAGACCCCAATATCAGTCTCCCACTTAAAAATTTCTAATATAAACAGTTTCTATCAAGCACATTACGCATGTGATACGAAGAAACAAAGTAAACCTCAGCTCTTTTGTTGTCTTTTTTGTATGTAATTGGTTTGGATTTGCAAGGACACACTTGCATAAGCACAGATCTCACTGCACTGTCCTCTCCCATTGGGTTGAATTACAGCGTGATAGGCCACTGTTTTGTGCTGTCTCAATCTATCTCTTCCAATTTATAGGACTCAAACACAACGGGGAGCAGTATTGTAAAAATATGTTCCATTATTCTCACATCTCCTGCACTTTTAAGAAAGGTAGGAAAATGAATACTACTCCAAGGCAGTGAAAAAGGTTAAGAGGGCACAGAGACATTAAAATAAAAATCTGGAAATTACTGGTATGGTGGAGGTAATTGATTGAAGGAGATACAGTGAGGTAAGATGCCTGTGGGTAAATTGTACTTTAAGAAAATGTGGCATAGGAGAGGCATGTTAAAAAAAACGACTCAAGTGGTAAAAAAAAAAAGAGAGGAGGAAAGGGTTAAAAGGCCTGGAGTGGAACCGAACACAATGTAGAAGGTTGGAGGTACATGAGGAAAGGCTGGAGGTTAACCCCTTAAGGACACATGACATGTCTGACACGTCATAATTCCATTTTATTCCAGAAGTTTGGTCCTTAAGGGGTTAAAGTGCTGAAGTAAAAAAAGTCACTTGGGAAGGTTGAAAACAATTGTAGCTTAGAAAAACTTATGTGAAGGGCGCCAACAGGTAAAATAACAACCAAATTCACTTTTACATGGTCCTAATTAACACACAGAATGTGTTTATCTAGTTGGGTGATGACTGACAGTAGCGGGGAATGAGGTCCAACTGGGAATGAGGTCCAACTAGAAATGTTGGGTTACTTGCATACCCCCAGAGAGTTATCCTGGTGCAAGAACTTTGATTAAACAAAATATGTCCTGTTTTCCACCTGCTGAGAGGTTTGTCTCTCACAAACAAATTCAATTTTCCTGTTCTGCGTGTAATTCAAATGAGTGTACTTAGTAAAAAACGCACTCACACAAAAACAAACATTTCCTCTGTTACTTATTATCAGTTTTTTTTAGATTAAAGTTCACATTGGGAAACCGTATGCCCTATTGCTAAATGTGTCATACAAACAAGACTTTGTTTTGAACAATTAAATGAAATATAGTGGCATTGATAAAGGATTACTGTACATTTAATAGATGTGCATCTGTGTGTATGATATTTTTGCAGATTTGGACATGTTGTTTGATATACTGCCTCAAGCAATGGTGTAACCAGAGTTTCTTTTTCCACATACACACACTAACGCATATACACACAAAAATATATACAAACACAGATAACACATACATACATATACTCACACACACAGACATATACATGCAAGGATCACAATTTACATATTTTTAGCCACCCCCTGCTTGCATACTTTGGGGGTGGCTGTACTGGGGTCTAGTGGCATCTGGAAGTAGTTGGGTTGGAGCTCTCCCTCCTCTCTGGTTCTGACTCTCAGTTTCCCTCCTCTCTGGTTCTCTGGTCCTCTACTCTTCTGCGCAGCTCGTTAGTAAGCTGGGAGGAAGTTCATTGTACTCACTTCCTCACAGCGTCACAGAGACCAGGGACCCGGTTGCGCTATTCGAGAGCAACTGTGTTTGACCAGACCCGGGTTAACGATGGCAACCCGAGGCCCCACTTGAGCTTGCGGAAGGTTGACCCTATTTTTATCTTCCGATTGGCTTGCCAGCCCTGTGGTGTTCCATCAGACGGGTGCCAGGGGACAAGTGCTCTCCAGTGCAGCTCTTTCCTATATCACTGTGTAAAAACTAAAAGCACAACCAGCTGGCAGGTGAAGCAAAGCCAAGAACAAGTAGATGTCAGAGATACCAGAGGTAAGACAAAATGAGTAAGCGATCTGAGGTCGAGGTCGAGGAAGTATAGCCAGCATAATAGTCAAATTAAGTCAAATACCTGGAACAGTAGAAACTATGGCAAGAAATGGAAGAGAGCATTGATAACGTTTATATACTAATTGGTGAAATCCTATAGTAGGGGTAGGCAGCCTGCGGTACTCCAAACGTTGTGGACTACATCTCCCCTAATGCTCTTACAGCTATAATGCTGGCAAAGCATCAGGTAAAATGTAATCCACAACATCTAGAGTAACACAGATTGCCTAATCCTGCACCATAGCCTGGTGTCATTTCTGCTGCTTTATATAATATTCACAGATAATTTTTGTTTTATATTTTTTTCCTCTATAGGCTAAACTTAGGCCACTTCAAATTTTTCCATGATAGTATTGTTTGTGCATTGACAGGCAGGTTTTATTGTATGTAATATTTAATCTGTTACATTTTGATTTAACAGGTGTTTGGCAAACCCTTTGGGCCCAGAATTAGACTGATTCATAACGCAGAGATTTCCTTAACAATTTGTTACTATCACTTCAAAGCTCATTACATTATTATTTAATGAAGCTGCACGCACAAACTACTTTATGTACATTACACGCTTTTATAAATCTCATTGACTTACTTAATGAGTAGACATCTTCCCATGGGGTCTCGAATTCTTCCCAGTAGCAGATTAAAAGGATGCCGGATCCTGAGTAGACATAATGTAGCACATAGAATGATTATTTTCTTTCCTGGTCAAGAGAATTAGTGACACTGCTGATTACATAATGATCTGATAAATGTATTACATAGTGGTCAGAAACTACTTTTCTAGGGTCAAAAAGGCAGTGTACCCAGTAACCACCCCTCTTCCTTAACTTGATGAATAGATCACCTCACCTTTCATCCAACGTAAGCTGTTCTGTACCCAAAACCGAAAACCCTTTTACTGAAAAGAACAGGGCAGTGTAGGGGGCAGTGTGTTATGCATATTTTCCAAATATTATTTGTGTTCTAACCATCTCACTTTCAACTTCCTGCTTGTTCTGCCAACATAGAGTTGATCATATCAGCAGGTAAAAAGATAAACCACCAATGTGGAAAAAAATTTCAACATTTTCCCCAGTGTGGAGAACTCTTAAAATGGGTTACATGAGTTGCAAGGAATTTGCAATCCTTACATCCCTCCAAGTGTCTTGAAACCTCCTCCTGTCCTACCAGGATTTGCATTATGTTTGGATCGAAACATACTGGGTGCCAATTGATTCTGTAAATTAGGGGTTGAAAGCAACAGTGCCACTGCACCCAGACCACTTCATTGATGGTCCTTTAAGTGCCGACTGATTTATATTGGTGTAAAAAACTAGGGCAGAGCATCAAGAATTCAATGCACTAGGCGACTAGGGGGCTGGGCAACATAGACACTGCTTCCCCATTATGGTATGCATTACACCAGGTGGCTGCTTTGAGTAGTAACTGCCCAATGTTACAATACAAGTAAAAAAAAAAAAAATTTTAAATAAACTGCCTCCCGGTCCACTTTGCCACATAAGTCCAAGGCCAAGTTAGCCTAATGGGGAATTTGCTGCTAATATTGACCTTTTCCTTTGTTTACTGATTAGTTGGGGCAGAGGGTATTTAGTGATTTATTGCTAGAAGCACAAATACATATGTCATCTTGCAGTGTAGACAGGAAGTTAGTAATACCACCAGCATGACTGCGTGTGAGTAAGAGTTCACCACAAGCTTCACAGTGTGTCTGACACTCTCTAGCATTGCTTCATTATGAATTTCGCTAATCCAGACTGCATCAGAGGTTTTATGGACTGCAGTAGATGGATTAGGGCTGTAGTGGGGTGTAGGGGCTGCAATTTGGGGGTTATGGGCTGTAGTAGGGGAATTTGGGGCAAGGGACTGAAGTGGGGGGTTATGGGTTTTAGTAGGGGGAGTTAGGGGCTGATGTGTGGGGTTATGGAATGCAGTGGGGTATAGGGGCTGCAATTGGGGGTTAGGGTCTGTAATAGGGGGAGCAAGGGGCTGATGTGTGGGGTTATGGAATGCAGTGGGGTATAGGGTCTGCAATTGGGGGTTAGGGTCTGTAATGGGGGAGCTAGGGGCTGATGTGTGGGGTTATGGAATGCAGTGGGGGTATAGGGTCTGCAATTGGGGGTTAGGGTCTGTAATAGGGGGAGTTAGGGACTGAAGTGTGGGGTTATGGACTGTAGTGGGGTATAGGGTCTGCAATTGGTGGGTTAGGGTCTGTAGTAGGGGAATTTGGGGCAAGGGACTGAAATGGGGGTTAGGGTCTGTAATAGGGGGCGTTAGGGGCTGATGTGTGGGGTTATGGAATGTAGTGGGGTATAGGGTCTGCAATTTGGAGTTAGGGTCTGTAATAGGGGGAGTTAGGGGCTGATGTGTGGGGTTATGGAATGTAGTGGGGTATAGGGCCTGCAATTGGGGGTTAAGGTCTGTAATAGGGGGAGTTAGGGACTGAAGTGTGGGGTTATGGACTGTAGTGGGGTATAGGGTCTGCAATTGGTGGGTTAGGGTCTGTAGTAGGGGAATTTGGGGCAAGGGACTGAAGTGGGGGGTAGGGTCTGTAATAGGGGGAGTTAGGGGCTGATGTGTGGGGTTATGGAATGTAGTGGGGTATAGGGTCTGCAATTGGGGGTTAGGGTCTGTAATAGGGGGAGTTATGGGCTGATGTGTGGGGTTATGGAATGTAGTGGGGTATAGGGTCTGCAATTGGGGGTTAGGGTCTGTAATAAGGGGAGTTAGGGACTGAAGTGTGGGGTTATGGACTGTAGTGGGGTATAGGGTCTGCAATTGGTGGGTTAGGGTCTGTAGTAGGGGAATGTGGGGCAAGGGACTGAAGTGGGGGTTAGGGTCTGTAATAGGGGGAGTTAGGGGCTGATGTGTGGGGTTATGGAATATAGGGGGTATAGGGTCTGCAATTGGTGGTTAGGGTCTGTAATAGGGGGAGTTAGGGACTGAAGTGTGGGGTTATAGACTGTAGTGGGGTATAGGGTCTGCAATTGGTGGGTTAGGGTCTGTAGTAGGGGAATTTGGGGCAAGGGACTGAAGTGGGGGTTAGGGTCTGTAATAGGGGGAGTTAGGGGCTGATGTGTGGTGTTATGGAATGTAGTGGGGTATAGGGGCTGCAATTGGGGGGTTAGGGTCTGTAGTAGGGAGAGTTAGGGACTGAAGTGTGGGGTTATGGACTGTAGTGTGGGGTCATGGACTGTAGTGGGATTGGGGGCTGTAGTATAGATGTAGTTGCTGTAATTGAGGGTTAGGGGCTGTAGTTGCTAGGTCAGGGGTTGGAGTGGCGGTTTGAAGAGAATGCTTACTGCATGGTGACAACTGTAAATTGGGGCTAGTATCTTTATTTCCAATATAGGGATGATGTGTTGATGTGTCTGAGTGTATCTGAGAGATCCACAGCAATAATACTCACACTGTGTCTATAACCTATAATAAAATTGCTTATAAATCAGTATGTGGAAATAAGATACAGTGTTCTTCTTCTAAATTACATTTTAGTTGCATAAATTGTGATTAGTAAGTCACCTACAATTTTGCCGAATAGCCCAACCCCTAGCCACACCCCAGTCACATCTGTAAAATTAAAGCATCTTTCTTTCTCCATTTCAAATGTTTAGAGCAGGGGTAGTCAACCTTTTGCTACCTACCGCCCACTAATGCATCTTTCTTGATGGAAAAAATTTCCTTACCGCCCACCAGTTTTCGTGCAAGTGCAGAATATTTTTTAGAAAGGAAGGTGTTTAAAAAAAAAAATGTACGTACATTTATCTTTTTATTTCTACTTTATGCATGTTTATAATGTTTTTAACTTTATAAAGTTTAATGAGAAAACAATAAAGTAAATTGAAATTACCTTTACTAGTGATTAATGAGATCCTTGAGGTTGATGCTGCGAGACTAAATGTTTGATATCTGGTTCGATTTTCGTAAGGAACAAACAAAGGTCTCCTCTTTAGGTTATATTCAGACGACTTCTCTGTTTGCTCATAATATGATTTCTCATCTGTGTATCACCTTCCCTCCTCTCCTTCCTCAATTACCCCCCACCTTTTTTCCTCCTTTATTCTTTTCTTTTACCTTCCTTATAGCAATGCCCAGCAGGAAGGCTGAGCTAGGTAGCCCACTTACTATTATTAACCAACAACAATTCTCTCCTTTTTATATTTTTTATTTTCCTACTTTCTCCTTTTTTACAAGTACTCCGCTCCTTCTTTCTCTTATTCTACAAGTACTCTGCTCCTTCTTTCTCCTATTCTACATGTACTCTGCTCCTTCTTTATCCTTTTTACAAGTACTCTGCTCCTTCTTTCTCCTTTTTTTTACATGTATTCTCCTCCTTTATTTTATCCCCTTTTTTCTATTTTTCTTCCCTTTTTAATTTTTTTGGATCTTTTCCTTTTTTTTTTTTAAATATGTTTATTAGAGTCGCCATAGAGCGTGGGCAGGCATGTTTTGAATCAGTAAATGTAACATAAGGGTGCCTGCGCAGAGGCATATAAGTCAGAGCAGACAAGTAATATAGAAAACTGAACATACATAGATTAGCGAGATTTGGTACATCAAGGGCATTCAATCGGCATATTAGTGCATTTTGCAGGCTGTTTAGTCGTCCGAGCCATACCTAAAGTAGATGAAGTGTACATGTACTTTGCGTATTCTAAATTTAAATGAATTAGATCAAGGGCACATTTAACATGTATGTTAACGCATTATGCAGGCTGTTTAGGCATCCGAGCCGTACTCGTGTCTAACCCTAAATAAGCGTTGTGTATTAGCTGGCGCGTGCAAGTGTTGCGTGTTTGTTGGTTACGTGGGTGCTTTGTGTTAGCCGTTCGAGCCATTATCCCATGTCAGTAGGTGTATGCCTGTGGTCTGTGTCAGCGGGCTGTATGCAAGAGTGACGTGACCGCTGGCTTGTGTCAGTGCTTTGGGTTAGGTACGATGCGAGAATTCTGGGACGTTGGAACGTGCAGTGCAGTTATTGTGCTGTATTCATTCAGTACATCTACCGTGCTGATATATGACCGGATAGGACATTGTACATTGTATGCAGTGTATTATTACCAGTATGGACATTTCAGAAAAAAGACTCAACCGTTATTTAACTTCAAATAGTGCCTGGAAATGCAGGTGGTAACTAGCATTATAAAAAAGAATGCTTCGTATGCAGGATTTTTAGAGGGTTAAGCATAGGTAAACAAACTATATATATATTGCATAAGGGCACCCACATTTAAGAGAAGTGGCAAGTTTGGCCCAATGTAGAACGCATTGTAGTAGCCCGGCTTATTATACAGTAAAGGTCTTTAGACCTACGGAACATTACATTCATGAAAGAATAATCAAATAGGTATTATAGCTGTACAGGACGTTATATAATAGTCGGGTAAGGCCGGTCTATGGCACAGCAGCAATATGACCCCCAGCCCGCCGAGCCCCCATCCGTCTCCCCCAGGCAGGTCTCAGCCCGCCAGCAGGACTCTCCATGGCTCTGTGGGCACTCAGAGGCAGGTGCCGTCCACATGACCCCCACACCTAGAGTCTACGAACAGTCTGCCTCCTGCACCTCCCCAGAACCTCTCAAGCCCCTGTGGAGCATGTGCCCCCATGTCTCTCCTGGCGCCGGCCACACTCTTGGGGATGGTGCACGTCGGTCACGGCCACCGGTCCGCCGGACAGCCCGCCACCACCTGGTCCACAGGGCTCACGGCAACAGGGACAAGTTCCTCTGGGGACCCCTCAGACCCAGAGGCCAGGGCATCTACTCCTCCTGCGGGCTGGTTGCCGGAGAATCCATCCGGAGGCCGGTAACTCCGAAGGCCACACGTACTGTCCAAGCCGGGCCCCCACGGTAGGTGAGTATGTTTTGCTGTGTCCCGTCTCAGAGCGGTCCGGAGCGCAGTTAATGGGGTTCCAAACAGCCTTTTGTAAGGTAACTTCCGCTGTGGCTGTACCCATATCAGTACAGTGCAATCTCCTGACAGGCTGTTCTGCATGCAGCCTTTGCCAGTGTAGGCGATCGGCGCAACACCAGCCCGGGGATTCCCGCCGCCATGAGGGCCGCCGCCATGAGGTCGGGGTAACCCCCGCCGACCATGGGGGGGAGCGGGGCCGCGCCGCCGGCAGGCACCAGCTGCGTAAAGTCAGTCACTCATCGTTGGCGCATAGGGCTCTCTCACGCCGTCGGCCCTGCTCAATTGCCTCGAGGCTCCCAGCTAGGAGTAGGCCGGGGTTATCAGCACCCACCTTCCAGTTTGCCAATGGTGGTTATCGGGTGTCTGTCTGATGCTGGGGTTTTGCTCATTGCCGGTAGTGCGGAGTTGTCGACTTTGGGGTGTTCAGCACCCACTTTTAGTGCCTTTTTCTTGTGCTCAGGTCTGGAGCTAACGCTCATGGCTGCCAGTCGGCCCGGCGGCCCGGCCCCACCCCCCGGATCTTTTCCTTTTTATCTCCTTTTTTATGCTTTTCTTTTACCTTCCTTGTGGCAATGTACAAAAGTAAGGCTGAGCTAGTTAGCCCACTTATTATTATTAGCCAACAACAACTATCTCCTTGTCCTGCCTATAACTTTTCTTTCTCATATTTTACAACTGCTCCACTTCTGCCTGTCCCTGCTATCAGCTCCCACTCCTCCCCTTCCTCTTCCCACATGTTACACATTTGCGCATGCATGCACATGTTCGCTTTCTCGCATGCACGCATTCTCGCGTACGTTCGTACTTTCATGTGTGCACTTGCGCCCGTCCGCCCGCTCTCTCAAAAGGAGAATTTAGCCGCCGAAATCCCTACCGCCCACCTGGAATCCTGAAACGTCCACTAGTGAGCGTTAGGGACCAGGTTGACGACCCATGGTTTAGAGGGATGGATTCTGTAATTTGTGATTACAGTTTTGGGGGTGGCCCCTTTCGGCATGACAATGGTCCTGTGCACAATGCAGGGCCCATAAAGAAATGATTGTGCAAGATCGATGTGCAAGAACCATAACCTCAAACCTGTGGAACAACCTTGTGATGAATCTGAAAAATGATTGTGAGTCAAACCTAATCTCCCCAAATCACTGCTGAGCCATAGTAACGCTTATGTGGCTGCACGGAGCTAAAAACATTTATTCAAGGAGAATTTCTTGTACAAAGAATTTTGGAAGAGTGGATTTTTTCATAGCACCAATGGGAAAGCGGTTCCATACTGAAGTATATGAGTTTTGGATATAGTTGATGTTCACATATTTCTGTCCATGTAATGTATATGGCAAAATACATCCTTAGACATGTTGGCAATAAGAAGCACAAAGCAAGGCAGAAAATAAAAAGTACAGAAAATAACATGAGTTTGCAAATGTACGCTGTGTATGAAAAACAGATGTTTTTTTTTTATGAGAATCATAAAGGACGCAAGTGATTTTCCACATTTTTTTTTTTTAACCCCTTAAGGACACATGACATGTGTGACATGTAGTGATTCCCTTTTATTCCAGAGGGTTGGTCCTTAAGGGGTTAATATATATATATATATATATATATATATAATTATATACATATTAATATTAAAATACACCTAGACGGTGTATGTGTATGTGTGTATGTGTGTATATATATACTTAGATCATATATATATAATATATATATATGATCTAAGTATATATATATTTTTTTACACTTTTAACTTTATTTTATTTTATTTTCAGCCAGCAGGGGGACCAACTGTCATTACAGTTAGTCCCCCTGCTGGCAATACAGAAGACAGCTATCCCGGCCATTTGACTGTGAGGTCCTCGCAAGGACCTCACTTTCACATGACCGGGAGGGACCGGAGGAGGAAGATCTGCCGCGGGGGGGCTCCCTGGGAGTCCCCCCAACCGCGATCGCCGGCGTGGGACCGCCGGCGACCGGGTAAGTTACTAAAAACCGGAGGGCGTACTATTACCGCTTTTAAAAGGACGTAATAGTACGCCCTCCGGTCATAAGGGGTTAATATCAAATTACACGTAGACTGATACTGATTAAATATATATATAATTATTGTTATATATATATTTATAAATAATATAAAAAAATAAATATGTAAATACATAAAAAAATTAAATAAAAAAAATAATTAAAAATAAAATATTAAAAAATATATAGATGTGTTTTATTTCGTTCTAACTGTATTGTGATATTAATATATATATATATTTATATCAAAATACACGTAGAACGAAATAATATATATATCTATATACATGAATATATACGTATATATCACTATATATATACCTATATATAAATAAAAATATTTAAAAAAAATATTTCCTGGCCATATCCATGGCAGCACAACATTGGGTAGCTCCTCCCTATCCCCATTGGACAGGAATAATAATTAAGCCGTATAAGTACCACCTCCTGCCCCTCCTTCCCCAGTCTTTTTTTCCTGTCCTATCCCTAGGACATGTCGGTCTTTTCAGACTGCTAAAATTTTTTTTTTCTTTTATGGCTTACCTGAGGATTAGTTCCTCTGGCCCTTGGGGAGTTCACCCTCTCTCCCCTGGGAAGTCTCCAGTATACGGCCCTGCGCAAAGGTGTCCCCCTGGAGAAAACCCCTTTAGTGACCGGGGGTTTTTTCTTTCCATTTTTTCCAGTGATGACATGGAAAGGTACATGGATTGCGACTGGTTTCCGGATTGGTATCCTCCCACCAGGCTTAAGGTAATATTATTTTAGTTTACCTGTTGGTTTTCCTTTCTTTTGGAAGGTTTTTTTTCGTTGAGCGTTCTGGGGTCTCCCTGCATGGCTCTCGGGAACCTCCTGTGCGCCCGCGCGGTGTGTAGGCGTCTCCTGTGCGCCCGCGCGGCGTGTAGCGCCCGCGCGGCGTGTAGGCGTCGCTTGCGCGGCGTGTATGGGTCTCCTGGGCGCCTGCGCGGTTCTGGGGACTCTGGGACGCATGCGCGGAATTCGCGCGCGAATGGCCGTTTTTCGCGCGTCTTTTCGGTCATCTGCGCATGCGCGATGACGTCAGACGCCTTCTTAAAGCGCCAGGCCTCCTTTTTTGTCAAATTTGTATTTTCTGCTTCCTGGAGAGTTTCTGGCACCATTAAGTTCTGTGGATTGTTGATTCTTCGTCTTTTTCTTCCGAAGTAAGTTCTTTTCCTTTCTCTTTGTTGGTTTCCTGTAGTGTTTCTTCTGGGTTATTGTTTCGCTGTTTCATCTATTATTTATAGATGGATTCGCGCTCAGGATCTAGAGAATCAGAATCTTCTCATCATAGTAGGTCACAATCTAAGCGATATAGGTAAGCCATCCAATTTTGGAATTTATTGATACTCTGATATCTAAAAGAGTGGTAAGGTACTAATATTCACGTTTGGTGTATTTCAGTGATAAAAGTACAAAGACTTCAGGATCGTCCAAAGGGAAGTCGCCCAAAAGGACGCTGTGTGTATCCTGTGATAACAGAGCCATAGAAGGGAAACGTCTCTGTTCGAATTGTCTCTCAGCAGCCGCAGGACCTTCTCAGTTAACACCTGACTTTAAGCAGCTTATCAAGCATGCAGTTGCCCGGGGCATTAAAGAGGTTGGTAAGACCCACAAGCGACCTAGATATTCTGAGCCGTCAGATTGGTCTCCTGATAACTCGGAGGATGAGTTCATGGACACGGCTTCGCTGAGAGACTTGGCTTTTTCCTCGGAGGAGGATGCTTTGCCTGATCCTGACTTCCTGATACCTGCGGAGGTGGATCATTTGATTGCTCGGGTCAGAGAAACCCTTACTTTGAAAGAGCCCTCGGAGGAGGAACCCTCTACATCTAACCGCTATTTCTCAGATCTTAGAAAGAAAAGAGCGGCTTTCCCTGTGCATACCACTATTAGTGACCTTATTAAAGAAGAATGGTCCAGGTCCGATAGGAGATCCTCTGCTAAAGGGAAATTCTCCAGATTATATCCGTTTGATCCCAAAGATGCTGAAACATGGGATTTTCCACCCAAGGTGGATGCTGCGGTGGTTAGGCTAGCCAAGCGCACTACCCTGCCAGTGGATGATGCAGGCTCCTTCAGGGATCCAATGGATCGTAAGATGGAATACTGCCTGTCTAAGTCCTATGTAGCCTCAGGCACGAGTCTCCACCCTGCCGTTGCTCTCACGTCTGTTTCAAGAGCTATGAAGGTTTGGCTGCAGGAGCTGGAAGGGGACATCAAGAGGGGCAGGAGCCGTTCCTCTATTGTTGATGCCCTGAAGGATATGCGTCTAGCGATTGATTTCTCTTCGGAGGCCGCAGTGGATCTGGTGAGAAACCTTGCTAGAAATATGTCCTTCTCGGTTTCCTCCAGGCGGGCGCTCTGGCTCAGGTCTTGGGCGGCCGACGCTTCCTCCAAGAATAGTTTGTGTTCTCTCCCATTTCACGGAAACATGTTATTCGGCAAGAATTTGGATGAGTGCATCAAGAGGGCGGCTGAAGGGAATAAAGCCTTTTTACCCCAAGAGAGGAAGTATAAAGGATCCTTTCGCGCCCGGAAAGAGTACCATTCCTTTCGTGACAGTAGGTCCTACAAGCCGGGTAGGGAATACTCCCGATTCCAACCGAGGAGAGGTGCCCCTTCTGGGTACAGAGGAGGCAGGTCTCGTGGGTCGTCTTCCTCTAAGGACCAGAAGAATCTATGACTATGTACGGCCCAAAACCGAAGGTGTCGGGGCTTGTCTTCTCCAATATCTTTCGAGATGGACCATCTCTACAAGCGACGTTTGGGTGCTGGATATTATTCGGAGAGGTTACCTGCTAGAATTCTTCAAGCATCCTCCCAACCGATCCTTTCACCTCACGAAATGGCCAGGGGACAGGGAGAAATGTATGGCTCTACGAAATTTCGTCCATTCCTTGCAGAAGGAGGAGGTCATCGTCCAAGTACCGGCAGGCGAAAGAACTCAGGGATTCTACTCTCACATCTTCTTGACAAGGAAATCCTCAGGGGGTTGGAGACCCATTCTGGATCTGCACAGGCTGAACAAGCATCTGCACGTTCGCAGATTCAAGATGGAATCTCTGCAGTCTATAATAAAGGTTGTGTCACCCAACCAATGGATGCTGTCTATAGATCTACTAGACGCATACTTTCACATACCCATTGCCCGAATCCATCAGAAGTTCCTGAGGTTTGCTGTAGAGGAAGGTCATTTCCAGTTCAGGGCCCTCCCCTTTGGACTGAGCACTGCCCCGAGGACGTTTACAAAGGTCCTGGTTGTTCTCATCGCGGAGCTCAGAAAGCAAAACATTGCCATTTACCATTATCTGGACGACGTTTTAATCTTGGGAAACGACGTGGATTCTGTGACATCCCAAGCTATCACCAGCATTCAGTTTCTGCAAGCCCACGGCTGGAAGATCAACGTCAAGAAAAGCCACCTCCACCCGACTCAATCTATGGTTTACTTAGGTGCCCATTTCGACACCCTAAAGGGTACTGTCCAGCTCTCATCAGTGAGAATCCTGAAACTCAGAAAGTTATTGAGAAGAATGCTGAATTCCCCGGTTGCCCCTGCAAAGGCGGTGATGAGCCTCCTTGGTTCTATGTCCTCCACAATAGGTCTGACGAGATGGGCTCAGTGGAGGATGAGACCATTCCAGGCCAACTTCCTGAATCGTTTCCTATCCGGGAACCTGTTCCAGCCCATCAAGCTTCCCCTGAAGGTACGCCATTCTCTGATCTGGTGGCTGAACAGAAAGCACCTAGCCAACGGCTTTCCATTAGGGGATATCGCATGGAGGACCGTGACAACGGACGCCAGCCAGTGGGGTTGGGGCGCTCATTATCTCCACCACTTTGCGCAGGAAGAATGGAATTTCGAGACAAGCAAGGTTCATTCCAATCTGCTGGAACTTCTGGCTGTCCTCAAAGCTTTGAAGCACTTCTCGTCCCAGCTCAAGGGTCAATGGGTGAAGATAAGGACGGACAACTCCACCGTAGTGTCCTATGTCAATCACCAAGGGGGTACCTGGAGCTGCAAGATGATGGTACTGATGAATCACCTGATGTGGTGGGTTCAGAGAAACCTGGCGGGCATTGTAGCCATTCATCTCCCAGGGAAACGGAACCAACTAGCAGATTTCCTCAGCAGATCCAGAATAGATCCGGGGGAATGGTGCCTGGCTCACAGGGTGTTCCGCATGATTGTGGACAAGTGGGGTCTGCCTCAAGTGGACCTTCTAGCCTCTCGGGCCAACAGCAAGGTAGCCCTTTTCTTCACAAAGGAAGAGGACCACCTGGCATTGGGAAGAGATGCCTTATCAAGCCCCTGGAGGTTCTCAATGGGCTATGCGTTCCCCCCGTTTCCACTAATCCTACCACTCCTGAGGAAGCTGAGATCAGAGCGGGTGTCTCTCATCCTGATTGCGCCTTATTGGCCTCGGAGACCTTGGTTTCCTCTGCTTCTGAGTCTTTCGGTGGAACCTCCTCTCCCACTCCCCAAAGTTGCGGATCTTCTGTTCCAGGGTCCTGTCATTCATCCAGACCCTGTCTCTCTCAACCTTATGGCTTGGAAACTGAAAGGAACCGGCTGTTGAATAGAGGGTTCTCCCAGACCGTGATTGATACTATGCTGAGGGCTCGTAAGCATTCCACTTCGGCCACTTATTATAGGGTATGGGAAGTTTTCTCCAACTGGGCTCTTCACAGGAATGTGGATGTCCAGAATCCCTCCTCCTCCCATATTTTGGATTTCTTGCAATCAGGCCTTGAGAAAGGACTGAGCTATAACACTCTCAAGGTACACATTTCAGCCTTGTCCGCCCTGACCAGTCATAGATGGGCTCTGGACTCGGATATCATCAGATTCATCAAGGGTGTCCTTCACATGAAACCTCCTATTAAACCGTTTGTCCCTTCCTGGAGTCTCCCTCTGGTTCTGGATGCCATGAAGTTGAAACCTTTTGAACCGTTTGATTCAGTTTCCCTACAGGTTCTTTCTATTAAGACTGCCTTGCTGGTGGCCTTAGCCTCTGGCAGGAGAGTTTCTGAGCTCAGTGCTCTGTCCATCAAAGAGCCTTTTACTATCTTCCACAAGGACAGAGTGGTCCTCCGTACTGTTCCAGTGTTTCGTCCCAAAGTCACTTCCTCCTTCCACATCAACGAGGATATTGTTCTTCCGTCTCTGAGGTCGGACGCCCATGGAATGGGGAATTCTGCTGACCTGTCCTCTCTGGATCTAGTGAGATGCCTCCGGATGTATATCGATAGGACTTCTGATTGGCGTTCTTCTGACAGTCTCTTCGTTCTTCATAGCGGCTGTAGAAAGGGCTCTCAAGCTCCCAAATCTGCCATTAGCCGATGGATAGTAGCGGCTATCATTCTGGCTTATCAGTCCGCCGGATATCCGGTCCCTGTGGGTCTTAAAGCCCATTCCACTAGGGCTCTCTCATCTTCCTGGGCAGCCGCTGCTAATGTCTCCCCTGAACTCATCTGTAAGGCGGCTACATGGTCTTCCTCTAACACTTTCATTAGGAGCTACCAGATTGATGTTAGAGCAGGGTTGTCTGATCAATTTGCTAAATCAGTCCTGTCTGTATCTAATTCCTGATCTCTGTGTCTGTCACTTGTTGTGGTGTTAATACACTTTGCATTTATGAAATTTTTTGAGTCTGTGTCTCTTTCCCTCCCTGGTTTTATTGCTTGGGTATTACCCAATGTTGTGCTGCCATGGATATGGCCAGGAAAATGGAAAATTTATTCATACTTACCGTAATTTTCTTTTCCTGGTTATATGCCATGGCAGCACAAGGGTCCCGCCCGGGGATATTGCTGGAACACGTGACTGGGGAAGGAGGGGCAGGAGGTGGTACTTATACGGCTTAATTATTATTCCTGTCCAATGGGGATAGGGAGGAGCTACCCAATGTTGTGCTGCCATGGCATATAACCAGGAAAAGAAAATTACGGTAAGTATGAATAAATTTTCCATTATATATATATATATATATATACGTGTATATATACACATATGTATATATACATATATTAATTCTACACATATATTTATGTAATAATTTTACATAATTAGGTATCCTAATTAATTACAATTAGCGGGACCTGCCTGACCACCCATGCCGAAAGTATAGGGAATTTAATTTGCTAGCACTATATTTAACCCTATAACTTTCCAAGACACCATAAAACCTGTACATGGGGGGTACTGTTTTACTCGGGAGACTTCGCTGAACACAAATATTAGTGTTTCAAAACAGTAAAATGTATTACAACCATGATATCGCCAGTAAAAGTGACGTTTTTTGCATTTTTCACGCACAAACAGCACTTACACGGACAATATTATTGCTGCAATACTTTTTACTGTTTTGAAACACAAATATTTGTGTTCAGCGAAGTCTCCCGAGTACAACAGTACCCCTCATGTACAGGTTTTATGGTGTTTTCAAAAATTACAGCGTCAAATATAAGGCTTGTGTTTAATTTTTTTCACATTAAAATTCGCCAGATTGCTTACGTTGCCTTTATGACCCTATGGTAGCCCAAGAATGAAAATTACCCCTATGATGGCATACTATTTGCAATAGTAGACAACCAAAGGTATTGTAAATGGGGTGTGTCCTGTCTTTTTTAGTAGCCACTTAGTCACAAACACTGGCCAAAATTGGCGTTTTTTGCATTTTTCACACACAAACAAATACTAACGCTAACTTTGGCCAGTGTTTGTGACCAAATGGCTACTAAAAAAGACTGGACATCCCTTATTTGCAATACCTTGGGTCGTCTACTATTGCAAATGGTATGCCATTATGGGTGTAAATTTATTTCCTGGGCTACTATACAGTCTCAAAGGCAACGTAACCAATCTGGCGAATTTCAATTTCAAATGTAACACGCTATATTTGACCCTGTAACTTCCCAAAACACCATAAAACCTGTACATAGGGGGTACTGTTTTACACGTAAGACTTTGCCGAATACAAATATGTGTATTTTATTGCAGTAAAAGCAAACAGTATTATGACATTGACAGTTAAAATGTCTTGTAGAACTAAAAATATCAAAAAAAAAAATTCATATTAAATTATGTTTCATAGCTAAATATTTGATATTAAATGAAATCCCTGTTTCCCCTGAATAAATGATATATAATAAGGGGGGGGTGCATTTAATATGAAAGAGGTGAATTACGGTTGGACAGACATATAGCGCAAATGCCAGGTTTTGTTTACGTTTTGTTTCGTTCACAACTTGTACATTTGGCTGCGGTGTTAAGGGGTTAATATAGGGTAGAAAAAGGGGCATACTCTTGTCCAACAATACCTTAGCTCTCATGACACATTATTATAAATCATTAAAGGACAATTGTCATCAAAATTGTCCAAAAAAAAAAATCTAATTAATTTCTCAGAAGTGGTCATGGTGTTTTGAGTAACCCTTTAAAGGGACACTATAGTCACCAGAACAACTACAGCTTATTGTATTTGTTCTAGTTAGTATAATCATTCCCTTCTGGCTTTGTGCTGTAAACACTGTCTTTTTTTTTTTTTTTAAATGCAATGTTTACATTGCAGCCTAGGGATCCCTCCACTGGCCACTCCTCAGATGGCTATTTGAGGTGCATCCTGGGTCAGTGCTGCACAGTGTCCAACACTGACATTCAGTGTATCCACCCTCTTCATGGAGACACTGGACGTTCCCCATAGAGATGCATTGATTCAATGTGTCTATATGAGGAGAGTCTGATTGGCCAGTATGGCGTTTGGCTCCTCCCCTGGCCCATCTCCTTGGCTGAGATCATCAATTCTGATGATGGTGGCTAAGGGGGCAGAGCATGGGCAGAGCCAGCTGTGGTAGATAAGGTGAGTTATTACTATATTTAAGGGGGCAAAGGGGGCCAGGGTGGCTAAATTGTGATTTTAACACTATAATGTCATGAATATATGTTTGTGTTCCTTTATGCCCCCAAGTAAAACGTGTCCCTATTCAGTCCTTTTAGAACTGCTGCATTTAAAAAAGATCACTGGTATAGATAAAATTAAGTCAGACAATGTAGAATTCTAATTAGTTTTACAGTATGCTAGTTTCAAATACTTTTTAAATATTCTCACACTGCTATAGTCATATTAACTGTGTCACAAACTTCACCGAATGTTGTGCGTACTGAAATATTCTCACATTCTTAATTCTCTGGTCACATCCCCCTACATCTGCTCTGATCAGGCCTATACAATACTTTCATTGTACCCAGTGATTTTGACCGTACAACTCTCATGCTGTACTCCCTGCAGTTTGAAAACCTTTAACTCTTTAATCACGCTACAGTCTCTTCATGGGAATGAATAACTTGTAGACTGCAACTCCTATAATACTTAGGCACAGTTGTGAACAGTATATGTAATTAATTACAAAGCAGGGTGCTTCAATACAACACTGTGATTGCCAATGTGTACACTGCAATGTGTTTATGGATTACTTTATGCAATACATTAGCTATTTAGTGCATTTTTACTCATCTCTCATATGTGTGCCGACTCAGAAACAATAATAGATAAGGCAACCAGAATGCAGATATCATTGTGTGCATATCCAAATACTAACTAAAGAAAGGTGGCATTGTAGTTGATCTATCTTACACTGTCTTGAATCATCGCAAAGGGGAGTGGATTTCAGTTCTGCCCTACACACTGATTCACAGCCTTGTCATTCATCGTACTTGCTGACACTGTCTGGGTTATTGTTAGGTGAAGGGGTGCAGAGTAGGGGTCCCCTTCTTCAGTGTCAGTTGGCCTGTCACTTGGCTGTTCCGCTAACTGAACTTTGCAAACATCTCAAGTATCCTCAAAGAGATATAAAGCTGGGATATATTTGGGGAATATGTGAATCCTGGGAATATGTGAATCAGTTTTGGTGTATACATCATGCCCTTGTAGTCTTACTATTCAATGATTTACCATTTAAGGGTTAAGTCACTTTTGTTTTTGATTATGCAGCCCTTACCACACCGCCCTTGGCTGTGATTCATATAGCCTACATGGAAAAAAAAAAGGTTTTACTTTTAATCAGATGTTAACTTACTTTAGAAGTGTTTATCCCCTGCTCTGTCAATTGAACTTTAATAACATACAGAAGGCTTCTGCAAGGTTTAGCAAGCTATTAACAGAACAGGAGATAAGACACTCTAAATTAAACAGACTCTGCAATAAAGGAAGCGTAAACATTAGATGTCTCTTTACAGCAAGTATTTAAGAAGGCTGTGCAAGTCACATGCAGGGTGGTGTGACTAGGGATGTATAAACAAAATAATTTAACTCCTAAATGGTAGATAATTGAGCAGTGAGATTGCTAGGGCATGATCTATACACAAAAACTGCTTAATTAAGCTAAAGTTGCTCTGCTGACTATAGTGTCCCTTTATGGCACTTGAAAAGGTAACTGACCTAAAAGTCACTCTGAACAGACAGTTACACTCCTGCTCTCTCCTTGTTCCTAGATCCCCACTGTAGTGGTTATGGTGCTTGGAGTGATCCTTTTACACTGTAGTGGTTATGGTGCGTGGAGTGATCCTTTTACACTGTAGTGGTTATGGTGCTTGGAGTGATTGTTTTACACTGTAGTGGTTATGGTGCTTGGAGTGATCGTTTTACACTGTAGTGGTTATGGTGCTTGGAGTGATCCTTTTACACTGTAGTGGTTATGGTGCGTGGAGTGATCCTTTTACACTGTAGTGGTTATGGTGCGTGGAGTGATCCTTTTACACTGTAGTGGTTATGGTGCTTGGAGTGATCCTTTTACACTTGGATGTCCCCCAGTTGGTTTTGAACTACTGGTCCCTAAACACTGTGCCAGAGAATTGAATCTTGTAATTAAAGATTATTGGAAAGTACAGACTTATCAGTATCTCCAGTAATCATTTAAATGGTCAAGCAAGTGCAACTCTGCTATTCTTTTAGCTTGACGATTTTGGCCTAAATTGTCCAATTCCTTTGCTAATTCTCCACAGTTTCATGTTTATTGAATAAAACCTGCATGTTTTTTTTTTCTATATTTCTAATAAAAAGGAAACATCTTGAACAAAATGTACTAACTGAAATGTTTCTCTCTTTTTCTGTCTCTCTTTAAGCAGGAAAAGAAACAAGATGGCCATGAAAGGTTGCCTGAGTGTTACAAAATATTTCCTGTTTGTCTTCAACCTCTTCTTCTTTGTAAGTGGCAAGTTATTTTTTCGTTCTCATCATTCACCAGAGGTCTTCTCTTTGTGGTCAATTATTTGTCTTCTCAACTATTAAACTAAAAATATATTTTTCCCCAGAAAAAGTTCAACAAGATGCATTTAAATGCTGTTGTGACTGCTCAAATTTAAAGATGGTGGTACACCACAATCAGTCCCTGGAAATGTGACCCCTTTTACTTCTCATAAACTCCACCCATTCTTTACTTTCTTCTGCCCACTTAGCTCAATGTAGTCCACTTGTTCAAACAAAAGAAATGTTAGTAAAATAAAACATAAACCTTTCTGTACACAGTAACCTATGCCTTAACACAGCTGTTACAGGGCCATTGAACAGTTTTACACTGTTTGTTTTTGTTTGCAACAAAGGGTGATGATAACCGTCTTTATCGCCAGTCTCCGTCCTTTGTCATTCACTCAAAAAAGCCTCAATACCCTGCAATAACTCACCAAAGTTGCTGTTTGCAGGCAAATCTAGTGTACAGACTGACAGTGAGTGTGCAACATCTATAATTCTACAACCCCCCAAGTCATCACCACCACCAGTAGCCATTTTGAGTCAGCTACTAAAAAAAAACCAAAACAACTGTTCATAAACTCTGCAAAACTCATCAGGTTGAGTGTGCTGTGTTGTTTAGTCTACTGACAGACCGTGAGCATGCTACATCCTGCATGCCTATATATAGCAGAGTGCTAGAGTCATAGACATTGCACTCACCGTCAGCCAAAAGATAGGCATAGAGAGGCATCATCAAGTGGACAGAGAGTGTCTATCTGCCTCTACTCTATCTCTATGGTGTCAGCTTGTGCCTGGAGTGACTCTGCTCTTTATATGCAAGAAAATACCTTACCGGTCTTAGCAACTTCTACCTGACATTGCACAACATTGCCTACTCTACTGTCCAAATGTATTCCCGAGTCCTCCTCATTTATTGCCTTCTATAACTCAGACCTTTGTCAGTTACTTAAAATAAAATCACTAGGTTATAAGTTGCTTGTGCAATCCTCTTCCAAATATGCATAACTTTAAATGTATCTGAATTAAATGTCATTTGCCGTCTTCGCTTTCCAATCTTCATATTTTTACTAATCCCTATGTAATAAATAAATATCCTTCTCACACTGTATTAGTTCTATTATGTCTTTATAAAGTCCTTATAGTATGAAACACGTTGACATGGTAGCTGTTTGTATCACGTGGTCACGCCGTGCTCTGTTGGTTTAAGAGCTTGTATTGCCCTTTGAAGAGGGAATCTTATCTGTACTTTGCTGTCCTACGAATTGTATTGCAGTTTGTATACCTACATTGTTTACCTTGTGGGCATTTATTCCTCTTTATGCCCCCACTGGTCCATACGGACTTACACCAGCAGTTAAGTGGAACTCGATACCAGGTACCGGCATGATCGATACACGTACAATAGAACTTTGGGTTGTTGATCCAGGGACACTGTTTGGGGAGAGGGTTTTGCTCCATAGTAAACCATTATATTCTTTTATATAATAACGATTATGGAGTATCTGGTACTGTGTATTTTTTATTGCACTTAACACTTAGATTCTCAGTGCATATAACCACAATACCTTTGTATTTAATAAAATATTTATGTTTTAAATATATAATTTGTCTAGCTCACCCTATACATTGAGCTATTTGAGCAAACCATATTGCTTGCCTATTGTAAGTTCCTTAATGAGCAGGGTGACAAGAAGTGGACCTGGAACAGACCCATGATGGACTCAGCTTACCACCTTTGTCCAACTTTTCCATAAACAATCCTTCTCTGATCCTTATCTTTAACTCAATGCAATCCAAGTATGGGGATTTTTATTTAAACCAATTGATTTTAATTGCTTCTACTGACTTCTGCAAAGAATGCAATTAAGTTTGTTTGATCAGTCTTTCAGAAATGTTGATTACTACTAATGAAATAGCTGTGCACAATGAATTCCTGTATATTATCCCATAATAATCCTTTAAATAATTTTTCTGCCCACAAATATTAAGCTCACAGGTCTTTCATATTTTAATGTAAGAGCGGTGGAGACTGGGTGGTGGAAATGGCAGTCACAATGACGAATCACTGACATGGGACAAGAGAAAGAAAGGCAGTATAGAGAAAGTCAGATATAAAAAATATAATTTTATTGATTAATTTGTTAAGACAATATAGAAAATGAAAGCAAACTACGGTAAATTCTTACCTTGAGCAGGAGGAGGTCCGGAAATGATGCTGTTTTAGTCTTTCTCTCTGTTGCTGCTTAATATAGCGTCTGTCCTCTTTCTCCCAGGCACCATATATATTCCTACCAATGGCATGAGCCAATGACAGCACCTGAATAAACTCCAACGCGCATGATTTTTGAGTGTCATTATCAGAAAAGCAATGGGTGCGACCACAAGGTCCTTCTTAGAGTGGACTGGGCATGTGTAAAACCTGATGAAACAGGACGTATTTCACAAACGCCTTGGAATTTTTACATGCTTAGTGTTGGTCTCAGCAAAGCTTTTCCAGACAAACTATCAATCAAGGGGAGGTGATCTGCAGACCTTTAACTATGACAAAGATAATTAATAATTAGTGTTAGTCTATTTTTTTTAAATAGAGATTTCCTAAATATTACCCCAACCCCTCCCCCACCCCCACAAAAAATAAAAAATAAATATTAAATCCCCCTATATTTTGGAGGGGGGGGGGGGGGTCTTTTTTAGCTTAAATATGAAATTCACTTTGTTCCTCTTCCATGTGCCTGCAATGAGTTCTATAATGACTGCATAAGATCACGTGTTTTAAGTGGTTTTACTTGGGGATTTAATTTATTGTCTAGGCACTATTAAGGTTTGTTAGTTTACTTCTTGACCTACTGACCTCATTTTGTATTTAACTTTAACTCATTTAGATCAAAAGTATTTTTGTTAGAAAAGTAAATTTTATTTATGTAGACTAATTCACACTACATATAACTTGTTAATAATTAATCCAGTTTTAAGGGTCTGTCCATGATGTATATACTCTCCATTTATTTTGCAGCATAATAAATTATAATGATTAAAAATATATATGTTTTAATATAATTCTTTACTTTTGTTGTGCATTGATACAGCATGGATATCACAGTTACAAGATTTGAAGCCACATAGGTTAATATCCAGCTTGGAATACGATAGACTGCAGGGGCATGATCTATACACGAAAAAAATGCTTTATTAAGCTAAATTGTTTTTTATGCCTAAAGTGTCCCTTTACGTTTCAATACCTCATTTCCTCTGCACAAAGCAAGAGCATGGGGAGGTTCTTTTAGAAAAATATATATTTCCTTTGTTTTAAACGTTTTATTTATTTATTTTTTAGCAATGAGTCTATTCCATGGGCATGGGCCTAGAGCTTTAGCTCCATCAGCCCCTATGTTGAGCTGGCCCTAGTCATGCTATAACCCACTCTTAGATATATGACATTAACAGAAGTTTACAATGTGTATAAAAAAGGAACATGTTAATTTGTAATGTTGTTGTCTCAGGATGGTTGTATTTTACAGCAGAATGGGGGCTGTTATTAGTTAACCTTAACATATGGGATTTCTATTCATTTAAGATTTGATTTACAGCCGAAAGGATGAATCAAAATATAATTTAAAAAATGTTTTCTCTCATTGCAGCCTCTCTAAAATACAGGACTTTTTGCAACAGTACTTTTATATAACCTTATTATTTTTTATCAGCATTTATACAGCACCAATATATTCCCTAGTGCTTTAAAATTATAGAATGGGGATATCTGACATTCAGAATATTAACAAAAGGTGAAGAAGGTTTTTCTTAAATGAGCTTACAATCTATGAACAAGCTTACTTTTATCTATTTTATATATATATTTCAGTTCCTCTTAGTATCGATTCTTATGTGAACCCTGTGAACATTTATACGCAGCTTATTCCACCCACTGATATTTGCTTTGTCAAATGTTGTGAAAGTGGCGGATTGTCTGAGCCAGTTTTGATTTATTTTGCGTGTATTCTGCATATAAATAAATCTAAGCAAATCTACTAAAAGGGACTTGATTATTGTAATAAACTGATATTCCGGCCTTTGTTATCACTAATTGTTGTAGTCATACATTTTATTTTAGTTTATATTACAAAGTAATACTTTATTTGTCCCCCAGTGCTGAAAGTGTTAAAGGGGCAATCTGGGCACCATATCAACTTATTTTAGATTAAGTTATTATGGTCCCTAAACTGTCCCTTTAAGTGCTGCGCTGCGCTAGAGTGAAAGCCTAAAACACTCTCTGATAATCATGTTCTGTTTGCAGCTTCTAGGAGGCGTATTGCTATGTTTCGGGCTGTGGATCCTATTTGACAGGAGCAGTTTTGCAGCTATGATAGGTGAGTGAGATCAGCCTTGGAGAGGTACTGCAGTTTACATTCTGTTCCGACTTGTTTACATCCTGGCCGTAGAACACATTTTATATTGTCACAATCAATCCACAAAGATGGCACAAGCTGGCGTGGATTTATTCCAGTTTCAAATGTTTATGATGAATTGTTCTAAAACAATATTTCATTATGTAACTACTTATTTGCCAAGACATATTTCCAGAAATGGACTGGGCTTGTTCCAATGCCTTTTCAAATGATACTTTCAAAACATTTATATAACTATCTTATTCAAATTGTATCATAGCATAGTATTAAATATTGTTTAGTTCATTTTATATATTGAATTTTCATGTAATTAACATTTTTTTTTTTCCCGATGAATCTGTGATTTTTCTGAGAAGGTCCCCAGCTTTCCACTGTGCATGGGACAGGAAAGATTATTTGAACTCTTTGATTATACTTTGTGATCAGCATGCCCACGGTTAGCTAGAATTTTTTTTTTTGTGTGTGTGTTTTTCTTTCATCTCGTTTTATAAAAAAAGATAAAAAAGTAATAAAACGGCCAAGCAGATTTATTGTCATTGACACACTACAAGATGTATTGCCCACCACCCATCACCACTCCAGAGCATTTCATAAGATTATAAAGATAACACATTTATGAAATACATTGACTGTGCTGCAATTTTTTACTGAAATTCAAAGGCAGTCAAAAGATTTACCAAGACAAAGTAGGGGCTACCTTGTCTTAGTATATTCCCTACGCCTGACAAAATTGACAAAACGCAAAACTGTCAACTTTTGTCATTTCCCCGGTTATCACTAGTGACGGATGTATGGAAAAAGGCATTGTCTATGGAAGATCACCCAGTCTCTCAAATACAACACTGACGTGGGCTCCTGGCAGCTGAAGAGGACCATGCCAGTGGCCCTGCGGCCACTGGGCACCATGCGGAGCAGTCATTGTCGAGAGTCTTTGCAAAATATGAAAGCCTATAAATATTATTATAACTACCACTTACCTACCAAGGGTGGTGCAAAGCGGGGTGGGCATAAAAATGCCCCTCCTTTGTATTTTAAATTGCCCCCACCTGCTGACAAAGGGTGGGGGCAGGGGGTGGACATCCCCTATTACTTGTTTTAAGGTCCCCCTCCCGATGCCTTCCTTATTTCATAGGCTGTTATTTCAATGGCTGCCTACTCGCTAGTTTTAACAACTTACTGGATATGCTCCCATCTGCAACATGATACGTCACCTTGTGTCACCAAAGGTTTTTAATTGTTGGATAGCTAGCTGCTTGGGCTGCCAGCGGGGAAACAGTACTTAATATGGTCAATTTACTTGTGTAAAAGCAAGTGAATGGCAATTTGTGAGTCTGCATCCTGCTTGAAATCAGAGCATTGTGGATCTTTCGAATTCATGTATACTTTGATTTGGATGCAAAAGCACCGATTCTAATCGAGACACTGAAAGCATTAGGGCTATTGCTGCAGATTCACTCAGATTGACTAAATCCTGACTGTGTTTGGTTTTAGTAAATATGAGAATTGCCATTGCGTTTGGAAATCTGTTATTTTCTATGGATTTTATCCACCCCGACAGAAAACGGTGTTTAGTGAATAACCCCTTAAGTATTTGCGTAAACAACTCTCAACCTCCCTTATTAGCAAAGCCCTAATATGAAGGTATCCCTTTAACACTCACTCTCTATATAAAATGACATGGCTGTTTGGGAATAATCACATGTATTGTATGTCATATGTGCTAAAAGCATTGCTTGTAAACATGTAAATGAAAAGGGAAATCTAAGCAAAATAATGACTACAGCCTGTTCTAATGGTTATGGTGCCAGGACGCCCCTGACATCACCCCTGGTTCTGTGTCACACTGTTTTCAAGCAGTTTACGCAAACTGAAGCCTTGGACCTCTGTGGTGTGTCATTTTTAGACTTCCAGATATAACCAAAACTGAAATAACTAATGGAGAAGTGTCACTTCCAGAATAACAATATGCATTGACCTAGAACCGGAGGACAGTGACACAGACATGCTGACACCATAACCACTACAGCAGGCTTGGTTGTCTAATTCCACTGCAGTCCAAATTTCGTATGTAAAATATTTTTTATTGATAATACTTAACCAGACCCCTGTCACTAGATTATTACCTTTTCCTTTCAGCCATTCCTGCTATCTGTTCCTTAGGGTGTTTTTTTTTTTTTTTTTTTTTAATACAAGCCAGGTTCACACAGCAGACAGACATGAGATATCAATTTGCTTTGTTATAGTATTCTCGAGTACAATGTGTTCTGCACTTGCTGTGACTCTCGAACTCGGAGTCGTAACTATATAACAAATAGGAGATTGGTTGCTATACAGTAATGAAATAGAGAGCTAAAAAAAACAGGCTTTAGAAAGACAGAGAGGGGAACCAAGGGAAATTCTAGGCTTCGCTCCAGCTTGCAAGCTTTCGAAAGCTCGAGGCAAGAGCTGAAGTTTTTCCAAAGAATATGGGGGGGAAAATGATTCATCGTTTGATATTTATGTAATCAATGGTTTTCCAGTCTATGTTGGCTGGAAAAGAATTCTGGGAAATGTCAAATATTAAGTTAGAGGGCCATGGTTGGACACACCAATGTAACTTATTCTAGCTTCTCTGCCTGATCTCTTTCTAGGGGCTTCTTCACCAACCCTGAAGGTCTTTTCCTATGTGTTCTGCGGAGTGGGCATCCTCACTATGTTACTCGGGTTTCTTGGCTGCCTCGGATCCCTTAAAGAAATCAAATGCCTACTGGGATTTGTAAGAAATATGTACTTGTTTTCAGACATTTTCATTCTCATCAGTTATTTGATATTGGCCAAGAAAATGTAACATTTCTTTCTTAAAATTTATACTGATAGTGTTATTTAGTAAAGTGAGAATTCCAAATTTAAGGCCAGAGTAGCCGAACTAAAAGCTTGGATGACTTAGAGAATTTTTCCAGTTCGACTATTTTCACCTTAAATTTGAAATTCACTGTGAAATCTTACAAGTTATAATTTATAACCCAAGTTCTACTGGCAACTTCTGTTTAAGGATCAAACTCTTTTTTTGTTGTCTTTAAATGGAGCATATGTTTAAAGGAACACAGTAAGCACCATAACCACTGATGTAGTCTTAGGACATGCATCTTGCTAGTTAATTTGTCAGGCGTGCAGGGAACATGTCTTTTAATTTCTGTTTTGTTATAAAGTAATATGTGGAACCAAAATGTATATTTTAGCCTCGAAGAGGAAATGTCACTTGAGTGGCTAGTGCACATGCTAATAATGAACTAAAATTAGCATCCCTTGTTTGCAGCTCCTACTGTAAAGTGCTCCTTGGAGTTATTCTTTGCCAGTTCCGTAACGTCCACTAACTTCTACCAGTAAAGTTCCCATATAATTCAATCAGGACTCAAAACAGGAGTCCAGGATGAGGTTTACTTGACAAAACTAAGCTGATATTGAGTTGCCTGTGTGTTAATGCAATGCTTCCTGACCTTTTACGGAGAAATAACCCTACAGGTCAAGAGAAAAAGAAAATTAAATTCAAAATGAAACGTGTTGCCACTGATATTTAAGCTAATCCCATACTTGAGAACAAGCCTGATTAAATGGAGTAAAGAATATTTTTAAGATAAATATGACATAATGCAATGTGGTGTGTGCTGGCTGTATGTAGTGTGGTATGTGCTGGCTGTATGTAGCATGTGTTCTGTCTATATTGTGTGTGTGATCTGACTATATGTACTGTGGTGTGTGCTTGCTCTTTGTTGTGTGCGTGCTGTCTGTGTCTAGTGTGGTATATGTTTGCTTTATGTTATGTGTACTGTCTGTTTTTAGTGGAGTGTGTTTGTGTGTGTGTGCTGTCTGTATGTAGTGTGGTGTATGCTGGCTGTATGTTATTTGTGTGATGTGGGTTGGCTATATATCTGTGGTGTGTGCTGGCTGTATGTTGTTTATGTGAAGTGTGTTGGCTGCATGTTTGTGGTGTGTGCTTGACTGGCTCCTGGAACTGCATGTCCCGGGTGTTGTTCGATGCAAATTCTGCATCCTTGCACACCCCCTGTTTTTTGGTGCGCAAGGTATTTGAACCATAACCACTTCGTTGGAATTAACTGGTTATGGTACCCAGAGTGGCCCTTTAAGCTACTTGAGGAGCACCCTGTGCATTGACCCGGTTTGGTTTCTAGTCCTTTTGGTCCCACAAAACATTTTAGGCTTACTGGAGTTGATAATACATGAGTGAAAACCAGGAGACATTTACATCTCAGGCCAGTGAATATTTACATCTCAGGCCAGTGAATAAATGAATCATTCTTCTGGTAAGCAGTAAAATTAACCATCCACACAATGACAGTATAAAGAACAGGGTGGATGTTTCATAGCTGGTCACAATGGGGCATGGGTGACTTAGTATATATAGAGATTGTCAGACCCTGCTCGTTGTGATTTCTCCTTGCTTTTGAGCAGCTTTCCTGCCTTGTAGTATGTAGACTTCATATGCTCTATCAGGCAAATAATTATGGATGATTCCCGAAGGATCGAGTCCTGCGATAGGCACTCCAGATGTTGTGGACTACATCACCCTTGATGCTTTGCCAGCATTGTGAGCATTATGGGAGATATAGTCATCTGGAGTGCCAGTGGTTTTCTACCCCTGAACTAGTCCATTGATTTCTACATACAGCTGGGAAGCACTTTTCTTGTGCAGCCCATCAATCATTTATTTTCAGGAAAACATGGTGGATCTGGCAAACCTATGAATGCATAGCAGGTATAGGTCAAATTTCTAAATGTAGAGCAATCACCATGGTAACTAATGGAATGCTTATGTGGGCTGTTCCAGTTTAGAACATTGACTCCTGTCAAAACGATGTTTTTAAACATATGTCCCACTGTACTGCTTGTTCTATTTCATAATAATGAAACAAGCAATTGAAATGCTGAGAGGGCATGGTTCTGTGATTAGATTCTCAAATAATCGGTTTGATGGCCTTTCTGACTTTTAATTGTGCTGTGTTTTGTTTTTGTTGTTTTGCAGTATTTTGCTTTCCTCCTGCTGCTCTTTGCTGCTCAGATCACTATTGGAGTGCTCGGATACACACAGAGAAATAATGTAAGTTCCAAGCCAGAATAGGTTTTATTCTCTAAACAGTGAATTGTTGTAGATTGAAAAACTAATAAAAAAAAAAAAAATGAAGACAAAAAAGTGCTGCTTTGGAAAAATTATCTTGCAATACCTTTCATATTGGACAAAGATATTTGTAGTGACAAACTTAATCAAGACTAAAGCAAAATGCGAAACCGGTATATAAGGTAGGTTAATGTGCATATACTGGTCAACATGGTATGTGCAGTGCATTGTGGGTAATGAGCTGTGCATAGTGGGAGAAAAAAGATTGGAAAAAAATCACACAAAGCAAATGATGACCAGGAAAAAAAAAAATACTTTGGATAGTTGATTTTAGCTTACATTTTGTCCCTCCCTCGCAATTCGTATTCTAGTGCGACTCGATAAATTATTTTGTGACAAATATCGATGAGACGCATTTAAGTATTAGGTTTATTCAATAATCCCCAAATACCATATTATTGGACCGACACATTTCAGGCTAATTTAGCCAACTTGTAACTATAGTGTTGATTGATTTTTTTAAAGATCAGGAAGCAGCTATTTTAGCCTAGACTTTTCTATTCGGAATAAAACCTGCTGCAATTATGAATTTGATTAATAAATGATCACATGAGTTTTGAGACATGGCATTTTCAAACTTGCTATGTACGACTCATGGTATTTAATATACAATAGGACATATTTTTGCTAATGACAGTTTTCCGTAATTGGGTACAGTGGATTCGGATTCAATTGTCTAATATGCTAATTGGCTTGCTGTTGTTTTACAACCCGAAATCTCTACATTATTTTAAAAACAATCCGTGTAATAGCCCTTCCCTTCAATAGTGATAGCATAATTAAACCATTTGATGTGCAAGAGGGTGAGCTGAGAAAACATGAAAACTTTTTTTTCTGTGTTTTTAATCTCATTAAATAGCCACATTTATGTGTAATAATAGCTAATTATATCATTATGTAAAATCTGATCCACTTATCCAAAGAGGATGAAACATTGTCCGCATTAATATGAAAAGATTGTTGCCTCTATTTGCTGTGTCATTATACTTTTGTAATGTAAGTTACTGTCTTCATATGTCTAGATTTAGTAGTAGTTCAGTCATAAAACTGTGGAACAGGTGTCTTCACTTGGGAATATAACTCGTCTTTTCCAACTCAGCAATTCTGGCCTTAAAGGGGCACGAATCACAACCACTACATCCCACGTTTTTGTCAAATGTTTTCGAAAAAAAAGTTGTGCCTGTAGCCGGGCCTCTCTCAAACCAGATCGATATTGTGGAAGTTATATTTCTGTATCATCACTATCAACGTTGCTAAATCTGGATGAAAGTGCTGGTGGTTTATTAGCCCCTACAGTCTTTTTGCACTGTAAATAGTGGTTATTGGTGCCTAGAATGCCTCTTTGCTTCCAGACAGTGTTCTGCTCATTTCAATTCATTGTTTGTCAAATGGTAACAATTAAGTGTAATTGACTGTAACAGTGAAAGATGAGCGTTTAGACTTAGCAATAAAATGTTTCATTCAGTGATAAATCTGATAGACGGGTTAGTAACACAACATTGATTTGTAGTGAATTATAAAACAAATGGCGAAATATATGTTAAAGCTGTGACTATAGTTAAATTGGTTTTAAACCTACAATTTACAAGCCAAGTCGGTTATTCGCTGTAGTGTTGTTGTTTTTTTTAAAAACATTTTATAGTCACAGCTAACTTTTGCAATTGCTGGAATGCAGAGGAAATATTTAAAAAAATGTCCAAAAGTTTTTGGTCAGACCTGCTGAATGGAAAACCTAATTGACTTTTCGAATTTAGCTACTTTGGCCTAAATGTAAACTTCACTTTGATTTCCCTTAAATCTCTGACCGTTCGATGGTCCATTTCGTAGACAGCAAATTTTAGTTTATTAAAAAACACATCGAGGTTAAAATAACCAAGCAATGGCTATTGCTGAACTGGTGCTTTTTGCCAAACGAAATATGTTGGCCAGAATATTGCAATATAGTTTTCAATTCACCTCCATTCACTGTTTAGGGAATAAATTCTTCCAGTCAATATCCCTGGTAAGATTATTTAATAAAGTAGCAGTGCAATATATACTCGGTAAAATTCACAATTTCATGTATTGTTAGAAAACTGGTATTTGACCCATGTGCATATATATTATTATTTGTTTACTGCATTTAGCTAGCAGTCCCTGTAGATTGCTTGTGCAATGCCTAACATGGAATGTAATCTCTTTGTAGTTGAGAACCGTTGCTGGAACATATGTTGAAAATATTATTCGGAACTATGGAATCAGTACAAACCAAACGGATATGGAGGAAAGTTTGGACTATGCGCAGCAGCAGGTATGGACACAGAAGGGTATTTTGTTAAGGTGTAATCTAAATGTCTTTGTTAAATAAAGAACATTATCATATGACCCACAGGGAGATGAGCCAACATGTAAGCAAACTAAAGACTCTGCTTGGAGTGCCATTGCCGACGTGTGGATACAGCCCACCGACTATCAGTGATGTTCTAATTCTTGGGATACAGCCCACATATTTTTTTCCATGGTGATAGTTTGCTATGGATGTAAACCAACACTTGTCAGGTGTGCCTTTTTTATTTTTATTTTTTTAAAGGGACACTATAGGCACCATAGAAACATATAAATACATAACGAGACTACCCCTTCTCTAATAGTAGATCAAGAACTGACCTTACTAGCAGACTCAAGTTTAAATGTAAAACAATTTATTGCAAACAATGCAGACAAAATATAAAAAAAGTAATTACTTAAACATAAAACTTTCCTGATACATAAAATTTAAAAGAAAGCCTTAACAAAGTCCAGACCTTATTCAGATGCTCGGCGTCCCGAGTTTGAATATATCATGTTGAAAAAATATAGAACGAATAAAAGTCTTTCTTTAATCCAAGTAGTGGCTTGTGGTGTTTGGAGTCAGACCTCTCCAGACGCGTTTCTCCGCTCCTGCGGCTTTTTCAATGGATGAGGTCTGTCTGACTGAACCCGCTTAAATAGCTGATTCCCGGTACCAATTACGTCTCGGTGGCTTTTTCGCAAATTATGAATATAAGACAAAATGACTTTCATATGTCCCAATAGTCCCAGTGTATCTACATACACCGGTTTATAACATTTGTTACTTCTATTGACCCACAACTAACATTGTTACACTTTTGTTGTTTAGCGTTACTATGGCAATGCCCGCCCAAGAAGATTCAAATGTAACTGCCGTTTTGTTATCGGGCAGAAAAAGAAATCCGAAAAAATTTAAATTTTAAATACAGAAAAAGTTGGATAGGGATATGTGTTATATGGGCAGGATTACATTATACAAGGGTATTTGCTGTTATTTTATAAGCAAAGTATTGCCTTTCTGGTATCCTGTTAGATCCCGATACTATACTAAATGAGATGTATTGAAACTTGTAAATGCAATTCCTTACATTCCAGAACTAGAAATGAATAACAATGCCTCATGTCTAAGTAAAATGTGACCTATATCTGAAAGCAGATTTTTCTAAATTTGAAGCATATAAGTGTTTTTTATTAAACGACAGGGTATGAATTACTGCCTTTTTTCCATTGTTATAATAGCATCTGCCTCAGTATATTTTAGAATACCTGATCTTAAATTCTAATAATCCAGCCAAATCAATTCACTTTCATTTTCGTTAGTTTATAGGTATTAAACGATAAAGTATATATTACTGTCTTTTTTTCTCGTTGTTATGATAACATCTGCCTCAGTAAATTTCAAAATACCTGATCTTAAATTCTATTGGTCCAGCCAAATCAGTTCACTTTCATTTACATTAGTTTTATTTATGATAACATATTTTCATTGCTGTGGTAATATCTGCCTCATCAGAACTCACACTGCCTGTTGTTCAGAAATTTATGGTAGAGAAAAAGAAATAAATGGTCAATATTACTTATACTACTGTATTGTTTTAAATGAAGCATTATTATACTGTAACTTGAGTATATACAGGTAATCCACAGGATTCGGTTCATTTAACCTATTAATGGTTTTCGAAAGGGGATTCATCCCAAGAAATGGCATAGTTCAAACTCAGCATTTAAGCCCTTGGGCTGCAGCGTGTCTAATTGGTACATCCATTTCATCTCGGCTATGCCCAGTTGTTTGGTGTGGTCTCCCCCTCTCCAGTTTTTATTAACTTTGCATATTCCCATGAAATTCAAAAGGCTCATATCCGAGTTGTGTTTCTGTTTAAAATGGGCAGAAACTGAATGTTGCAAATATCCTCTCTTTATGTTCAGCATATGCTCTCTAATTCTGACGTACAATTGCCTTTTAGTTCTTCCTACATATTGGAGCCCACATGGGCACTCCAATACATATATAACGTTTGTACTTTGACAGGTGATATGTTCCTTTATTCTGAAGGATTCAGATTTCCTCTTACAGTTCCTTTTAGTCACTTCAGATACTCCTTTTGCCTGTTTGCATTTGCTTTCTTTGCATGCAATGCAATCCAAGCAATAGAAGAAACCATTCTTCTTAGATGTACTTGGAGTGTTTGTTCTTTTCAGATGTTTGTTTGTTATTTTCCTTCTCAAATTCGGCGCACCCCTAAAAATAATCTTGGGTTTATCTGGTAAGCTGCTTGCCAGTATCTTATCTTTTTTCAGTAAGTGCCAGTGTCTTGTCAGTATCCTTTTTAGTTTTAGATTATCTTTATTATAGTTCAATATGATTGCCGGGAAGTCTCCGCCTGGTTTTCTTACTTGTGATTTGTCCTTATTTATTAAAAGTTTGGTACGGTCTAAGTTGTCGACTCTGCGTATTGCTTCCTCTATTTCATACAATTTATAATTTTTCGACAGGAATTTTTCTTTTACCATATCTGCTTGTTCTCTGTAAACATCAGAGTCTGTGCAATTCCGCCTTAGACGTCTGAATTCATTATAAGGCACGTTCTTGAGCCACATTGGTAGATGGCAACTCTCTTTAAGAATAAAACTGTTCACATCTACTGCTTTGAAGTGTGTTTTTGTCTTCACTCTACCTGAATCTACATAGATGGTAAGGTCAAGGAATTCTACCTGTGTCTTGCTACAGATGGTATTCAGTTTGACTCCCCAGGTATTCTTGTTCACATACATCAGGAATTTTTGTAGATCTTCCATTTCTCCTTCCCATATGAAGAAAACATCATCGATGTATCGTTTATAACTCAGAATGTTCTTATTCCAGGGATGTTCGTTCCAGATGTAATTATCCTCCCAGTCTCCCATAAACAAGTTAGCGAAACTCGGGGCAAATTTCGTCCCCATCGCCGTTCCCTTCTTCTGGAGGTAGAACTGGTCTTCAAACAGGAAATAATTATTTTTCAAAATGAAAGCAATTCCTTCTATTATGAATGAGATTTGCATGTCTTCTAGTTCTCCATATCTCTTTAATATTTTGCTCACAGAGTCGCATCCTTGTTGATGGTCAATTATCGTGTATAACGAAGTCACATCTGTAGATACCAAGATATAGTCTTCTTGCCAGGAGATGGAATCGATTTCTTTAATCATCTGAGTCGTATCTTTGAGATGTGACTTTACTTTAGACACATACGGTTGCAAGAATGTGTCTATATATTGTGACAAATTCGATGTGATTGATTTGATCCCTGATATTATTGGTCGGCCCGGTGGTGTTTTCAGATCCTTGTGGATCTTTGGTAAAAAATAAAAGGTAGGGGTTCTTGGGAAGGGAATAGAGAGAAATCTATATTCGGACTCTCTCAGAATCCCATTGTCTCTCGCTTTGACCAACATAGTATTAATTCTGATCTTGATCTCATTCAATGGATCACATGATAGTTTCCCATATGTTTCAGGTTCTTCTAAAAGTCTGATTGCTTCTTGTAGGTAGTATTCACTTGACATGATCACTACCCCCCCCCCTTTGTCTGCTGGTTTTATGCAGATCTCTATATTGTTCATAAGGTCTTTGATTGCTTCCCTCTCTTTACTCGTTAAGTTATTCTTTGAGTTCACCCTGTCCACCTAATGTTCTAGGGTTTTTACGTTCTGTATTATGTGTCCTTTGTGTCTCCGCTGATCTTTTGTCTTTCTGTGGGTTACGACTTCTTCTCATATTGCCCTCTTCTATAATGTCCTTAGGTCTCCTCCATCCCTCATTAGTGTATCTTTTTTCATTTAATGGGATGTAATTAGGATTTTCTCTTTCAAAATGTCTCATTGGTTGTTGATTCGGTCTGCCCCTCCAATTTTGATTTCTTTTCCCATAAGAATGAGGATTTCGGTTTTCAAATTCGGTTTCTTTAGGTCGTATGTGTCTAAAGTAAAGTCACATCTCAAAGATACGACTCAGATGATTAAAGAAATCGATTCCATCTCCTGGCAAGAAGACTATATCTTGGTATCTACAGATGTGACTTCGTTATACACGATAATTGACCATCAACAAGGATGCGACTCTGTGAGCAAAATATTAAAGAGATATGGAGAACTAGAAGACATGCAAATCTCATTCATAATAGAAGGAATTGCTTTCATTTTGAAAAATAATTATTTCCTGTTTGAAGACCAGTTCTACCTCCAGAAGAAGGGAACGGCGATGGGGACGAAATTTGCCCCGAGTTTCGCTAACTTGTTTATGGGAGACTGGGAGGATAATTACATCTGGAACGAACATCCCTGGAATAAGAACATTCTGAGTTATAAACGATACATCGATGATGTTTTCTTCATATGGGAAGGAGAAATGGAAGATCTACAAAAATTCCTGATGTATGTGAACAAGAATACCTGGGGAGTCAAACTGAATACCATCTGTAGCAAGACACAGGTAGAATTCCTTGACCTTACCATCTATGTAGATTCAGGTAGAGTGAAGACAAAAACACACTTCAAAGCAGTAGATGTGAACAGTTTTATTCTTAAAGAGAGTTGCCATCTACCAATGTGGCTCAAGAACGTGCCTTATAATGAATTCAGACGTCTAAGGCGGAATTGCACAGACTCTGATGTTTACAGAGAACAAGCAGATATGGTAAAAGAAAAATTCCTGTCGAAAAATTATAAATTGTATGAAATAGAGGAAGCAATACGCAGAGTCGACAACTTAGACCGTACCAAACTTTTAATAAATAAGGACAAATCACAAGTAAGAAAACCAGGCGGAGACTTCCCGGCAATCATATTGAACTATAATAAAGATAATCTAAAACTAAAAAGGATACTGACAAGACACTGGCACTTACTGAAAAAAGATAAGATACTGGCAAGCAGCTTACCAGATAAACCCAAGATTATTTTTAGGGGTGCGCCGAATTTGAGAAGGAAAATAACAAACAAACATCTGAAAAGAACAAACACTCCAAGTACATCTAAGAAGAATGGTTTCTTCTATTGCTTGGATTGCATTGCATGCAAAGAAAGCAAATGCAAACAGGCAAAAGGAGTATCTGAAGTGACTAAAAGGAACTGTAAGAGGAAATCTGAATCCTTCAGAATAAAGGAACATATCACCTGTCAAAGTACAAACGTTATATATGTATTGGAGTGCCCATGTGGGCTCCAATATGTAGGAAGAACTAAAAGGCAATTGTACGTCAGAATTAGAGAGCATATGCTGAACATAAAGAGAGGATATTTGCAACATTCAGTTTCTGCCCATTTTAAACAGAAACACAACTCGGATATGAGCCTTTTGAATTTCATGGGAATATGCAAAGTTAATAAAAACTGGAGAGGGGGAGACCACACCAAACAACTGGGCATAGCCGAGATGAAATGGATGTACCAATTAGACACGCTGCAGCCCAAGGGCTTAAATGCTGAGTTTGAACTATGCCATTTCTTGGGATGAATCCCCTTTCGAAAACCATTAATAGGTTAAATGAACCGAATCCTGTGGATTACCTGTATATACTCAAGTTACAGTATAATAATGCTTCATTTAAAACAATACAGTAGTATAAGTAATATTGACCATTTATTTCTTTTTCTCTACCATAAATTTCTGAACAACAGGCAGTGTGAGTTCTGATGAGGCAGATATTACCACAGCAATGAAAATATGTTATCATAAATAAAACTAATGTAAATGAAAGTGAACTGATTTGGCTGGACCAATAGAATTTAAGATCAGGTATTTTGAAATTTACTGAGGCAGATGTTATCATAACAACGAGAAAAAAAGACAGTAATATATACTTTATCGTTTAATACCTATAAACTAACGAAAATGAAAGTGAATTGATTTGGCTGGATTATTAGAATTTAAGATCAGGTATTCTAAAATATACTGAGGCAGATGCTATTATAACAATGGAAAAAAGGCAGTAATTCATACCCTGTCGTTTAATAAAAAACACTTATATGCTTCAAATTTAGAAAAATCTGCTTTCAGATATAGGTCACATTTTACTTAGACATGAGGCATTGTTATTCATTTCTAGTTCTGGAATGTAAGGAATTGCATTTACAAGTTTCAATACATCTCATTTAGTATAGTATCGGGATCTAACAGGATACCAGAAAGGCAATACTTTGCTTATAAAATAACAGCAAATACCCTTGTATAATGTAATCCTGCCCATATAACACATATCCCTATCCAACTTTTTCTGTATTTAAAATTTAAATTTTTTCGGATTTCTTTTTCTGCCCGATAACAAAACGGCAGTTACATTTGAATCTTCTTGGGCGGGCATTGCCATAGTAACGCTAAACAACAAAAGTGTAACAATGTTAGTTGTGGGTCAATAGAAGTAACAAATGTTATAAACCGGTGTATGTAGATACACTGGGACTATTGGGACATATGAAAGTCATTTTGTCTTATATTCATAATTTGCGAAAAAGCCACCGAGACGTAATTGGTACCGGGAATCAGCTATTTAAGCGGGTTCAGTCAGACAGACCTCATCCATTGAAAAAGCCGCAGGAGCGGAGAAACGCGTCTGGAGAGGTCTGACTCCAAACACCACAAGCCACTACTTGGATTAAAGAAAGACTTTTATTCGTTCTATATTTTTTCAACATGATATATTCAAACTCGGGACGCCGAGCATCTGAATAAGGTCTGGACTTTGTTAAGGCTTTCTTTTAAATTTTATGTATCAGGAAAGTTTTATGTTTAAGTAATTACTTTTTTTATATTTTGTCTGCATTGTTTGCAATAAATTGTTTTACATTTAAACTTGAGTCTGCTAGTAAGGTCAGTTCTTGATCTACTATTAGAGAAGGGGTAGTCTCGTTATGTATTTATATTGTTATTTGATAGGTTGTTAGGTATCCTATTTCGTCTAACCCCGCTCATATTCCCTTAATCAGCGCTCCACTTAATATATTTTTCTGTAACCATAGAAACATAGAATGTGACGGCAGATAAGAACCATTCGGCCCATCTAGGCTGCCCAATTTTCTAAATACTTTCATTAGTCCCTGGCCTTATCTTATAGCTAGGATAGCCTTATGCCTATCCCACGCATGCTTAAACTCCCTCACTGTGTTAACCTCTACCACTTCAGCTGGAAGGCTATTCCATGCATCCAGTACCCTCTCAGTAAAGTAATACTTCCTGGTATTATTTTTAAACCTTTGCCCCTCTAATTTAAGACGATGTCCTCTTGTTGTGGTAGTTTTTCTTCTTTTAAATATAGAATATGTTGATTCCCTTTATGTATTTAAATGTTTCTATCATATCCCCTCTGTCTCGTCATTCCACCAAAACATCTCTAGCTTAATGAAGCAGTTTTGGTGTATAAATCATGGCCCTGCAGTCTCACTGCTCAATTCTCTGCCATTTCGAAGTGAAATCAGTTTGTTTGCACAGCTTCCCTGAACACTTCCTGTAAAGAGGCACTTTACAATTTCTTTATTGCACAGTCTGTTTTATTTAGAATGTCTTATGCCCTGCTCTGTCAGCCTGATAGAGAGCCTGTAGGAGCCTCCTGTGTATGATTAAAGTTTTAATTTACAGAGCAGGAGATAAAAACATCTACAGCAAATTAACATCTGAATGAAAATTAAAAATTTTTTCCAGCCATGGGAGGTGTGGCTAAGGCTGCATAAACATAAATAAAAGTGATTTAGCTCCTAAATGGCAAAGAATTGAGCAGTTGGACTGCAGGGGCATGATATATACACCAAAACTGCTTCATTAAGCTAAAGTTGTTTTGATGTCTGTAGGCTCCCTTTAAGCACAACGCCACCGTGTTTTCTTGGAATACAGGTCTTGATTACTTGCTCACAGAGACCTCTTTTAGCAATACATCCCACCACATTTGGTCACTTGTTTGTTGTGACAATGGTCATCTACTTGTCCATCATGTCCTCATTCTGTGGATTAAATACACCACATGTCCATTGTGTCTACCATCTTCAAATGCATCCCACCAGTTATCTAAGATGTCACCTCCTTTGAATGCATGCCATCACTTGTCCATGAAGTCCACATTCCTGGGATACAGCCCACCACTATAGATACAATATATATATATAATAAAATATAGTATTAAATGCCTATGAAAAAGCTACATAAGGTTAAAAAATTTTCAGAAATAAGATAGGTATTGCTGAAACAGTCATACATTTTAGACTTGAGCAAAAATTTGTTTGAAACTCTTCCCGGGTGGATTGATTAGTTTGGGCGTGTAATAAAAGGAATTTGATTTGGAAGTGGTGCTCCAAAATAAATTTTGCACAAGTCCAATAAATATATCACTTTGCCACAATACCGGTGGTTATTCACAAAACTGAGTGGGTCAATTAACATCATAATGAAGTCGATTGAAAATCAAATTGCAAAGTTTAGCCAAGCTGGGACTGGCTGACTTGGAGAATTCTCAGATTAGCTTTTTTTTGTGCTAAAAAAATGCAGATATGGCAAAATAGCTGAACGGCAGAATTTTTCAATATTGTTATATTAGCCTAATACTTGTAACTCACTTATTAATTGTCAAACGTTCACAGCATTGTAAATAAACTCTTCTGACATACAAGTGCTTTTATATTTTGATATTATAGACAAAAGTATACACGATTGTGATATGAGTGAGTAGATGCATTGCAATGGCTGGCACAATTGGGATTAGTTGTGACAAATGTGCCAAGTTTGCATTGGAGACATTAATACTATGTAAGGCTTTCTTTCTGATGCATCTTGTTATAATATTTTAACTCTGTCCTGATTCTTGTTAGTCATCGTCTCTGCTCTAAAACTAATTCAAACCTTGTCCCATGTAGATGGAATGCTGTGGGTGGTATACCCCCTTCGACTGGATGAAAAACCAGAAAATCGCTGAGAACTCTTCTGTTAGCCTGTATCCATGCTCCTGCAGAAACAGCTCTGGTTTCTTCAGTTACACAAATAGCAGCGCTAATTTCTCGCAAGTGGATACTTGGACGCAGAATGGGTTCTGCTCAACCGAAAGCAGGGATAAATGGCCCGTCTACCAGACAGTGAGTAATAAACTGCGGTTTGCTTCACAGTGGAACCAGACCAGTAAAGATAGATACATTCTATGTGTTTTGCCTGTTTCGATATAACAAGTAGATTATTTAAAGGTGAAACGTGTAGTATGAGAAAATACTGCTATCTTGGGGTTCTGGAGAGATTTATAAACCACTCGACCTTAGGTCTTGTGGTTTATGAACTCCAGAGTCCCTCATTGGCATTTGTTTCTTAAACTAAATTAGCAGATGTTGCAATATAAAGAAGCTGGAGTTTTAGTTTTTTTGTGTTTTTATTTTTCTTTGTGTGTATCAAACCAGTGGAATAGAAGTTTGACAAAAAAAAGCAAGAGACTGCAGCAATAACTTTCATGCACCATAACTACTACAATAAGCTGTGATCACTATACTTGAATAGTAACATATGGTCCAATTATGCTGCTCTGAGATTTTCGCTGTTTAGTAAATAAACCCTCTAAATGTTGCTTTTGCGTACCAGTCATTGCTTCCTGTAAACAGAAAGGGTAACACTGAAAGAGTTCAAATGGCTCCGATAAACATTTGTTCTAGAACACAATGTTTCTGACAGCAGCAGCCCACACTCCATTTTACAGTGTTACCTCGGGTTATGTTTATTTTTAAGCTCATTTTCTCTTTTCTTTTTCTATTTTTCTTTTCAGGGCTGCATGAACAGCATTCAAAACTTTGTTGTCAATAATTTTATCACTATTATTGGCGTGTGCATAGGGATTGCTTTGTTGGAGGTGAGTGTTGACAGTATGTTGCTGACTAACCAATCACAAATCATCATCCCATGGCCAATCATTTCATGACTCTGTTATGAAATCACAGGCACCTCGTTATTTAATGGTTGTTTCTGGGGATCAGTTGCATTTAAGATATGTACTAAGGTTTTTTTTTTTGTTTTTTTTAATGTGCTTATTTACAGTATTGTGCTATAGTTAAGACAGTATTTTCTAGAAAGAGACATAGAAGTCGTGTTATCATATAACCATTTTATTCATTGTATAAAGTGCCACTCAAGTCTTAGGTTTTACATTCTGCTACTGAGACAAGATGGTTGGGTAAAAAACAAAACAAAAATTCTATTTCTATTGAAGTATTTACATAAATGTTGTGTGTAGAGCAGGGTTAGGAGTAATGTAATATTATTAACTAATATTAATTAATACTTATTATTATTATTATTATTAGGAAAACACTGAAATGTACATGTATTGGTTCTACCCGAGATCATTGGGGGTTCCATTCCTGGGCTATTTCAGCTGCTGCTATTGATTCAAACTATTCTCAGGCAAACTGGGACTTTGTGGATTAGAATAGAATTAGATTAGAAGTCCTCTTGGTTATAAGGAAAATTGTACAGCTGACATCACCAAACATGTCCTACGGGATTCTAAAACTGAATCTGCCAATTTGAAATACACTTAAAAATGACGGTTTCTGGAGCAATCATAAAAAAACATAGGGCCGAAGGTCCTGAATGTCTCCAGAACCTGCAAAGGCACTATTTTCCTCTAAGGCCTTTTGCTATATATTTTTAAATTACTTGTCTTTTTTAGTCTGATTATTTTATTTTGCTTTACGAAGCTGGAACATGACATAGATCGTTCGATGCCATTTCATCTACCATTGAATGTAACACACAGGCTCACTCACACGCCATGACCACCACATGCACACACTGAAACACATAAACAGAGACGTAACTGCCGATGGTGCAACTGGTGCAGCTACCCCAAAGGGTTTGGGGATCCATTGAGGTCCAATATTGTTTTGTACTATATTTTGGTCTATTGACATTTTCCATGGCTTTATGATGAGCATGTGTCACAGATTTTACCTCTTTTATATTTGCCTCCCAGTTCCTCCAGATCCTGGGGCAAGTGCTGGCTCTGGTTTTTGAGAAGAAACTAAATAGAAGTTCTTCTGATGATATACTTTTCTTCCCCGTCAGGTTTTATACTGTGTTATGTGCTTGCTGTGCGTGTGTAATCTTGTTTGTGGTGGACATGACTCAACAATGTATTTATATTAGTCTTCATAAATGGGGAACGCTGCAACGAAGTGGTCGCTCCACGACTGGCAAAAAAATAAATACAAATAAATAAATATATATATTGTATAGAAATCTGCAGAATACATTTGTATGACTTGATATATATTTACAAATCATGCTCTGGGCCCCTTGGTGATTTTGTTTTGTAAATATTTCTTATCAAGGATAGTAACGTCAGATAACAGAAATGGAAAATGTAAGTATGAAAAAACAGAATAATAAGCATCATTAGGTAAATAGCGATACTGAAACTTGCAAGAAATTACAAACTGTTCTCATTTCAAGTTTCTGGTGGAAAGCAACTTGTGATTTCCAGAAAGACGACTAGCTATTGTGGTTTGGTAATGAAAACATGACAAACCAGTAAGACTAAACAAAAACACAAAATAACAGCAGCCTCTTGTCATCGGTCCACATTACTGATCAGGAATGGTCATATGGAAGTGTTGTGGTGATGTCACGATACCAGTTACTTTGACGTCAGCTCTGGTTACTTCCTTGGCACCCTCCTGCGTTATCCCATGCTTGCCATCCCAAATCCGATTTATGACACTGACAAAGTTTGCATTGTGTCAATAATCACGCAAGCTTGCCTGTGTCATCCGAAAATTTGCATGTTTTGGCATTGCAGAAATTATGCTGACCTCTCTAAGCTCCCATCTCTTGATCTGACCTTTACTTATTTTGGCTGAAATTTTCTATTTTTTTGTGTCCAGTGCTTTAAGAAAGCATAACCTTTCACTTTACACTTCCACGGCGATGCCCAATTATCTTATGGCAAACTGACCTTTGCCCTGTCATGGTTTCTGTTTGGTTCCAGATTAGGTCATTATTTCTCATCTTTGATTCTCTGGAATTTGACCTTGACTTTTTTTTTGTATCTCTGCAATCCTGACCTTGGTTAGTGCACTCGTATTCCTGTACTTCTATATTCCCTGACCTTGGCTTCCTTTCACGTTTACGATTTATCTCTCTATTAGCGTTCAGCCTGGCCAATTCTAATAACCGGCAATGCGCTCTGTCCTACTTTTCAGTATTCTGACTGTTCTGCGTGGTGGGGTATTTTATTCCTGACGCGTGAGTTGTCTGTGAGTATTGGGTCAAGTTGCAGAAGCAAAAGGGCAGAGTAAGGAATATCGACCAGTCACCACTCCACCTATATATAAAACACATTTAAAAAAATGAGTTTCACTTTGAGGTTGTATTGTCTTTTTTAGAAAGGTCAAGTTGAACATTAAAGCAATATAAGATGGATCAAATTCTATTTTAGTTTATTTTCTCCAATATTTACATTTCTTGGGGTTTGTTGTTCCAATTGGTATGTAGAATTTCCCTGTTCCACTTCTGTAAATACACCTGCATTGCGATTGTGTTTAAAATGGCCATATAGTCTGATTTCAGTTCCCCTTTCTTATTTCCGGGCTGTTTCACTCCTCAAAGCATGCTATGTACCTCAATATCACATGACTGCAAGTGTATTATACAAGCAGATTTCGCTTCTTCCTCTTGTCTGTTCTTTTTACCTTTTGTAAATTCAGCAGTCTGTGGTTTAACCTTAAATACAATGGCAATGCCCTCTGGAAAACATCATAGACTTTGTGTTCCAAAAAGACACATATTAATTCAGTTGAACAAGGAGGCCTACTTAGGTCACCAATATAGTTTGACAAGTGAAGAAATTTACAGTTTGTTGGTCAAATGGCTAGCTGGAATAACTGCAAATATGGCGTGGTGACAATTTAGAATAATTAGATTCTTATTATTCTTTTTGTTTTTATTGATGTATATATCAAGCTTTTAACAATGGAAAAATACAAAATGAACCATACAAGTGCAGGACAAGTTATGTTTTTTCCTAAGATGTAGGTAAAACACTCGTAGAGTATGTCACAATATCAGAATGGCTTTTCTATCTCATACAGGGGTTCACAATTATTTTTTCTTGTGGAACCCTTGACATACAAAAAATGGCACAATTTTTTTTTGTGTGTCTGTGTGTCAATGTGTATCTATGTGTGTATGTATCTGACACACAGATACACATTCACAAACTGGCACATAGTGGCACACAGATACACACCTTGACACACTGTGTGTGTGTGTGTGTATGTATGATCTGTGTGTCAAGGTGTGTGTATCTGTGTTTGTATGTGCTGGTGTGTGTCTGTGTATCAAGGTGTTTGTATGTGCCAGTGTGTGTGTATCTGTGTATCAGTGTGTATGAATCTGAGACACAGATACACACTGGCACATAGTGGCACACACACCTTGACATACAGATACACACTCAGATACACATACACACACTCAGATGCACACAGTGACTTATACATGCACACCTTGACTCACAAATACACACACACATACACACACACATAGGCACATACAAACACACTGATATACACTGGCACATACACACACACATACACACACACACACTCAGATAAACACTGTGACACATACACAAACCTTGACACACAGATACACACATGACACATACTCTTTGACAGACACACATACACTCTCACTGACAAACACACATACTATTTGACAGACACGCATATAAACACATATACACTCTCAATGACAAGCACACATACATTCTCACTGACAAGCACACATACACTCTCAGTGACAAGCACACATGCACTCTCGGTGATGAGCACACATGCACTCTCGGTGACGAGCACACATGCACTCTCGGTGACGAGCACACATGCACACACACTCACTGACAAACACACATACGCCTTAACAGACACTCACACAATTTATTTATTTTTTTTAAATTTCTCTTCACCCAGCCTTTGGGAGTGCTGCCATGGAGTCTCTATTTCCCTGGGGTCCAGTGGGGCTGCTGGGCTGAGCGGCTGGCGTGCAGTCCCTGGGGTCCAGTGGGACTGTGCAGCTGGCGTGCAGTCCCTGAAACACACAGTGACACACATCTTGACTCACAAATACACACACTCAGATATACACAGTGTCATATACACACACTGACACACACTCAGATCCACACACACACACAAATAGACACATGCACACATATAAACACACACACTCAAATACACACAGTGACACATACACAAACCATGACACTCGTACACACATACTCTTTGACAGACACACATACAAATACATATACACTCTCACTGACAAGCACACATACATTTTCACTGACAAACACACACTCACTGACAGACACACACAATTTTTTTTTTTTTTTTTTAAATTTCACTCCACCCAGTCTCCCTACCTTTGGGAGGGCTGGCATGGAGTCTCTGTTTCCCTGGGTTTCAGTGGGGTTGCTGGGCTGAGCGGCTGGCATGCAGTCCCTGGGGTCCAGTGGGGCTGCTTGGCTGAACAGCTGGCGTGCGTGTATACAGTGCGGGCGGCGAGGGAACAGTGATCTTCCTGCTCATCTCACTCGCGCGCCTCTTAGTGATGCCGAAGTGACTTCATATTCTGGCTCCGGCATCACTACTGTGCACGCAAGGGAGCTGAGCAGGGGAGAGTGCTCCTTCGCCGCCTGCCTCCTTTATCGCGGCAGCCATTTTGTTTCCCGAAATTTTGGCGGAACCCTATTTGTATTCTCACAGAACCCCAGGGTTCTGCGGAACACCAATTGGGAAACGCTGATCTAATGTATGTAAATTCAGGCAGAGGTCATTAATCCAGATAAGGAGCGATAAACCCACCAAGGAATTGAAGAAAACGGCAATAAATCAACGCCAGAATAGAATATATGGTGACCTTAATAGAGGAGCATTGGGAACCTGAGCGCATTTAATAAATGCTTTCTTAAGGGAGCTGTAATGTCACATGACCGAGTTATACTAGTTTGTTGCAATGGAAGAGCTTCGAGGGGCTGTCAGTGTAACAGCCATTGGAGGTGTGTTCAAGGTAAGCATTGCCATTTCTTAAAAACGGCAGCATTTTACCTGGAGTGATTACAATGTGAGATACTGCAACAAGGCCACGTCATTGAGATGAAGTGGTCCAGGTGACTTTATGGGTCCATTAACGTTAACGGCTCTAGTGAATGGCCCAGGGAAAGGCCTCATCTGTACTATTTTTAATAAATCTACACTAAACCTCTGTACTCGGTCAACTGCCTGTGTTTGTGGTGCTGTGTTCAAATGATATATCACTCTTTACATTTTTCCTGTGTTTGCAGTGTTTGTGGTATTTGTGTGTCTGCTCCATGTCTCCGTTCTAATGAACTTACTAGACCTGCTACGTGTGAATTACCCTTACTATACAGACTTGGCTAAATGACTGGTGAAGGGAAAATACCTTCAATATATATGTTCTAATTTCATATATAAAATAATAAAAATACAGTTAAATTCAGAGACCATATTTATGAAATAATGATCCAAATAGTTTACCTCAGAAAAATGTGTACGTTTTGTGCAGGGATGTATTAGGGGGTAATTATTGTGATTTGTTTTTATTTTTATTTTTTAAGCATTTAAAAGCGTTTAAAAGAGACATACTTTTGTCTGCTGTCCTTACATTTTTTTTTTTACACATTTTGTTTCAAGAAACTGCCCATTTAATGGTTTTCTGTTGCATCTAGTTTAATTGGTGAATGCAACAAACAGCAAAGATGCTTTATGGCAAAGCTGTAAATACCTACCTGCTTTGCAATTTATATCACTTGTAACCTTACTATTCTACCACCAAAAATAGAGAGAACATTGATGCTAAATTGTAAGAAATAATGTGTCCAGAAACCCTGAATTGTGGCATGGAGCAAGTTGCTAAAGGTTTCTGTTTAATATAATATTTTAACCATGTTTTGTCCCTTTTGCCCATCGCCTGCAGAGACTTTTATGTGGAGTACTGGCAAGGTAACAGCATTAATGTTTATGCAAATGTCTGTACATTCCAAAGTACAAAACATATAGATACTGAAATACTCTAATTGCTAGTCTTTGTTTAAATGGACACTCCACTGTTTAGTAGATCTATTCCCAAGGAACACTTGAATGCATTTAATTATGCATTTTTTCATTGGAGTTATATCTAAAAACAGCTTGCAAAAGCTGCAGATATCTTGTCTGAATCCTTTGCAAGCCCTCCCCTTCTAACACCGCACAGGCTTTCTGCGGCTGTCCAATCAGAGACTCCCCAATAGAGCTCAATGAGAAGTGCCAATTTCTACTAAAATCTGTACGTTTTGTAAAATAAAAATAAATTAAAAAAAACTGGACACATAATGTACATCATCAAGCTTTAGAGGTGTGGAGTAAGACATGTTGGCTTTGGGCCTTTATTGGTTGTAGTTGTGAGTTTTTTTAATGCTTGGAAATAGTACAAATTATTGGAATTCTGAAAATTACTGGATCTTTGATTTCTCGATTGGAAGCTCACAGGCTTTCTTGCACAGTACCTTGCAGCAGGTTAAAGCCCACAAGCAGGATTCTGTTTTCCTCTTGTCCTTTTATATCCCCCTTTCTGTGTAATAACCAAAGTTCTTTTTCTATAAACTGTAAAGTGCTCTGGATAAGTACTGTTAAAGGAGCCCTACAGTGGTTATGGTTCTCAGGAGTGCCCTGGTGTTCTCCCGTGGTAATCTGTGTACTTGTTTAGCAACGGTTTTACCACTCTTGTGGGTCATGCCTTGCTCCTATGACAGTAGACCTGTTTTCCAGATTCTTCCTGCAGAAGTATCCAGTTATCTCCTCTGAGGTAAGGGGCACTGTGCATGGCCACTCTCACTGGCTGAGAGCATCAGTTGAGTAGCCTCAGCCAATGAGAGTAGCCCTGTAACAGGTCATACTTAGCTCACTGGAGAAACAAGATGTGATGTTGTCAAACTATTCTAAAACTGTTTGACAAATTACTCTGGGAGGGCGCCAAGTTACCATTGGAACCACAACCACTACCACAAACAGTAGTTGTTATGGTACTTGTAGTGTTCCTTTAAATATATTTCCTTTAAGTAGTCACATTCGTGCAGCTATTTTCAATTAGAAGTGATAAGGTATCTGGGATCTCAAGATTTAATTCATGCCCCTCATTATTGGCACATCTGTCTTCTGGCGGTAACGAGTGGAAATTACACAAGTAGTAAATTTGCCAAATTAATTTAAGGCTAGGTGTGTTTTTATCGAACTATATTTAATATCACAATCCTCTGTTAAGTGTTAAATCTCTTTATACAAAGACCATGGTCCTATGGGGGGCTCAGTTTCTAACCCCCGCTGAGAGGTATCTGTTACAGCATTTACACAGAATTCTTATTCCATCTGGGAGCTATGTACCAGGAATTCTGCTAAATCCATTTAATGGCTAACTGATGTCCATTCTCTGTATTGTAGATTTCTGTACTTTAACACGGGGGGGGGGGGGATGCATGATCTCTCTCACCCCAAGGCAGATAGTTAAATATATATATACATACATATATTACAAAATAAAATACCATCAAAATACCATCAAAGTCTGTTTATTGAATTGATAGATTATTACTAGGCATCAATGATGTGTTAATGAAAGCTAACTCGAAGAACCCCATGCTATTATTACAGTCTTCATGGGGTATTACCTCTTATGACAAAGTATTCGCCTATCTCCCTGATCTCTGCTGCTGAACCTCTTTATGTCTTCGATGATTCCCAAATACTAGCTGTCTTACAGATCGCTTCTACTCACCGCTTTCTCATTACCAGATTGATGCTTCTTATCATCCCCGTCACCAGTTATGTTCTCTCTCATAAATCTCTAACTTGGCCGGCAGATTGAAGATCTATTACCCCCACTTTATCCCCACCTGGGAGCTCTGTTCGAAAATAGTGTTTAGATTTCCCATTGTGAAATCACTGTTCTAAACCGTCATATAGTTAGTTTAAACACTAAATTAGTGAATTGAAAACTAATTTGCAAAAAGTAGGCCAGATAGCTGTGTTGGGTTTACAGTTAGAGAACTTATTCAAATGAGCTATTTTAGCCTATATTTTGTATATTGATTTTCAGTTAACAGCAATTCAGTGTTAAGTAAATAAACCTCATGTGGGTAGATATTAATCTTCCAAATGAATCCATCTCCAATTGGTGTAAATTAACTAGAAGAACCTTGCTCTATATTTTATAACTTTGTTTTTGAACATTACTACCTCTCCTATTATGACGATTTAGGACGAAGGACTAAACTGTTCGTCGCTTCATTTACTGTCAATTTTTTCTTTCCTGGTTCATAACTATGTTTCTGGGAAGCTCCTACCTCCAGACACTCGTTACTTTTCATCCCATGTTACATAATGGCAGGCTTCTCAAAGAAAACATTGCAAATGTGGCACATTCCTTCCAGAAAAACTACTGACGTTGCAGCCAATGCAAATGCACCTGGGCCACAGCAGGTCAGAGGGCCCTCGGATGTCAATCACCCTTGCAGGTGCAATGGGGCCCTTCGTAGCCGCAGTAACACTGCCAGGAGTTTCCGCTGCAAATTAGAAGGTGACAGAGCTGCAAGGAGTCATTGTAGGAGGGAGAGCTGAATTTGGGGTGTATTTATGTGTGTATGTCAGTATATGTATCGCTGTGTGTCAGTGTTTGTGGATCTGTGCATGTGTGTGAGTTTGTATTTGTGGATGTGCATGTGTGTCAATCTATGTGTGTATCTCTTCGAGTGTATGTGTGTATATGTCTCTGTGCATCTGTGTGTGGCAGTGTGTGTGTGCGATAATGTGCATCTGTATGTGTGTGGCAATATATGTATAAATGTGAATATGTCCCTGCATGCAAAAAACAATATTAAACACAGACACACACACACCAGCACTCAAACACTAAACACAAACATACCCCAAATTGAGACGCCAACACTACACACCACTGCATTTAAATAGTAACAGTACAAAAAACACAACCCTGAATTTAGACAACACCTCACACAAACACACCTCTGCAAGCAAACACAATTACTACAAACAAACAGTTATGCATTCAAACAGCAATACTACACACAAGTACACCCCTGCCTTCAAACACCAGATCAGTGTTTATCATAAATCCTCTTTACCAACCATCTCTACCTGACCGATCATTGCTAAACAGTCTGTGTATCATAAATCCTCTTTACCAACCATCTCTACCTGACCGATCATTGCTAATCAGTCTGTGTATCATAAATCCTCTTTACCAACCATCTCTACCTGACAGATCACTGCTAATCACCTAATGTGTCTCAGATCTAACCATTTCTTCCTGATAGATCACTGCTAAACACGCTATGTATCACAGATCATTTCAATAAAGCCATTAGGTACTTAACTTTTTTTTCAAAAAATTGCTGATGAGAAGTTAGTGCCACCTTCTAATAAAGTAATAAATACTATCTTCTATTAAATTTGATATTACTGTGTCTAACCAAGATTTTGTTCTTTTCATAATAGTTCAATTTATGGGGGTAATATAACTTATGTTATGATAAGTATTAGTTGTTTTTTTTTAACTGAATTCATTCTGGTATTAAAATGTGCGATGTTAGAATAACTTGCCTTGACATGCATCAGGACACACGCGCTGACATCATTAATCACAGCTTTGCCTTTTGGCTCAAGACCCCAGTACATGCTCGATCTTAGGGGCCTTAAATTAATTCAAGAGAATGCGCAATCAGGATTAGAACCCAGCTGTTTCCCATAAGATATCCTTGGGGGGTGTATCTCTGGATCACATTTTAACTGGATTTTATATAATATTCCTTTATCGTTCTCTGTTTGTAAAAAAGGAAAACTGAATTCTGACTGTGTATTGGGGTTAAATCCCAATAGATTTGGGGCAGTTTTATTATTTACTGGAGAAAATACCACGCTGATGTTGATTCATTTGATTGTTTTGCTGCTATACCTTTGGCCCAGAAATGCTATTCAAACAGCCTCCTAAATGTGTCCTACAAAGATAAGAGCAATTCGTGTTTTACCCTTGTGCACTTTTGCAATTTCTGTGTTTCCTTTTGCCCCAGGTTTTCTATTCGCTTCTGGCAGTTTGCAGATCAGTCAGTTTGTTGCATCTGCAGTAAGATTGTCTATCTACGTATCAGTGTCCCAACCGTCAGGGTTAAGCTTACTAATACTATTGAGGACACAAACCAGCCTTGTGTGAAGAGAGTCAGTGTCTAGCAACCCTATGAGACAGGAAGCAGAACAATTAAACCGATATAGGCTACTGATATCCTGCAAAGGAGGGGGGGTCTGGGGGGCTTACCACAACTCAATCTAAAGTAAAAATTCACTTAGGAGCCAAATAAAACTGTTTGTGTACAGTACTTTGTTTATTGCTGTAGTAGACACCATGGCGGCTTTGATACAAGGTATTATTCTTTGGATACAATGCCAAACCACGTTTTGTCAGATCTCTGGCAGATCATCGACACTAACAAAATATTAAACAAATCTAATCCCTGTTCAGACTTAAAATGAATGCATAACGTGACAAAACGCACATACTACAACCTTATTTTACCATTTAAGTAAATATTCAAAGCAGCAGGTGGCCTATAAGAAGAGGGTTTAGTCTATATCTTCCAATTCCCATCGTTCAGAATTCTGAGGAGCACAGGACTTGTTCAATACCAGCTGGAGATGTGTTGTCATTGTCCTTTGCAGGAACACGTTCTAGTTGAGGTGTTGATGGTTCTAGGTTAGAGGCATGCGTAAAATGTACAGACTAATGCTCGGAACAGTCGCAATCAGTTTGTCTTGAAGTAGATCCTTTTATGATAAAATTCTTGTGCTATTGCCACCTATTGATTATGTTCTTCTGTGGTGCATCCTGTTATCGTGTTGTGTAAATATAGGTTGACTTCGCCTAAAGTTATTGTCTCAGGTTTTATAGAACAAGGGGAGAATGTTAACTTCCCTTGCATTGTAACTTGATTGATGGCTGAAGTCAGACAATACTCCTAAGGTTAACACACTGTTGCTTTGATTTTATGGTGTTTTTAAGGGGACATTGTAAGAATAATGACAACCTACATTCACAAGATAACTCATTGTGCAAATAGATCTCAGGTCATGTGTCCCTTGCACACTGTTACTTATAATATCTCAGATTTACAAAAATAATACGTACTGAAGAATTCTGTCTATAGCCTTACTTATAGATTTTTCAGTATACTGCTGTACGGCTGCTATCCGCTTATTCTGCAGTTCCTTGCTTCGTATTCAAGAAATGGTACCATGGATGAGAACTGAAATATATATCCCTTTATCCCTTAATACCCAACCAGAAGGATTTTTTTTTAGATAAATTAGAATAGGCTGAGCCTCTTCCTGGTCTAATAGTGGGCTGTCTGCTGCTTTGGCTTGCCTGTGCAATCAGCTAACAGTATTTTATAGGTAAGTATTTGTATTACTTTTTTTGCAGATTTTTCATATAAAAAAAACTGGGATCACGTTCCTCCTGGTTTGGTTCTTTAACAGCTTTACTTGTAGTATTTAGTAATGCATGAAAAATATTTAAAATTTATAAAAATCTCACTTTGATCAGATAAACTCATTGTTATTTGTGTTCTGATTTTTACAGTACAGTAAGCATGCAACTTCAATATAATGGACCACATTAATAAAACGTTATTTTACTTATTACATTGACCATGTTTAATTGTGCCTGCAGGCAGTACACAGACTGTGTCTAAATAACATTAAAAAAATGTGATCACTGTTTCTAATCTGTGTTGTACTCGCCCCCTCTCTTTGCAGCTCTTTGTCATGACGTTATCGATGTGTCTGTGTAGAAACCTGGATCAAAATTACAACAAACTTGCACGCTACTCCTAGAAGATATCTGGAATATTGAGCACCCTAGCCCGGACATCAGACCACTGTCAAACACTTGCAACATTCAGATTCTGCTACTTATTGATGCCACACCAAAGTTTACAGTTTTATCTTTTACAGCAGGGTGACCAAACTAAACCTTTGCAGCTGTCGTTGGACACTTATCTCCACCAGGGCTTTAGTTCATATAGTTTGTTAGAGCTGTGATGCCACAGGCTGGCCAGCAGTTATCTAGAAATCGAATGTTCTAAATTATGATATTGGCCTAATTTATTTTACATACCGTAAATGTTAGGAAATGATGGAGCTGAAACAAATGGGATTTCATGTTCACATCTAAACTTTGCTCTACGATCATCAGAGCTAGGCCTACGGTTTACGATTCTCTTGTTACAGCAGGTCATCCAAGAACACCCCACCCCGAATTCCTCGTATTTGTAATGGATCCAAAATGCATATATCTGTGAAGGACATGAACAGAATCCCTCAATGTAATATTCTTTTGGTTCAATAGAATGCAGAACTACCGGTTCAGCGTAAAGCTAATCAAATCCACAAAATGGGAATAACTCATTGAAAAAAACAATATTTAAATGTCAAATATCTGATGTGGCTGCTGACACTCAAGCTTCCCTTAATTCCTGGGACTGTTACACATATATTTACATTAATCTTAAAGGAAACTCTCCTGGTGATCAGTATCTTCTCTTTTACCTAGAAGATAATATTATTGTCTTTTTTTTCTTTTTCTTTCTTAATTATTTTTACTTATATCTATTGATTGAAATTCACTTGGTGAGTTATCACAAATCCCTAGATGGGAAAACTTTTATATACTAAATGTGTTGTCTTGTTTTTTATTTTATTTTATTCTAAGTGAATTACCATGCACAGTATTTAACCTTTAGATTCTTGAAGTTTTTGCTTTTTATTTTCATATTCCCCCCACCCTGCCCCCTCTACATTACCCTGAGATTACTTACTTGTTTCATTCTCAAAAGACTAGGGAAATTGTATTGTTAGCCAAGAAAACATTTTATAATTTTTATAGACCAATTGTGACATCTAGTGGTCATTAGTGAGTACTACACTTTTTTGTTATAAGTTGTAGATTTGAAAACTTTTAATACCATTCTACTGAGCCTCACTTAACGAACCACAATTAGGCTCTTAAGATTACCATTGGTATTTTGACTGTTTAGCATTCTAATGCTGTGTAAATATCCTTCATTAATCTGCATGCGTGAACTGCTGAGAGTTAGAAAGGACTGAATCAATAAAGATTTATAATTCCTGTTGTTCTATAGAGCTTATTTAAAAAAAAAAAATGAAATTATTTTATGTAAAATAAATAGTTTCTGTAGAATAACAGGTGTCCTCCTCTCCTTTTAATAAAAGTAAACAAATAATAAACAGTAAACCAACAAATGTTGGTTCAGCTGCATGAGTATTGCGTGTTGGCTTATTAATGTCTGTACGCCTCCTAGTTTAGTTTGCCACTTTGAAAATAATAACTGACCTATAGTCTATGTGCTCATGCCTCACTGAGCCAACGTTACTTTATTTTTTAACAACAAATGAATGACCTGTAGGTCATAGGTCACAGTTAATTTCTTAGGTTGCTGAGGGACCTATGTAGATTAGGTTCTACTCTTGCTATCTGCGTTCAGTGATAAAATGGAAAAATCTATTTATATTGTAGTACAACTTGTGTATAAATATAATAAAAAGGGATAGGGCAATAATATGTTTTGACATCCATGACACATTTAACACTGTTAAATACCAGTTTGGTAAGCAGTACTTTTTTGAGATCTCTGGATCCATACGTTGATTTAGTCACAGTGCTTAGAGTTCGTTGAGTGAAAGCAAAAATCAAATAATAAAAGGGAATACCATTGATTTGAACACTGTCTAATGTTAACTAATCAATTTGCTTATAAAGATTGTTTGAAAACCCTGTCATGTTGTGTTCTACATTGTTTATATCTAGTCAAGATATTTGGATAATATGGACCTACCGGTATTTCATATTTGGTTTTAGGACTGCATTATGTTATGAGCCTAAAACCGATGCGATCTGTAATTAACTAAATGCAAAGAATTCTCAGTGCTAGTCCTTTAAGAGGAATCTGTGATTCAGTTTATTGGTTGTTTGGAGAATTGCAGACTGGTTACAGTACATCAGCGTGCAAAACAAAAAGCCTTGTGTAATGGTTTTTGAGAAGTGATATCTTAAAGGACAATTGTCACCGCAAATCTATTTTTCATATAATCAAACTTTCATCGGGTTTTGCAAGGAAATATATATTTTTAGAAATTAATAATATGTAAAAAAAAAAAAAAAAGGAAAACAACTCATCCCTACCTGTAGTGTATAACTGGGTCATTTAGCCATATACATGCTTCTTTGGTTGGATAGTGTTTGAAAACCGACTGTTAGTCTCTCTGGTTTTCAGTGCTTCACTCCATGCACAGAAGTGGGGAAAACCAGTGAGACGGTCTGACCCAAGGTGCATGTATATGGCCGATAGAATCCTTTCATATTCTAACGGTATGGGCGAATATTTCTCTCTCTTTTTTAATATACTTAATTTTAAAAAATAATTTCCTTTCAGTACTTGATAAAAGGGTTACCGTTTTCCTTTAATATCCTATTGAAATGTAGAACCATATATTTCATGGATCTATCTAATTTCTCAGCACTGTCCCGGGTCCAAAGTTGGGCAGACTAGATGGGCCGAAAGGTTCTTATCTGCCGTCACATTCTATGTTTCTATAAAGTCAGAGATACTGGATACATGGATTGTGAGCTGATTAAGTGAAATCTATACGATGGCAAAGTGGTAGGAATAAGCTATTGAAAATAATCTAATTGGACTGAGATGGATGTATTGGAGGACATGGGTTGTCTTACAGTCCCCCCTGTACCCCACTCTTACTGTAGTAGAATATGATGCCTAAACTGTATCATTGAATCCACAAGGGCTAGCGTGTGTTCTTTAATTGGAATATCAGTCATGCTGACTCAATATTAGATATCACATATAAATATTTTAAGTGTGTGACAATGGTTTTTTTACCAAGCTTTTTTGCAAGATATATATATGTGTGTGTGTGTGTATCTGGGTTGCAATGTCCATTTTTCTCAGTGTAGAAAGTTTTAGTGGTCATGTATGTCTCCAAATATGGGTATTCACCTCTGTAAATATCAGAAAAATACAGCATATATCAGAAAAATAAAGCATGTGCTGAAATTAAAACCATACTGTGTGTTTTTATACAAATGTCAAGTCACAACATGATGTTCACCAAATCTTAAATTTTAGGCTCACTCACTGTAGAACCTGGACCTAAAGATATAATCTGGATCAGGTTTATTTACCTTTTCTTTATCACAGTGCGGTCTATGCCATCTGTCCCGTCTCTATGGTTGAGATCATGAACACTGATCAGCTCAACCAATCCAATGCTTTCCCACTGAGAGGCTAGTGCACATGCGCGGCAAAACACTGTTTATGCAGAACAACAATGTTTTACATTGCAGGGTTAAACAGACATGACATCCAGTCTACTTCATTGAGGTGCCTATAGTGTCCGTTTAAATTTGTAATTGCAATACAAGTAGAATCGTTATATAAAACAGCTGTAAACAAACTAAAGTGGTAAATAGTAATTGCCAAACTAATATATAAACTCATTAAGGTGCAGATATTCAGTCCTAATGAAATAAAGTCTCAGAATGTCATGTAATACAGACCCTTTTTTCCAAGCAAGTGCACCTAGAAGCATGTTGCGTGTGTGTGCCATGCATATCTAAGGGCTGTAGAGATTGTGTTTGTATCTGGAGGCTGCAGTGTGTATATACGTGTAAAGGGGTTGCATATTGTGTGTATTTCAGGAGTATATATGTATATATTTGTAGGGACTGTAGTGTGAATGTGTGTATTAGGTGTATAGGGGGTACAGTGTGCATGCTTGTGGGTATAGTGTGTGTGTACCGTAGGTGTATGGGGTGTATAGTGCATGCATAGGGGTTAAAGAGTGTGTTACCAACTCTGGTAGTCCAGAGCTGGTTATTGGCTAATATAGATTCCTTGGTTCCTTGGAGCAGTGGAACTAATGAAATAATGAAGAATGGCCCCAAGGGCTACACATTTATTTGGCCCCTGCATAAAGCAGAGGTGGTCAAAAAGTAGATTCTCAGCTGCTGGACAACTTCAGCTATGCTATTTGTGTGCAGTGTCTGTGTATGTAGGTGTGTTTTTGTATGCAGTATATTTGTGTGAATGTTTGTAGGGGGTGGGGGGGTGTTTGTGTATAGTGTTGGCATTGTTATGCTCTGAGCAATGTTCTGCTGGGAAATCTTGGGTCCTGGCATTCAGGTGTTAATTTTACATGTACTACCTACCAAGAGATTGTTGCAGACCATGTACACCCCTTCGTGGCAATGGTGCTCCCCAACAAATCTGATCCATGGAGGCCCCACCTTGTAACTTGCAGAACTTAAAAGATCTGTTGCTCGTGTCATGGTGCCAGATACCACAGGACATGTTCAGGGGTCTCGTGGAGCCCATACCTCAGCGCATCAAAGTTGTTTTGGCAGCACAGGGAGGACATAAAGGATATTAGGCAGGAGGTTTTAATGTTGTGGCTGATCAGTGTATATAATCTTTACAGACACTGTCTTAAATTCAAGTTTTTAATAAGGACATTTGAACCTCTCCAGGGAGGATTGCTATTGTCTGAATGATCACCTAGACATGCATACATAATTAGGATACTTGTGACCCCATTGATACAATATACAAAAAAACAACACACTACTTTCCTAACTAGATTTAAAGGGGTCCTCCAACTACCATGACGTCTTCTGCTTTTAGAATCTCTATGTGCAGCACTTCTGCTTCAAACTCTGCACATACAGAGATATTTGCACTTTTGTGGCAGGGCCTAATTGCACCCCAGCACATGTGATTTAGGCAGCCTGTTACATCTGTCATCAGCATGCCCTGCTTGCTGGTGCCCGGTATAAATTACTTTATCTAATGATGTCCCTCAATTTACATCCTTCCATAATGCCTGCCCTTTCTCACGCCGAGTCTACCTCCCTCCATCCCTAATTCTGCCTGTGGCGGCCACCCCGAGAGAAGAGTGGTTTCCGCCGCCAGAGATGTCCTTTCCCCCTAGTGTGAGTAGTGCTGTAGCATTCCCAAGTAGTTATCCAAGCGGTAAAAATAAAGCAGGTATAGCTGGTATTGCTGTTCTCTACAATCACGAGATGAGGCTCTGTGTTGATGGTGAAGTGAACTGATTTTAATGGGGCCACACACTGCCTTTTATGTGAATCCCCATGCAAGGGGTCTAAAATAACAAATTCCAGGGGCATTCCCCACTGGACCGACCCGAGAGGGGTAGGGAATGCCCCTGTAGACAGACATAAAGTACATAACATAATGATATAAGCTCTCAGGTGCTGTGCGCGCTCTGATTCTCTATGAGAATCATTTGATTGGATATCAACACGGTAGTTGATGACTAACAAAGAGAGGAAATCATTGGGGAGAACTTAGCCATGCACAGGTAACAAAATCATCTATGGCAGAGTCCTTAGAGTTTCCTAGGGTTGAAGAGTTGAGCCCTTCACTTAGAGATATATATATAAATATATATATATATATACTTCTTCCACATTTTTTTTGTGTATTACTAGTTTAAAATATCACTTTTATTTCATCACCTTAAACAATAGACATATAGTAACTCAAAAGATAGGTAAAAAAACCACAATTGAATTAAAAAAAATTGCAACAATTAAGAATAGTTGCAAAGATAATCCATTAATATGCTACCCGATCACTAGCAATCACTACTAAATGTACAAATTTAATTAAATTAAATATAAGTATTTTTGTTCTAATATCATAGGGGGTGCTATCACAGTTCTTATTTATCTATATATTAGAATGTAGTATTCCAATCTGTTCCATAGGGGCTATAAAGTATCACTATCAGTCCCAGAACTGTGGGTATAAACCGTCATATGATCATATAACTCAAAACAAGCAAAATGCACTGCTGGCTGTTCTCTGTGCTCGCCCTAGCCTACAGGCTGAACAAGTAAGTATTTATTGGCCAGCCATAATGCACCTTGCAGAAAATAAAATAATTAAGCATATGGAAGGTAAAATCCCACACGCACTCAACCTACGTTTCATCCACAACGCTGGGATCAACAGGAGTGTTGAAACAAACTTTCTTGATCTGACATTTAAATAGCTCGCCGCCTATTCTGTGGTTGCCCTGTGGTCATGTGACCATCTCATCAACTAATGACTGACATGGACAAGTGCTAATATAGTCTAATAGTCAGGGAGTGCTAAATCTAAGAAATCCAATGATCTTTAGGAGGGTACAGGGTATTTCAATCAGAAAAAAAGTAATACAGGCATTCATATGGACTAAACCATTCCTATCTCATCAGGCCACTACTCAGCATTGTTTACAAAACGCTAGGAAGAAAGTCCAGTGGGCAGGTTGTCAATGAAAAAAGCTAATACCATGGTGGAGGGTGTGTCAGTTCAGGGTTTTTCTAACCCTGCTGCGAAGTCCATGATAGGCAAAAGCTCTGCATTGCTGTATCTGAGCTCCTTAGTTAGTATAGGACAAGGTGGCAATGTACAGTGGGTGGATATGCGCAACAATGTCCAAACCAATGAGGGGAGTATGAGGGAGTTGTCTTATTAATGGAGTTTATTTTGGACCATAATTACTTTTTCTTTGATGGCAATACCTACCTGCAAACTAGTGGCACAGTAATGGGCACTTGGCATGTCCATTTGATCATTTTTCAACATTTTTGGTACAGATACATAGATGATGTGATCTTGCAGACGAATGACGATCATAACATCTTCTTGGGCTAAGGAATTGAATCACAATGATGTGGGTTTACAACTGACCAGCGTCATAGACTCCAGGGAGATTGTGTTTTTGGACCTGGTAATTGTTATTCACGAAAATTTTAAGCTTTCCACCAAATTGTTTCATAAAAACAGCGACTTACGGCTTTTTAAATTGGGAGGATTTTCATCCTTACTCTTTGAAGAGGAGTATACTGTACAGCCAATTTCTGTGAGGAAGGAGAAAATGTATACATGATGAAGACTACTTACATGAAACTGATATATTGAGAACTTTCTCCTTACTGAAAAGCACTTTCAATAAAGTCCAACAAAAGTATAACAAAATAACAAAAGTATAATTCCACACTTGCTGAGCCTGGGTACCACATTACTGGAGAAAGGAGGGTGCTCTGTATTGCATCTTTTGACACTGGTTGGCATGCTGCCACAAGATTTGTAAAACAAATTATCCTATTTTATCTTCCGACTCATTGATACAGCTAGGCAGGCCCCTAATCTCATATATATTCTGGTTTATAGCCATTTGCCACCTATCTTGAAATGGGAAAGCCACCCATGGGTGTTTAAAGAAGTAGTAAATGTAAGGCATGTGCATTCATTGTCCCAACTAAATAGGTGGCTAGCATGGTTAATACAATATATTACATAAGTGTATAAATTGCTCAGCTACTTTCATAGAGAATATTGTCACCTGTTCTTGTAGGCTGCAGTACATTAGTAAGACCTGCCAACAGTTTCATAGGTGTATTTTGCAACATGTCAACTCATTAAGGACAACCCTGGACACTCTGATTTCACGCCACATATGCGGGGCTGAATATCCAACAAGACCACCAAGGTCAGTGGTCAGTGAAGGTATCAAAAATCTCCTTCACCAGTCAGCTCTCCTGCTGTTAAGTCTGCAGGAGAATATGGGTGCAGACATGCTGCATCTTCCATCAGAATACCAGGGATCATGTCCCCCCGGCCCAAGGTTAGACACAAAGAAGTTTTGAATTAAAAAAAAAATAAAATGTTTTAATAAAAGATGTTTTCTTTTTGCTTATAGCCCTTATACCCTACTACAGCCACAGCTATCCTTCCACTCTCACTCTACTATTGCCCCCTAAAACCACACTATTAGCCCCTATCAACCCACTATAGCTCCTAACCCTCCACTATAGTCACTATCACTCGACTGCAGACCTTTTCCCCTTCACTATAGCAACTATCCCCCCACTAAAGCTCCTATTCCTCCACAGCCACCAATGCAACCTAAGAAGCAGCCCCCAGAATAACATTCCCACCAACATACAACACTTCAAGCAGCCTCCACACACATACACCCTCTCCCAGCCCCGTCCATTACACATTGGGCATCCTCTTATTTGATATTTCAAGCTCTTGAACAAATCAGACTTTCGCCATGGAAAGGTTAGCACAGAAAAATGCTTCTCCAAAGAGAGGAGAGATACATTTTTTAATTTAAAGTGACACTATAGTCACCAGAACAACTACAGCTTAATGTAGTTGTTCTGGTGAGTATAATCATTATATGCAAGCATTGTTATGCAAACACTGCCTTTTCAGAGAAAAGGCAGTGTTTACATTGCCCCCAGGGACACCTTCAAGTGGCCACTCCTCAGATGGGCACTGGAGGTGCTTCCTGGCTCAGTGCTGCACAGTAGGCAGCACTGCCGTTCAGCATCTCCACGCTCTGCATGGGGATGCTGAATTTTTCTCATAGAGATGCGTTGATTCAATGCATCTCTATGAGGAGGTGCTGATTGGCCAAAATGCCGCCACCCCCCTTGCCGATTTTATCCAATTCAATGCTTTACCCATGGGAAAGCATTGGATTGGCTAAAAATTGGCAATTCTGATTATGTCACCAAGGGGGCGGAGCCAGTGCTAGCAGACCCACGGGGAGCTGGAAATAAAGTGAGTTTTAATTCCTTTTAAGGGAGCTGAAGGGGGGTAAGCCACCTAAATGATGGGTTTAACACTATAGGGTCTGGAATACATGTTTGTGTTTGTGACCCTATAGTGATCCTTTAAGACCTTGACTTCACTTGGTCTCCATAAGAAATTCAATTACACATACTTTATATAAGGTGTCACTAGTCAACATGCATTTGGGTATCATCACTTTTTTTAGTCTTTTTTGCAAATATTGTGAATAAGTTACTGTTTCATGAATTTTTATTCTACTACTCTTTTTTGCTACATTTGTTATATTTTCTTTTGACTAGTTTACATTTTCTTTCATTTTATGTTTTCTCGATTGGTGATTATATGACTGACTTCTTACCATAACAGTTGTAGATAATACATAACAATACAGAGTTATCCACGTTCAGGGGGCATGTCCCCGGGACACTGTATATTTGTTGGGGTATCATCAGTAAACTTTATAGCAATTCACATGACAAAGCTGTGTAATTTTATTAATTTACAAATTGTGCCTTTTAGCACTTTTACAGGATGATGGGAGATACTTCACATCACTATCCATAATTATAGGGGATATCAGGGAATGTACTGGATGGGATATCTTTAAATATATGTAACTCTCTTCTGATAATCGCCAAGGGTGGGGGGTGGGCGACATGGAGGTATCTGGCATTCGCTTTTAAATCAGACATTTAGATATATATGGAAGCCTGAAAGGAATATATGATCTATTTCCAAGTAATTGTAGATAACCCTTTTTTATAGCCTAATGTTCTCATCTTGTCCCTCTTTGGTTTGCATTTTGATGGGGTGGAGGAGGCGCATGAACATTAAGTGAAGGTATGCATTATGTATTCTTCTTTCTGCAGTGTGGAAACAGTACAAGTGTGTGTTCGTTTGCCAGAACTTTTTGATCATCTGCAGCCTGATTCAGTAGTATTATGGGCTTGAGCAACTCAGCTCTGTCTGGTATGTTCAGCCAATTGCAAGCTGCAATCAGAAGAAAACCGTCTCACAATAACGCGCCCCCATATATATCGGTTTTGTCATATACGCCCACTGTACACGCCCCCTTGTTCTATGCTAACTAAGCTGCTCAGATACGGTATTACAGTGCTTTGGCCTACTGTGTTCTTAGCAGTGGAGTTTGAAACCTCCGTAAATGACATGCCCTTCACAATGGTATTGGCTTTTGTCATTGGGATCAGAATGGTTTAGTCCAAATAAATGCCTGTATTACTTTTTCCTGATTGGTATAGCCTGTAGCCTTCTTACGATCATTTGATTTGTGAGATTTAGCACATTAGTTCTCCCAGACTAGTAAAACATAACAGCACTTGTCCATTTCTATCATTACTCAGTTGGGCAGTCACATGAGCACAGGGCAGTCCAATCAGAATAAGCGGCGACTATTTAAACGTCAGATCAAGAAAGTTAGCTTTGGCACTCCTGATGATCCCGGCGTAGCGGGTGAAACGCTCAACGAGTGCATGTATGAGTTTGTACCTACTACCCATAGCTTAGTGATCTGTATAAATATGACATTTTAGTAATGTGTCTATAAAGGCCATAGATCTTTGTATAATTTACTCTGCATTCACTACTGAATCATCATGCTTACACAAACAGTTAAATCCAGGATACAGGAAGCACTTTAAGTCACATTTTCCCCATTTTTTGCATATGCAAGTCACATATATATTTTTTTTCTTTTCTTTTATAATTTTTGTACATTTTTTTCAATTGCTTTATTTTTTCCCCTTTTGGTGTATATACATTTTTTTTGGCACAGTGAACTGTTGTAACATACCATAAAGAGAACTGCTTCAACTTACGACTGGATACAGAATTTATGCACAGGATACTTCTTCCAGTATTTAGATCTTTTTCTATTTGGGTTTCCCATTACATGCACGAGTTGGAAATTAATTGTGTTGACATGCTTTAATGTGATTTGTGTGATAGCTGTATTGTAATACATTTTTCCTGACACTTATCTGACACAGGATTGGCACTGTAGGCAGTGTCAGACCCTTTACTATTTTGTTGGCCGATTTAATTCAGTATTACAATTCGTTGACCAATAAATACTATTTAATTATCATTATTTATTTGTGAGTGCAGTATTACCATTATTTTTTGTATATTCCTTTGTGGGTTTTTTATTTTGGAGTGTGGTCCCCGATACCAGCACCGCTATATCATTTGAGTGCCAGTACGGTATGCAGTATTTGTACCTTTTTCCCATTACACTGGAAGAGGATTTAAAACAAATCTTCTAACCCCTTAAGGACACATGACATGTGTGACATGTCATGATTCCCTTTTATTCCAGAAGTTTGGTCCTTAAGGGGTTAAACCAACAGTGGGATTAATGTAACTAGGAGTTAGAATCTTTGTCCTATAATCCACAATATAGTAATTTTTGCACCAACTGTTCAAAGTCCGGTACTCCAAAAAAACTTTGAGCTACTCTTTTCCCATGAAATGTGATATTAAATAATTCTGTGAAATAAGCCTGTATAGTGTTTTCAACGTAAATACATTTTTTATACCAGCATTAGCATGGGAGTAAATAAATAATTTGTAATCTGCTGATACATGTGTTATAAAAACTTACTGTTAAAACCAATGTCAAATAACCTGGGATTGGCTATTATCATGTGATGAAAAATAAAGCTATGTATTATGCTGGGAATCTTTGGGAAACACTCCACTGTTTTAGTTTAGCTTTTGTTACTTCCATCTATCTTCTAGCCACTCCAATCTATCCTGCATATGCAATCCATTAAAGAACACTTTATATGTGGCCACTGCATTAGCTATTCATTGTGAAAGGTGGTGTGACGCCATATATCTCAACGTTTGCAGTAATCAAACAGCAACATTTTCTTCAAGGAATAATGTAGCTATCAAAAAACCTTAGAGTAATGAAGCAGTTTTAGATAGAACACGCCCTTGAGGTCTCACTGCTCAGTTCTCTGCCATTTAGGAGTAAAGCCCCTTTTGTTTCTATTTGTGCAGTCCTAACCACACCATCTCTGGCTGTGACCGACACAGCTTGTATGACAAAAAAATGTTTATATTTTCAATCAGATGTTAGCTTGCGTTAGAGGTTTGTATCTCCTGATTTGTAAACCGAACTTAACTTAGCTAATCACACACAGCAGACTCCTGCAATATCTAGAAGGCTACTAACAAAGCAGGAGATACAAGACTCTAAATTAAACATAATGTGCAATAAAGGAAGTTTAAACATTAGATCTCCCTATACCGGAAGTGTTAAGGAAGGACACGTGAGTCACATGCAGGGAGGTGTGACTAGGGCTGTATAAACAAAGTGATTTTACTCAAAAATGGCAGAAAATTGAGCAGGAAGTACCAAAACTGCTTCATTAAGCTAAAGTTTTGTTGGTGCCTATGGTCTCCTTTTTTATAGTTTCCCTGCTTGTGCACCTGCTAATTAATGCAAATATCTAACTAGCAAATATCGAATCATGTGACAAGCAACGTAATACTTTAAAATAAACAGCAGAATGTGCAATACGTGTGATTTATGTAACTTGTGGAATGATTGTTGGTGCTAGATGTGTTGGCTTGGAGTATCTCACGAACTGAGATTTAGATGCAAAGCTTATTCACTAAACTTGCAGAAAATTAAAATGTGAATGGAGAAATTAAGGCTGAAATAATCAAGCTGTGAATGCACCAGAGTTGAAGAATTTTTTAAGACCAGCAATTTTTGCCTTACGTTTGTCATTCAAATTTGAATTCGTAGTTTAGTGAACCTCATGCGTTTATGGAGAATAGTGAAAAAAACGCCCAATGAGATGTGTATTTGTCCATGGAAAAGCCAATCAGAATCTCATGTCAACAAACAAAGAAAGAATTCTAGAAACAGAGTATTCAGGGGTGTCAGACCCCAGATCGCTGCCATCCAATATAATAACACACAGAATAAGAAAATATATAGTGTAAATAGAACCAGTTTACTTAATAATTATTAATGACAATATATTAGACATAGTAGGAACATGTATACATACGTTCTATTGGTTTCTTGGTGTTGATTTTGCAGTTTATTTTTATATTTCGCAGTAACTTTAAAGGGACAATCTAGGCAACATAATGACTACATATTTTCCATCTCACGAAATGGCCTTTCCAGATTATCTGTCTCCTTGATACAGAAGCGTCCTCCCAGTCAAGGTTTATATTGCCCAGTCTATGCACTAATCTGGTTTTCCACCATATAGGGCAGCCTTAAGGACCCCTGTCTTCTTTTTATTTTCCTCCGTGTTTCTATTGTAACCATGTGGTCTGTCTGGTGTCAACCACATATGGACATGTTGCTCTGGAAAAACTAGAGATTCACACTCCTGAGAAGTCCAAGCCATCAGGGGAATGGGAGAAAGTATTTCTATAATGTTATCCTACTAGAACATTTGATGTTTTCTTTTTTTAAGTTTTGCCCACTCCTTCCCCCACATCTGAATTGCTTTATTGGCCCTAGCAATGCCTTCAGTTCCCCCCTGTACACCTTGGGAAGGGGGATCATGACTGCTGCCCATGTATGAAATGGGGGCTGGGCTAAAGTGTATACAATGTTGCAAGTTATGGGGTTTTGGGGAAAGGAGTGGGGAGGAGACTTACCAGTCAGCAGAGACTCTGAAGGAAACTGGTAAAAAAAATCCCACCCACCCTCCCCTTGGTTATGTGTGTGTTGGTTTGTTTGTTTTGGTGTCTGGCTGTTGCTTCTTGTTTTGTCACAGATTGGCGGGATCCCTGGACAGTGCAACTGGGAGTAAAGGAGAAAGACACGGAGTCGAGTTGGGGAGACGACAGACCGCACAAGGGCTGATGGCAAGTGCCGGCTGTTGAGGCTCTTGGATAAAAGAGGTGGAGAACTGTCTGTTGGGTTAACCGCCCAACAGCTGACAGGTTATGGTTATTGGTTTTGAATTTTATTTAATAAAGCTGTGGCCGTTGCTCTTATCCACAAGAAAAGTGTGTGGTGTTTTATTGGGAAGGCAACGGAAAGGTATAAGGAGAATGGGTCAGCAGTCATGTATTTATCACCAATCTGGACAATCATTGCCATTCTCTTTATTGTTGGTAATATTATATCACACCCTGGCAATCATATGTACCCCTCTTTACTCGCTCCTTGTTACTTAATATTTGTTCCCCGGTTAACCCCTTAAGGTCACAGCTTTAGAAGTAAAAGGCCGGCATGACGGTGGCCTTAAAGGAATAATAGTTACTATAAGACTATAATATGTCCTTGCAGTGGCCACTAGGCTGAAGGCTTGAGGAATATTACCAACTGGGAAAATCCCTTATGTAAGGGCTAGCAGACATAGTGTATTGTTATTAGCAACCACCATTAATCCCGCACTGTACATTCCATCTCTTGATTTTAACTTTTTTAGAAACGTAATTTCCTTAGGTGTTTTGGCTCTTCCAGAGAAAGTATAATTTACTGTAACTAGAACCTATATTTAAATTGTATTTTTTTTGCAAATTGATTTCAAATTTGGGTACAAAAATTATCTCTTTTCTATATAATGTGAACTATTAATCTTTTATTTATAGACGCACTCCTGGTGGTCCTAATTTCATCCAATACATTAAAATATCGACAGGGAAGACCAAGCATTTTTAACGGTAACCTTCATTTGAGAGGTATAGTTCTCTTTAAAATCTTTAAAGGGACACTATAGTCACCTGAACAACTTTAGCTTAATGAAGCAGTTTTGGTGTATAGAACATGCCCCTGCAGCCTCACTGCTCAATCCTCTGCCATTTAGGAGTTAAATCCATTTGTTTATGAACCCTAGTCACACCTCCCTGCATGTGACTTACACAGCCTTCCATAAACACTTCCTGTAAAGAGAGCCCTATTTAGGCTTTCTTTATTGCAAGTTCTGTTTAATTAAGATCCCGCAAGAGCCTCCTGTATGTGATTAAAGTTCAATTTAGAGATTGAGATACAATTATTTAAGGTAAATTACATCTGTTTGAAAGTGAAACCAGTTTTTTTTTTCATGCAGGCTCTGTCAATCATAGCCAGGGGAGGTGTGGCTAGGGCTGCATAAACAGAAACAAGGTGATTTAACTCCTAAATGACAGTGAATTGAGCAGTGAAATTGCAGGGGAATGATCTATACACTAAAATTGCTTTATTTAGCTAAAGTAATTTAGGTGACTATAGTGTTCCTTTAAGTTATGCAAAATGTATACAAACCAATGGAACATAACAATTCTTTAACACGATTTATGCTTCTGCATTATTTAGTCAGGAGTATGTCAGATGTTTCTCCACTGATGCCACCAATTCTCCAATCAGATTAATGCTGATGTATGCAAATCAACAACCAGGAACAATTTAGACAATTTAAAAATCCAACTATCCTCCTGTCACGGGAACTGCAATTACTCAACAAATGCAAAACCACAGATTGTCCATTTGTCCAAACCTGACACTCCTGTATACAACATTCACCATTTTAAACAATAAATATTTGCTGCAATAACATTTCCCTCTTTCATACAATCTAGAGAATACACAGCTCAACAACGGAGCCCTTTAATTGTGTTTTACGCATTTAAATACAAAGCAAAATAGACATTTAAATACAAAAGAAAAATAAAATTGTTCGCAGAATATATATACTATAGAGGTAAGAGATTTGGACCGATGTCCTATAAGAATAACTTCTGATTGGTTGCTCATCTGCCCTGTAACAACATAGTAAATTTAAGACCATCGACTCTCCGATTGCAGAACGAGTTTTAGGCCGATGCATTATTTACTGTAACTTAATATCCTTGCCAAGCAGTGTCTCTGTATATACTACTTCTGTCTGGCATGAAAATACAGCTCAAGGCACTTGCTGTCAAGCAGTGATGTATAAAAATATATTGCTCAGAATCTCCAAGAAGAGAAGAAAAAATAGTCCCCTCCAAGAACATTAAATATCGCACTTTCCCAGGCCTCCAAAACAGATTAAATTTAGCAGTGAAAGATCAATAAATCTGTTTCATAAAAGCTGCAAGCTCAAACAAACTTCAATTTTCTGATTTTTCATAAACCCAGAAGGGATAAAGGTAAAATACTGTAATTCCAATGTACCTAGCGAAAGGCCATTGGAGACTTCAGAAGAACACTTGTTTTGGAATATCCTTAGATTGTAGAAGCTTTGCGGGAGTCATAGTTCATCGTGTATTAACATTTTCATTGTCGGCTGTCAAGTCTCTTCTTCGAGAATTGCAAAAGTCCTTAGTCTGTAGGTGTGTATGGGCTTGTCACACGCTCTCCATGCCTTCAGCAATCTTTCTCCAAAAATGAGATGATTAGATTTGGCTTTGGTATATTTAATTAAAGTACATATATTAAATTATTCTTTGGTGTCATTTAAATACAGTCTGTTAAAAGTTCAGGTGATTAGATATTAAATGTCTAATTCGCTGTCCACTTTTTTCTTTTGTCGCTCCATCACAGCCTCAAGCTCTGAAATCTTTCTAGAGTCCTAAAATGTCAAAAACAAACAACTTAAATTCCAGAAATACAAACAGAGACAAAAATTTGGAAAGAAGAGCAATAGAAGAACAGAATACAGAATGAAATCTCCATGGAAACCGCTCATTCGCAGAGTTCCTTATGTTTTGGATATATACAGGCTTATTCACTAAGGGTGGCTTTGAAAATCTCCAATGCAGAATTCAGAACATTCATTTTTTGGACATTTTCAATCTCTGTTATACTGTCCAAATTAGGCATAGTAGTTGTCATCTTCTGTTTGCCGAAATATTATTTACCATCCAAATTCCATTTTCTGGCACTTAATACAATGGTGTTGCTAGGGTGGATCTGACGTGGGATGAAGGCCCAAGTGGGGTCCTGAAAAACCCATGTATAATTTTGGCACTCTTATTGCTTTCCCAAAGTCCTCTTTAATATCGAGAGAACAATAACACCGCCATTTACATCATTTAACCATTTATCAATCATTTAAAATTGTAACCAAAAAGCTTTTTATTGAAAAACATACACAGTCAAAATGGCGAAACTCGTTATGGTTAATTTTGACAGTGTATTTTTTTTTCAATAAAAGGCTTTTTGGTTACAATTTTGTGCCTACCATCTTTTAAAATACACATATTTAGATTTGGAATTTTTTTACCTGGCTTCCTTTAACCCTTGTGTGACTCCAAGTATAGCTGAGGTGGGGATCATACCACCAACGCTGAAACCACAGTGCAGTTGGTCTGGACTTCGCTTGTGAGTACATTTTTATTTATATTCACTGCATATTTTATTCTACTGAAAGCCCTATTGGTTGTCTTTTATATATCCCTCTCCTGAGTATTGGACACCATCCGTCTGGAGGACTCCCATCACATATCCATTAAAGCAGGGATTATACCGTTGTACGCTCTCCACACCAGAGTTGGCTATAGCTCTTTTAAATATGAGTTGACTGCACATATCTGTTTATTTTACCCATACTGGCTTGTACATACTGCACCATTGGCTTTCCTCGCTTTTGTTTTACATACAAGCAGGACGGTTGGACCACTAAAGACATTGAGGACACTACACCCAAAACAAGCAGACATTTACCTCTGAGTTAGACTCAAATATTTTTGGATTTTATTTTCGGTGATTTTACCAGAACTTTAGTCCCACTGTCTAAGTGAGACCAGACACACTGGATTGTCCTACTTGTTTATACTAAGTATTGTATTGTTAGTATTATTTTTACCATTTACCTCTTGGCGCAGCCCTTTCCCTGTAATCTTTTAAATGCAGTAGCTGCAGATTTAATACCCTATGGCTGAGGGTTAATGATTCTAGGTCAAGGTTAATAATACAAGTAGGAGGGGCAATAAAAGTTATAGTCTTTTTTCCACTTTTAAATGCCCCTGACTTTTTGAAATGTTTATATATAACACCATGATACTTTGACAGAAATACAGATTGGTTTATTATAGAGATTCCCCCCCCACCACCATAAATCTAAAGAGCAAGCTGTTACCTCGAGCAGTGATTTTTGCACCATGACCTGGCTGTATACCCTGGCTCCTTCTTCTGGACTTACGGCCTTAAATTCATCCTTTCTGAGTGAGAAGAGCTGTGCTCCATTTAGAACGCCCAGTGAATTTACCGTCCTAGAAAAGACAATGAAGAACAAGCTTTAAAAAACAGACACAAGATAGTCCAATAATGAACTGACTGGGAAGCAAGCTAACATACTAAGGTAGAATTGTTATTTCTATGAAAATGACATAATTCCCTGAACCCATTAAACATGATCTGAATGCTTACTAGGGTAATTAGTGCAGGAGAGGTAAGTAAAAAATGCACTTACCTCTCCAGCACTTTCACATCCAGGGTTGATGTCTTTACCCTATGGTGCTCTGTGGTTGCTCTGGCATCAGCAGAAAAATGCCTTTTGAGTGCATGCACACTTGGGTCAGGCTGTGCCGGACAGCCAGGCATTCAATAAAGATTATAAAGAAAAGTTCTGATTGTTTTCTTTGAAAGGCACAGCCCATAGCTAATGTTTAGCTAGCAGTTGGGTTGTACAAATGTCTCATTTGTGACATATTACTAATTAATTATTCAAATAAATAAAATAGGGAGGACCCAAAAAGTGAGCTGTATTAACAAGGAAAGAGTGTTATGGGTTTTGCTGCTAACTAAAGAATGGCTGTGGGAGAGAAGAGAAAACACTGTTTTTGGTCACAGTAATCCTTTCTATCCTGCTCCACCTGCCACCCTAAAAAAACAACCAACAATAACAAACTAAAATAGCTGAAACTCACCTCTGTTTCAAGTTCCCTCAGCCTGAGCCTCCTCCTTTAACATCCTGCCCCCCTCACTTTTGAGGGATGGGTGTCAAGGAGGGATGGGTGGAAGAACATGAGTGGTATGTTGGGTCCACTTGCTGTCTGTTACTAGAAGCAGAGGGGTTTCACTCTGTATGTGCACCATTTCATAGCGAAACGCTACACATACAGACTCCAGGCACCTTGACCTCTTCGAATCACTGAAGTGGTCATGGTGCTTGGAGCAACCTTTTAAAATGTTTCTGTAAGGACCATCACAACTTGCATAATTGAACAGAGCACACTGGTCCTATTCTCAGCTCTAAGAGTAACGTACAAAAGTTCTGCATTGCCTGTGGTTAAAAAAACAAAACAGGTAGAATAGGAGACAATTGTTAAAATGGATTAGGAGAAGGATGGAGGAGAAATCGTGACGTTAAATGGGGAGATGGAGAGGAGCTTAAACAGTCTAGGGGGAAAAAAGTGAGCTACAAAATGAACTACAAAAAAACAAATGAAAAGGGACAGGAATTTTACTTATGTCTGTCCTTTCGCCTGGTTGAGGCCCTGGGGAGTCAGCACAGCTAAATGGACAAGGGCACATGTATGAGTGTGGGGATGGTGCTAGTAATTGGCTATATGTGTTTAGGGGAGTGGTTATGGGTTTATAGTGGGGCAGGGATCATCTTACCTCAGTGCCTTTTGGGATTCTGGCCAGCAAACATCTTCCCTCCCACCCACCCTAATTTTCTGTTTTTGTTCCGTCACAGCTAGCGGGGAGCGTGTCCTTGCCAACAGGGTTGGGGACCAGATGGAATGTCAGGAGATGGACATGGTGGGTCTCAACCTCCCCTGCTCTGTAAGGTAAACTTTTAAGTTACTGAATAGGTCGTGCCCACCGAGCAAAAAGCCGGCTGGTGGTAGAGCATTTAAGATGATGGGAATTTTTGGTTTGGACGAGGGGGGAGGCGAGACACCAGTGGGTCAAGTTTTGGTGCATAGGCACCTGGTTAAGTTCGTTGGCAAGGACGGTTATTTAAGTTGGAGGCTGTAGGGCAATAAGTGTAATTTATATGTTAATTATGGTATGTATATGTATATATTTATATGTTTATTTATATTTGAATTAAAGAAAAAGAATAAAGTTCGGATGAGTCCTACAGTTGTAAGTTTAATAAATGCTGTGGCCTGTTTCATCCAATATTCGTTGTTTGTCATTATTGGGGGGAGAATTGGGGTAGTCTCCTTACTCTTAGTCGCACCACATTCCCCGCTACGTACATACATGACAAAACACCAGCTAAATAAAGAGGATGGATAAGAATTGTTTCAGTCTCTCTAACACTGTATATACGTTTGCAATTTGCATGTATTATACATTTCCCTACAAAGGTGATACCTGTAGTTTTTCCTTTGCATCCCCTTATCACCTTGCCATCTCCATATGTGATTTTTTTTCACCCTTATAAATCATGTGATTTACATCCAGGTAAATCTTCTAATAAACAATCGGAAAAAAATGAACACAATAGCTGAATACAATTGAAGGCCAAATGAGAGATGGCCTCTCCCTGGTCAATCTGCATTCCACTGAATCTCGGCACTCACTATACATGACGAGCTAACGTCAACATCGGAAAGCAGATAATGATTCCAGGTAACCTATCCCTGACCTCACCCAGACACTCCCATGTTGACATGAGTCATGCAAGATACCAGATGAAAAGGTTTGTTTATCCTTTTCATTGCAGTCTCCTTAAAGAACCCATGCAAAGCTTTGACTTAACCCTAACTCTCTTAGAGTAGAACATTCACACACGTAAACCCGAAAAAGAAGTAATCACAAACAGAATGGAAATCGACAGAAAGTCCAATAACATCCGTGTCCTTTGGACAGCCAACCACCATCTCTCTGTCGATATCAAGAACAGAAACCAAAATACTTTCCAAAGTCCAACTAAATCACATAGACTAAAAAGTAAAGTGATATAATCAAAGCTATCAACAGTGAAGAGGTCAAACTAATTGCAGACATGGACAACCTTACAGATGCAAAAGACTTCATATTGTCATAAAAAGAAAGATTTTCTCTTGACATCAGTCATCTGTAGATCAACAAGTCCCAACGACCAAACAGGTTCTGCAATGACCTAAAAACTACAGAGAACAGCCTGGTGATCCAGATTTCAGAGTTCCCGGTTACGTTATTAAGAAAAGATTAGGATATTATCAAACACTGCAGAATATGGCGTTGGCCTGTGACCCACAGAATATGTCCACTAACCCTAAAAACCTGACATGAAAGCTCAAAGACCCAGGTTATACCCAGGATTATTTAGAGCTATACTTAAAAAAAAAAAAAAAAAAAAAAAAAGAAGGTGAAATAGACATTGAGTTCCCAAATTTTTTTTGGGATAAATTATATATTTTTTTAACTTTTCTCCTATTTCAGCTGACTGAGATTTTTTTTTCTAATTTTGCTAATATATTTACACTTGTCATGGTTAGTGAATAAAGTCCCTTATGTATATGCAGTTAAGGTGTACATGTCATTGTACACACAATTATTTTAAACGAAATAAGGTAACATTTTATCTGTACAACGCTAACAAAGGAAAACATTTTATGAGAAAAATATATAAAAATGTGGTTCCTCTCTTCCCCTTTCAAACAATTTCACAGCATGCAGGGCTAATCCACTGGAATGGAGGCACACAAGACCACCTACGGACTTTTCCCCTATTCTCTGTAATAACAAACGACAGCGCATGTGCTGCAGCTTCTATGATTAATTATTTGGCAAATTTCACAAATTGTCAGGATGACACTCTATTCAGACGCCAATGTGTTGGCAATGAAGACAGCATGTTAGTGTCACCGGAGGTGTGTCCCACTTAGGAAACTGATCCCAAGCCGGGCCACTTGTTTATAAAGGAAGTTTGAGATAAAGGGATGGAAGTGTGGGTGTTATATTAGTGTAATACATACAAATCAAACAGTATAGTGACTCACAGTGGCGCCAGAGATTGGGTAAGTGCTGAATGTACTACAATGTAAGATAAATTATATACTGATTGCTTAAGAAGCTGTTAGTACTTAAAGTGAACCTGCCACTATCAGTTCACGTTAAAGGATCTCTCAATTAGAGGGGTCAATGCCAATCATTTAGTTAAAGTTTATTAGTAAAGTAGGAAAAATCTCCACTTTAGCAGTTTTGCATTTTTTTCAACACTCTAATTTTTGCCTTTATTTTGCAACTTGGTTGACAGCTCATCACAACTCTCGGCATATGGACAAATTCCATACTTTTTTACAAAAATCTGCTATCGCTATTATTCTAATAGGAATAATCTAGCAGCCATACTAATTGCATTGAGACAAAGGCCACTCACAGTGTGCTGAAACCCTTGGCCTTTAACCAGGCTCCGACATCTGGTGGACTAGATTCTTCTGTCAGGGGAATGGAAGTATCAGCCATTCTCTGTATGCTGAGTGTCTTCTGCGGCGCTGTGCGACCCTGAGCAAGTCTGAGAAGGAGTTCTTCATTCATACTATTTATCCTATCAAATTTCTCTGCGAAAGAAGAAAAAAAAAACAGGTAGATTTTTTAATATAAGAATGCAAAATATATTACAAACTGATGTTGGGCAGTGAAAGCTAACCTTGCCTTAAATTTCAAGAGAGAGTCAGATAGTCTTTAGCCTGGGAAATTAAGTCCACAAACTGCAATGCCAAAATCTGCCAGGGTGTCGTGGTGTTAATTTTACATACATTTATCGCCAACTGTATAGGCCTGTTTATTTTTTATTTTTTGGGGGGGGCGGGGGGATTTTTTTTCCCCTCCTTCGTCCCAAGCCCTATTTTTTGTATACATTTTTGTTAATTTTCATCCCTTATAGTTAGTTTTTGGGTTCTCCTTTACATTAAGAAACTTATTTTTTAATATATTTTTTTTATATATTTGAAAATTATTTGAAAAATTGTATAATGTTTAACAGTGCACAGAATGTTATTATTTTCTCAAAATGTCAATGTTCTATTTCACGTATGTCTAAAGTGTTCTGCTACGTATATGTTTAGAAAAACATTTTTTTTCCATTTTCCCTTTTTTCTCTTTTGTCCCCTTTCCCTTAAGTTTTCTAAAATTCAATAAAAACTATTGGCAAATATATGGTACAATTGAAGTGAGGTCTAATAAGAGTGATTAGTGGAGTGATGAGTCCTGTGCATGTATGAAAATACTATCAGTAGTGACAATCCATTGTTATGGTGTGAGAGTCTGATTGAGATGAACAGCATTTTGACTGGGGAAGTTGAAGAGACATACTTGCAACATCTAGGACATGAACATGCTTGTCCCCTACGAGGTAGTGTGGCACACTGATACCAGGGCATTACCTTGTTTATTGCTCTTTTCTTGGGTCGTATTATCTACTGTGTCCCACTGGGCCTGGGCAGGCTTAGCCACTGGTTTCTTTGGAGGAGTAGGAGGTGGCTGGGATTTCTGGATTAAGAAAAAAAAAAAATACACAAAAATGAGTACTTGACTTATGCTTTATTATGAAAAGCAAGCAGGTTTAATCCTAAAATGACCTACCTTCACTGGAGTTGATGGTTGAGAGTTATTCTGATTCGCTTTGTTGAGTTCTGCTTCAGTGATGGGAGCAAGAATGTTGTAGGGAACGTAGCCTATCTGCCCAAAACGATTCTGTACCTTCCACCATTTTTTGGAGTCATCGATAACCTAATGGAATGGCAGAAAGAAAGTCATTGTTTGTTCAGTTCCCGGTGTTCCAAAAATCAACAGGATGCCATAACATTACAAGATTTAAACCTTTTATAAATGTAAAGTAGAAGATAACTTTCTTCACTTTAAAAGCTAACTTTAAATCTGATAATACTTTCAATGTCTGGAATGATATTGTGGTCCAACAAGAGCTGGGGACCCATGACTAGCCACATCTAATATCAATGTTCGCAACTTAGCAATGTTTTCCTCTATTCTACTTTACTTTACACAAGACAAGAACTTGTCATGATTGGGCTTGTAGTTCTCATGTGTTCTAGACCCCCATGATGTTCATTGGTATCCACGGATATTGATTTGATTTGTATCTTTCATTTGTCTGTACATCAACGGTGGCCAATGCCCTGTAGAGCCCAACTGGCCACATGTAGTGGTTCGTAATTAAAAGTTAAATGTTGCTTCCAGTTATAGCGACGAATGTTCTTCTCAATCAGGTTCTGAAAGTTTTAGTTCCATGCCAGAAAGACAGCTGCTGATTACGAGCCCTGACCATGACTGACTATTGAAGATTAATATCACGCCACATACCTCCAGGGTCTCTCCCTGCAATACAGACAGCTCAGTGTTGTTTCTCGCAACAAAATCATAAGTGCAGTTCACACGTCTGGCGTCTGTTTCTTGATGGCTGCAAATGGTGAGAGCAAAGGGTAAGCTCCAGTGCGCATGGTCAGTTGTATTCAACTACAATTATATCAAGACATTTGCTGCTAGATTTTTGAGTAATGGGACAGGCAAATCTGGGGAAAGTGAAACATGTATGAATGTTGGAAATGACTGATAGCGTGCAATTTGTGGCTAGGGGTGGTTGGCGTTTGAGGATAGAGGTGGGCGTTACAGCTTTACTACCCTATACGTGGCTGGTTTGTTCTAAGCCTGCTCAGCATCCTACCCCCTCTCCACTTTATTAATATGTTGCTGAAACTAGTTTGTTCTATTAGTTACAGCTTAAATGTTTGCAAATTTATCTTTATAAAGGTACAGAACACTCAAGATTGTACTAACTGAATAAATAAACAACCTAGTCATTCTAACCAGTAGACAACTATTAAAATGACCCAAAATCAGTAGTAAGTAGGTCCAGCCTCATACTTGGTGACAATTAAATGAGTTGGAAGCTTAACAATATCAGGAGAGCTAAATCCGGTATGTAAATGGTTTCTGACTGTTCAGATGTAAATATGATCAGTAAAATAAAGAACTCATAGTTTAATAAACCAACTGGAAAAACAAAAATAGCCAATAACATTATTGCTTTGTTACATACCCATTAAGTATAGGCAGAGCGGGAGGTTTTTGAATCTGAGGAACTGATTGCTACAAAAAAAAAAAAAACCATCAACAACAAAAAAACATGAAAATAATAAATAAATAGAGAATGAGAACAGCGTGCATATCTATAGAGCTATAGGGACAATTTATTATAAAAATGGACATGTTATCAATTACAAAATGCACTATAACTCATACATTTATATGATGGTTTTAAGAAAATACAAAAATGATGGAAAATGATTCTGTCTAGAAAACATATCATCTGCCCAAATATTTATTTATTCCTTTCCCCCTAAATATTTATAACAAAAAACATGAGGGGCTCTGGTAAGTAAAAATAGGTTATATATCAGTGTAAGATTCTTCAAATAATTAACTATTTTATAAAATCCTGTAAGTGCCATGGGAGCAGCCAAATTCCGAATCCCCTACCTCCTTTATCACATTTTGCATGCATACTTTAGCGGACATGGGGTAGGTTGCAATATATATCAATATAGCACAGGTTAACATGTCACTGTATAACAATGTGAGTAAATAACTTGAGGCTAGGCCGCAAACTAATATTTAGACACCACATTATTATTGCCATTTTTAAAATACATCTGCTTGGTCTTTCCCCATGAGTTTCGTATAAAAATACTATGGGGAGTAAGAATCCAAAATGCATAAGGAGTTCTATTTGCCTTTGAACTTACGCTATTTATTGTTGGTGCATAATAAAATCTTTCACCCCCCATTGTGGTGAGTGCTTTTTTTGTGGTGTTGAACAGTGTTGACTTATTTGTCTCTTGCCCCCTCGGTTTGCAGCAAATGCTTTGGTGCTACTAGAAATTCAAATGAAAACCTAGAATCCTCTTTGAATAAACGAGTCCATGATGTGCTGTTGCCTAGTGTGTGGTTATTTTGCTGGATTTTGGCTTACTAAAATCAAATGAAATTATTAAGCATCCCTAAAATATTATGAAGCATCTTGAAAATGTGGGCATAATTACAAAGAAGGTATGTGTGAACAGATATAAAATATTTTAAGATCAAACAATCCCATGTGTTGTCAAACATTACATTAAGTATGTACTACCTCATAAGTAACAGAATTCAGAAGAAATGAAACAAGTATATGTTCTTCTTCTCCTACCTGAGATCTCAATTCTTCATGGCGATGCTGCAGCTCAATTGGATCTTCCCAGGGTTGGCCATCGGCATTAGTAGGTACCCACCCACTTCTAAAAACGGGCACGTATGACTCGGAATAGTCACGAGGAAACTCCACCCTTCAATGAAGAAAGAGTAATTAAGGTTATGAATTAGTAAAATGTGAATATGTTAGGAAATGATACATTTTAAGAATTAGAAGTGTCTTATCCATGATGAGTGGCTGAAAAGCATTTGCATGAGGTGAAATTGGGCTTCCAATTTTGGCAGAAATCCCGGTAATTCCAAAGGGTTCTCATATTTGTTTTTAGAATTACATATTGAAATGTCAATTTACATTCACTTTAATCAGTATTAAGTAATAATGTCTTTTACTACAACTAAGTGTATTTACATTAAAGGTTTATGCAAGTGTTTTTTCATTATGTATATACGTCTATACTATTTAAGTATTCTCCTAATTTATGCTGTCAAAGGTATCTCCAAATACTAATGCCCAAACTAAGAAAGAAGTGGGATCTCTAAGTGCCTTAACTGAAGTTGACAGGTGAACTTTGGGTGTTCCACAACAGTGGGCAGAGGGAATATTTGTCGACTGACACAACTATTTCATAAAGAGAACATCAGGTACTCCAAATGGCTTTGAGTGATACAACAAATTGATATAGTATGAACAACGTGCAGTTGGAAGAGTTAGCCTTGATGTGCAAAGTTCGATCATGGAATTGTGCCGTTATTATACAAATAGGGATTCTCCTCTGTGTAGATAAAGGCATACCTTGGTCTTGTCCAGTTAGGCCCAAGTGATGTCCATAATTCCATTTCGTTCTCATCTAATGATTCGTTCAATAGTGCAACCGCTTCTTTTGTTAACATGGGACTTTTAATTCCAGCAGCAAGTTCCACACCTCCCGAACTGTCCACCATCTGACCCAAAAAGAATCACAGGGAAAATATTTAAACATGGATCAGAATGTCTTTGTATTCCTGTTATTCAAGTACAAAATGATTCTTATTATCTTCATCATGATTATGCTTTAGAACTTATTAATTGGTTACTATACCAAAACATTAATCTGGGATTCAAACTGTTTCAGTTTTCTTAGTTTGTGCATATTTACAGAATTGGATTCTCGTTCTACTTTGTGTTCTGCTTTGGGCAGAGCTATAAAACAGGACATTACACTATTTTTTTACATAGTAAAAATATGAGGCTCAATAAACACATATAAATAAAGTTGCACATATAATAAACATGCCTTAATTACTATAGTAAATACAAAATATCAACCATAACGGAAGAATCGTAAAGAGACAGGCAGTCACCCTAGAAAAAAAACCAGAACATTTATTCTTGAAGGTTGTCCTCATGGAATATTTCATGCTTATCTGAGGCCTATTATAGGGAGATTTCTTGATAATAATGTGTGTGAAGTCAACGTTCATACATAGAGCTTGTTAAAGGAATAGGGCTCTGTATCTGTTTTTGTTGAATTTGTTATTCTTACTATTATTACGTTTTAAGTCTTACCGTTTTTAATGGTCCAAACAAGAAGTGCACAAGTTCAACTGCGCTGGGATTCATTATGTTATTTTTAAGTCTTGCCTGTGAAAAAAAACACACATAACGCTTTGTGATTATACAGACTAGCGAACGATGACGCAAGCATGCCCTTTTAAATTGAGTATATTCATTAAATTATGAATCGTGGTGAACTGAACACTAAGTTACAAAATCTCGTGTTTTTTACAGATGCCATTTTCAATAAAGAAGTTCAAACAAACAACCTAAAGTTAAAAAAAAGATAGAAAAAAATGTGTGGGACTTTCTTTATTATTATTTTTTGGCATATTACAATGCATTTACCATATAATGCATTAAATAGGCTGCCACGTCCTGCACATCTCATCTCTTTAAATTCCTCTTATTTGAGATATGGTAACATTCTGCAGCCTTCCCTTAAAACCCCAAGTATCCACAGGTTTGTTAAATACACCAACTTAATTTCCTAATATTTGTAACAACCTTATATGAATAACTTTAATTTGATGTGTATTACATTGAGATCAATTTTTCGGGGATTGACAATTAATGGATTAAGTGAAGCGATCTTGTTTCAAGGAGACACGTCGTATACTCTGTACCAATCAGTATTACTTAATTCTTTTTCTTTATGCCATAGTAATATAGGATCACATATACATCTAATTTCTCATTTATTGTGCTTTGCTGTTTGCTTCCATTTTTGTCTCCCTGCCATTGAAGAAACGATTGAATATGATGAAAATGTGAGAAAATAACAAGTTGATTAACTAGATGTGAAAATCCACCAATTCAGCATTTTTGTCTAACTCAGCTCAGCTTAACAAAATCACAGTTTAGTGAATACATTCCTATTAGTCATTATTCTATACAAACACAGTTCCTAAGGTCTACAAGTCAGGGAAATGAACTGGAAATTCGTGTTTGGCATGTTTTTTCACATTGCACTCTATGCAGGGCCCACAGAGAAGATGTGAGATCTCACAGAGCATTCCATCTAAAGAGCCTACAGATTGATTACAATCTATTAGTGTGGTAAGAACTACTAATAACAGTGTTTTAGAAAAGAACATGCTGTGTCTCACAGCGGAGGCTGGCCAATAGGGGCAGCGCCCAGCCAGATGTAATGAGAAAAGGTGTTGGAAAAGAACTGTTTAATTAGAAGATATGTTATGTCTGTCATGATTACTTCTGCATTTCCCCCTTTATTGATGGTTGGAGATGCAGATGAGAGACACAACAACTATCCATGCAAAGTTGTTTTAAGGTATTTTTTTTTAACCCAAAAAAACAAAACACCCCATTTCCTGGTTGCAGCACCGTTAGACATGATTAGTCAGCTCTAAAAGAATTTGACATCACCCATTGTTTTTTGTATTGGGACGTCAAATCATAATAGACAGGCCCACATACTGTCCTGTCTTCATGGCCAGTAGTAAGGCCTTTTAAAGAGGGTATGGTTTTTTATATATGTTTATATACAGGTTTATAGTGTTGAACAGGGCGCAGCCTCTAAATAATTCAAGGGCTGACACGGGGATACAAAGCAGCACTGGAAAAAAAATAATCTATGTCAGCCCCATAAGTCATTGTGCCATGTATTGTGTGTAATATATATATATATATATATATATATATATATATATATATATATATATATATATATATATATATATATATATATATATATATATATTGTGCGTGCTTATTTATTACTCAATCATCTGGGGTGGCAAGGCATAGTCTTACATATTATTGGTATATTTATTTTTCTAATTAAAAATATTGGTCCTTTCAGAGTAAAACATTTAATTATACAGTAAGCATACTCACATGCAGACACAGACAAAAGCTCATTGATGCACAGACTCAAAGACAGACAATCTCACTGATTTACATATGCTCATTGACATAAAAACACAAACTCACTGATGCACACAGGCTCTTGTCTGTCAATAGGCTCATTGACAGACAATCTCACTGACACACACAGACAAGCTTATTGGTACACTAAAAAGTTAGGACAGAAAAACTCTGATATCACACACACATGCTCACTGACACCCACATGCTCACTACAGACAAACACACTGACACACAAACATGCTCACAACAGACAAGCTCACTAACACACACACACCTTACTCACTACCAGCCACAGCCACACACACACACAGAGACAACTCACTCATTAGCAGCCACACACACACAAGCTCACTCACTAGCAGGCACACACACACAAAAACCCACTCACTATCACGCACACACACACACACGTTCACTCACTAGCAGGCACACACACACTAGCTCACTCACTAGCAGCCACACACACACTAGCTCACTCACTAGCAGCCACACACACACACACGTTCACTTACTTGCAGCCACACACACACACACACACACACCTTACTCACTAGCAGCAACAGACACACACACAGACAACTCACTCATCAGCAGCCACACACACACACACACACACAAGCTCACTCACTAGCAGGCACACACACACACAACAACTCACTAGCAGCCACACACACACACACACACACACACAAGTTCACTCAGTATCAGGCACACACACACAAAATTTAACTCACTATCAGGCACACACACAAGTTCACTCACTAGCAGGCACACACACAAGCTCACTCACTAGTAGGCACACAGACAGAAGTATCCCTCCAGCCGCCAGCAGCCCCCCAGCTCCTCACTCTTAACTCCTCTTGGACTGAGACAGGCTGGCTCAATCCGAGGGGAAAATCATTTAAATGACATTAAGCTCATGATTTGGGCTGTCTGCCCGACCCCAGGTGCTGCGGCCCACTGGGAAATTTCCCGGTATTCCGGTGGGCCAGTCCAGTCCTGGTCAGAGGGCAGAGTCTAGTTGCACCCCAAAAACTAGCACGCCGCCATTTTTAAATTTCATCAGCCACCACTGGTGATTACTACTGTAGCCGAGCGATTCTTAACAACTACATTTTTAATGGGTAATGTTATTTGTACTGTAAAAGACTCAGACGTGAGGAAAGTAGGTTCCCCTACATGTACCAACACATAGAATAATTATTTTCCTAGAATTGTGTATTTTCCCATTGCGGATGACAAGCTCTGTGTCTTACCAGCAGGGAGAAGCTGTACTTCAGTTTCTGTGTGGCATCTTCAAATTCTTCCAAAGAGGGAGGCTTTGCTCGAAGTGTCAGTAGTCCCTCTGTACACACAACAATGAAAATAAAATCACATTAGCTGTGCATGTAACAACCCAATGTAACAATTTGCAGACTGATCAACTTTTGCTTACGCATTAAAAAAAATAATGGAGGTAAAATAGAAAACTTGCAAACTAAGATAATATGTAAAAATACATCATTGCACCCACTGGGTAGAGACATTAACAGCACATAATAAATAGTTGGGGATAGTGAATAAATGGATTTGTGCATTAAATAAAATGTATAACCAAAAATTTTAATTTCCCAAATATGGAATCTAGTCCCACGCAGGGAAAATAAGAGAAAATAGGACATTTGGTTTTGGGAGCCTAGAACTGATTACTCCAAATTATTGTTTGATGTGTCTGTATGTGTCTGCACTATGTGTCTGTATGTGTCTGCACTATGTGTCTGCACTATGTGTCTGTATGCATAATTTCCTAGTGATTTTGTTTACCTCCAGATTCTTTTCTTTTGCCCCTTTTTGATTTCTTCCGTTGGTTGAGTACTTTAAAAGCTTCAGCTGATTTCTGAAGATTTGCCATAAAGAATTCGATGTCATCAAAACAGTGGTTCAGCAGATCCTGTGTATTATACAAAATGTGAACCTTATTCCATAGTCCACACAAAGCACATTGCCACTGCTTGCTATACGGTACACTGCAGAAAACAGCATTTGACTGCTAACAATACTGTTCACCATACAAGGCACATTATCACTGATCACATTACCATTCACTATAAAAGGCACATTATCAATAACACATACAACTGACACATCAAACCAAACACAGACAGGCACCTAGGTTTGATATATATGCCATGCTTTGCTTGACACATAGTTTGGGCACCAGTGATATCTATTAATTAATTAAGCAGTTCCTTGGATATTCCTTGATTAATACATTTTTGATTCTGCAGCATTTGAATCCTACATACTCCGGAGAGTGATTTTTATGTTTTGCCCTTTATAAGAGATCTATGTACGATAGGGTCACCTCCATCAAATTTTTTGTGAAACATGAAACCTCCATATGGGATCAGTGAGCAGGGTTACTGACCAGGTTCCTCTCTTGGCTTTCAGGAGGAATCAGACATGGTCCTTCAGGAGAAAGCAGTTTGTTCTTTGAAAAAGGATTGATTATAATAACCATTGCATTGGTTATAAAAAAGATAGCTGGTTTTATAAATACAAATAAATTACTATCAGATTATGGGTTTATGTTCATACCATTATAGAGTCAAACTAAACACTAAACAGATAAACACTCACCACTTCTCGTCCAGCTCGGATGGCCATTGGATCCTGCGGTAGAAGTCCATCAACTTCAAACAAAACATCTTTGGTTAATATTCGGTTTCCAACACGCATAACGAGCAAGTGATAAACACTCAAATTAATCTCCAGTTTTTAATAAAGCAATGTAACATTTATTTAGAATAAAGGATGAGTATATCAATGTTTTGTACAGACAATTACTCAAAGATAAATACAATATTGATGTACATTTACACAACTTTATTTGTATATGCATTCAATTATTCCAGCAAAGAAGTCGGGTATTGAAAGCATTTTTGTTTTTTTTAACTTTATTTTTGTCAAGTATTTTGCAGTAATTAAGACCGATTATGAAATATCGAGGCACAAGCACAAAAAAGAAGTGCTCACTCATGGCAGATGTGACAAAACATGAGTCAAACTTGATCAATACTAATAAATGGAAGGAATTTGATCAACTGTTTGAAACTTGCATTTTCAAAAAGCTGCCATAGTGGAAACATATGTCCACATGTAGTAAGTGCAGGTTACTGTCTGAACGCTTGAGAAAGATCTCTTGAAGATCAGAACGTGGCACTTTCCCCCCCCAAAAAAAATCTTCTGCGGAATTAACCTTTGAGTGCCTGGATCACAACTTTTTTTCAACTTCTACAGTGGGGGTAGCCAGCCCCAGGTCTGGTAGCACCGGGATTTCAGCAAGAGTGCAGTATTCCCTTACTTTTTGATACTGATTAAACTCATATTTACTATTTGCAATAACGTAAGGTTCAAAATTTACATTCCACAGTAGCCAACAGTAAGGTGTAATGGATATTTAACCTCTCTGCCCTTTCACTATGATTAACTTTTAAATCAGAGCTCCCGTTTCCGGACGGCTACATGTGCTACTGTCTTGTTCTTTACCAGGGATCATGTAGTAAGATGATAGTAACTTTTAGGAATGGCTAGTAGCATGGGACTGTATAGGGCACTGTAGGCTGTTATTGCTATGCCACCCTATAGTGTGCTGACAGTCACCCTTCCTCCCTGGTGACTAAAATGAAGACACTGTAAGTTCCACCTCATGGGGTTATGCACTAAAGCAGGCATAGGCAACCTTCGGCACGCCAGATGTTTTGGACTACACCTACCGTGATGCTTTGCCAGCATTATGGCTGTAAAAGCATTATGGGGGATGTAGTCCACAGCATCTGGAGTGTTGAAGGTTGCCTATCCCTGCATGACAAAAGTGATAATTCCAAGGGAATTCTAAATGTAAGGCCAGAGTAGCTGAAAGAAAGCATAGGCGACTTTAAGAATGTTTCCAGTTCTCCAGATTTACTTTGAATTCACACTGAATTCTCACTTCGGTGAAGAACCCAGACATTGTGGGAGAGATGGTCTTTTTAGATTCCCTTCATATAATGGGGGGGCTGAAATGGAGTCCAGGTTGTGAAATTAAGTTCCCTGCTGGATGAAGGCTGGCTCTTAAATGGAGGGGAAGGTAAGGGGTGTTTTGTCGTCTCTGTATTTAATTTTGCATGACAAGCCAGAGCATATATTGAGCGGAGGATGAAAGAGGTTAAATGAACTGATATTTACTAAATTAACACAAACGTCTAAGTACTTAAAAGATCACAGTGGATTGTTTTTCCTTGTCTCAAACAAACCATTTTAAATTTACTAAAATAAACTACCGTATATACTCGAGTATAAGCCGACCCGAATATAAGCCGAGGCCCCTAATTTTATCCCAAAAAACTGGGAAAACTTATTGACTCGAGTATAAGACTAGGGTGGGAAATGCAGCAGCTACTGGTAAATTTCTAAATAAAATTAGATCCTAAAAAAAATATATTAATTGAATATTTATTTACAGTGTGTGTATAATGAATGCAGTGTGTGCGTATGTGTGTGTGTGTGTGTATGAGTGCAGCGTGTGTGTATGAGTGCAGTGTGTGTGTGCATGAATGCAGTGTGTGTGTGCATGAATGCAGTGTGTGTGTGCATGAATGCAGTGTGTGAATGCAGTGTGTGCAGGGCCGGTGCAAGGATATTTGCCGCCGTAGGCAAAAAAAAATTTGCCGCCCCCTCCCCCCCCATATGTCCTGACTTCCCCTCCTCCTCCCTCAGTGGTCCTTACCTCCCCACCCCCGTGTTCCTTCACTCCCCCCCCCAGTGGTCCTGACTCACCCCTCCCCTAGTGGTCCTTACCCTCCCCTCCCCTAGTGGTCCTTACTTCCCCCTCCCCTCCCATAGTGGTCCTTATCCCACCCCCTCCCTCTCATAGTGGTCCTTATCCCCCTTCTCCCTCCCATAGTGTTCCTTATCCCCCCCATCCCTCCCATAGTGGTCCATATACCCCCCCCCTCCCTCCCATAATGGTCCTTATACCCCCCTCCCTCCCATAGTGGTCCTTATCCCACCCCCTCCCATAGTGGTCCTTATACCCCCCCTCCCTCCCATAGTGGTCCTTTTACCCCCCTCCCTCCCTCCCATAGTGGTCCTTATCCCCCCCTCCCTCCCATAGTGGTCCTTATACCCCCCTCCCTCCCATAGTGGTCCTTATACCCCCCCTCCCTCCCATAGTGGTCCTTATACCCCCCCTCCCTCCCATAGTGGTCCTTATCCCCCCCCCTCCCTCCCATAGTGGTCCTTATACCCCCCTCCCTCCCATAGTGGTCCTTATACCCCCCCTCCCTCCCATAGTGGTCCTTATACCCCCCCTCCCTCCCATAGTGGTCCTTATCCCCCCCCTCCCTCCCATAGTGGTCCTTACCCCCCCCCCCCCTTCCCTCCCATAGTGGTCCTTATACCCCCCCTCCCTCCCATAGCGGTCCTTATACCCCCCTCCCTCCCATAGTGGTCCTTATACCCCCCCTCCCTCCCATAGCGGTCCTTATACCCCCCTCCCTCCCATAGTGGTCCTTAACCCACCCCCTCCCTCCCATAGTGGTCCTTATACCCCCCCCCCCCCCCTCCCTCCCATAATGGTCCTTATACCCCTTTTTTTATTTTATTATTATTTTTTTTTTTTTTTTTTCTTATTTTATTATTTTTCGTCCCCCCTCCCTGCTTGATATATGGCAGGGAGGGGGGCTCTCCTTCCCTGGTGGTCCAGTGGCAGTTCAGTGGGGGGGAGAGGGGGGCTGGCAGAGCTGTACTTACCTGTCCTGCAGCTCCTGTCAGCTCTCTCCTCCTCTGCGCCGTCCGTTCTGCTCTTCTGTCAGCTCCCAGTGTAAATCTCGCGAGAGCCGCGGCTCTCGCGAGACTTACACTGGGAGCTGACCGAGGTGCTGAACGGACCGGCGGAGGAGGAGAGAGCTGACAGGAGCTGCAGGACAGGTAAGTACAGCTCTGCCAGCCCCCCTCTCCCCCCAGTCTGTATTATGGCAATGCAAATTGCCATAATACAGACTCTGACTCGAGTATAAGCCGAGTTGGGGTTTTTCAGCCCAAAAAATGGGCTGAAAAACTCGGCTTATACTCGAGTATATACGGTAGTTTTTTTTTTGCTTGTAGTTACTTACCCACTGTGTTATTTGTCTGCTTCTGTTGCATCTGTGGACTTCCAGAAATCGGTTGGATTTGCGGTGTCTTGTTTGTACGCTGTATTTGGCTATATAACGAGTCCTGTGTAATTCACATAATGAAAAGATTAAACAAATGGAATATAATAATAATAATCACATTCATTAATCTGAGCGATACATTTACTAAGGTGTTCACTAAGTATGTCCTACTTTTTAAAGTTTAATAACCAATTGAATGTTACCCATTGTATGGACATAGAAAGAATGAAATTCTAAACTGACCCAAACTAAAATTTACTTTTGCTTTGGAACACTAATCATTGAGCTATCTCACCAACAGGCAGGGAAAGCTAGCAACTACTGGCTCTCTGGGAAAGCTATGTCAATAATCGAAGGGGTAATGAAAACTGTATTTTTTTAATACTTCATAGCCAACTCAATAAATACTACCTCACACAAATCTCGGTTCTTCATTTGCGTACTACCAATTGGGTGTCTCGGCATCGTGGGACATGTAGTTCACAATAGCTGCAGTTCTAATCCTAAGCATCTCAGGCCCATGTTGAAGGGAAATGTAGACACCATTGGAAGTGGTTCCAATGATTGGAATCCACTGGCACAATGCTTCCATTCAGTGATAAATGATTTGTTTTATGTTTTAATACTGTATGAGAGCTCCCAGGACCTAATACCACGTGCTGCTCAGGCTGCATTAGCTTGAGCAGCAATGGGCAGCTGTGATTGGCTGAGAGTGTCAGCTGACCACTTTTGCCTATCACAGTGCCCATTCATGCATGTATCGGAGTGGCTAGAAGGAAGTATATAATGTATGCCTTAGCCATACATCCAGTGTGCTTGGGGCCATAGGAAGCCAGGGATCCTCATTCAGTTAAACTGATGGAAAATGGTTTAACGGTGAAAGGAGGAATAGTGCCATGGGACAATTCAATGAAGTGGTTATAGTGCCTATGGTGTCCCTTTAACACAAACGAACACATGGGGATATCAAAGAACACTTCCTAACACAATAAGGAGCTACGTGGGACCAGTTAGAAGATCAGCTATTTCAATTTTCCTGTAGTCTGTTATTTACAAACTTTTTGTTGTTGTTGTTTTGTGCATGCACATTTGACATCTATGAAAAACTGACAATATAGATTCAAAGTATACAGGGGGTAACTAATGACATCCATTAATGAAAACTCACACCAAGAAAAATATAAAATCCCCAAAAGCGCAAAAATGGAACTATATGAACGCACAAAACAAAAATAGCACAATTGGTTCTTGTACATTAAAAAGTTAAATCATACAAATGCCAGTCAAGAGATTTAAACACCAACGCAATTATTCATTAAAGTGGCTTATACACTAAACACTGGATTTTCGTGAGTTAAAACGCAAATTGCAAAATTTAAGATAATATAGCCAATCAGTGGAGTTCGGATTTGATGGATCTTCTCGCATTAGTTGTTTTTTGGGCAAGTTTTGCAATTCGGTTTTCAATGATCTACAATTCATTTAATAAATGAACCCCACGAGAAAAAATTGTATATTGGCAAAAAAAAATGCCATTTATTTTAAACTCACACTTCACACTTTAGTGAATAACCTTGTCATTTGCATCAAATCTCTAATATCTCAAGAATGACCTGTGGGAAAATATACGTAACTTTCGTCCACAGGCAGCCATCTCTTTACCATATTTAGATTCCAAGGAAAAAAAACAAAAAACCTGTACTTATGTTACATTATTAAATTCTTTCAATAATGCTGCTGGCCGTTTCTTTTTTTTTCAGTTATTGGGTCGATCTTTCTCTGGACTCTGGAAGGAACATTAAAGGGACACTACAGTCACCAGAACAACCACAACCATTGAACAAAAATTGCAGTCCAGGCACGTTTCAATCCCACAAGGGTGCTTTCTCAAGCTTAAAAAAAGATCCCTTGTGGAATCGAAACGTCGCACTCTGTTTCAATAAACCTGCTGAATTGATTCTTGAGTGCCTGGACTTCAATTTTTGTTCAACTGTCACAGGAGGGGTAGTCAACCCCAGGTCTGGTTGCACCAGGATTTTAATAAGTGTGCGGTATTCCTCTCTTTTTTGGTTTATACATTGCTCCCTAAGGACACTTCCAGTGGCAGTCACTCAGATGTCCACTATAGGTGCTTCCTGGGAGTGCTGCACACTGTTCAGAGTCTCCATGCTTTGCATGGAGGTGCTAAACTTTCCCCAAAGAGATGCATTGATTCAGTGCATCTCTATGAGGAGATGCTGACTGGTGCAGCATTTTGCCGTGCATGCACAATAGCCTCCTAATGCTTTCAGATGGGAAAGCATTGGATTGGCTGTGATCATAAGTTCTGATGATCTCAGTCAAGGAGGCGGAGCCAGCACCGGCAGACCTGTGCTGCACTGAAATAAAGGAAAGTTGATTACCTATTTAAGGGGTGTAATAGGGGGGCAGTCACCTGAACTATGTCTTTAACACTATAGGGTCAGGAATACACATTTGTACTCCTGATCCTAAAGTGTTCCTTCAACCAATTCCAGAACATTCTGATTTATGTTATTTAGAAGCTACTTCTGTTATCATTGGTTTTCATTTATGGGTAACAACTCAACGGATGCACCAATTCAATAAACAAATTATGTAATCCTACCTGAGGGGTTTCAGTTTTCTGCTGCATGTGAGATATTGAATTTATCACAACTTTGGGGTTCAATGCTGGGCTGTTTGCCTTGGGTTTCCTTTGCAGTTCCTTCTCCAAAATGGCTGCTGGGCTCACATAATGAATGACTGGTTGCTGCCACTGTCCTTGTCGGTTCATAGAAAAGCCTTCTTTTGCCTGTTGACTTATTTTTTCCTTGTTAAACCTTAAAGCAACAAGAATATAAAAATAATTGTTATATGACACAAGTGCTTAAAGAAAATCTTACACTATTTTAGCCCAACATATTTTACTTATTCTAGTGTCTAAAGTAGACATGTCAGACAGACAGTGCAAGGACTGATGTCATTATCGTAATTTTGCATGGCTCTCTAGGCAACATATCCTTATGTTGTCCTATTAATTTTAGTGAAAAGGGTATCTTCCGGTTTTTAATCCCAAGAAAATTGCAACAAAATTTTACGGTACTATAAGTTGATAAAAAAGGATGAAAGTGTTAATAAAGACACAAGAAAAGTTAAATCACCGGATGATGTGATTTATTCACTTAATTTGGGGGTAGCACAAGCATCTGAGTGAGCGTGGAGTCAACTCCCACCACAATTTGTTTTCCTCTGTATGCGGCCACTTGTACATTAAGGATAATTGGAGTGGTTCTGAGATTGAGGCTGGTTTGGCTGCTTCGTAGAGAGCACTTATGATTGGCTGGGAGTATGGCACTAAAAATGCTAAACAATGTCACTGCCCATGGTCACACTGCATCGCTGCAACCTCTGTCACATTATGAACTAATGGTGGCCTAAATTAAACATTTTTTGGATAAGCCCTTCAAATTATTTAATATTTTGGATAAACTTTGAAAATAAATTTCTTTTAAAAAGTAAAAAAAATATATATATACATAGCTAATATATCAATATATCAAAATATTAAATCATCTAAAAGCTTATCCAAAAATATGAAATCGAGGCCGATGTCAGTATACACTGCAATGAGAAATTTTGCTCATTAAAAAAAACGAGAGCGTAAAGAAAATTCCGTAGTGCTGCAGTAAAACCAGAGATAGTTTTGTGACCCGTAAAGCAGTACATTTATTACGGACTATTACAGTTTATTATCTTACCTGAGAGTTTCAGGCCTTTTGGCTTTACTGCCCGTTTTGAAATCAGACACTGCACTATTAATATCTTCTCTTATCAGCTCTGCCTGCAACAATGAAACAAATATAATGTTATTACGGCCTGGTGACAATGTTGGTACTTTTCCCAGAGGATGCTGGTAGCTTACCCCCACGTCATCACACTGGAAGAAATGAACATCGGCATTCAGCTGCTTTTTGTCCTGGCACACCAGCAATAACAGGCTGCGCACCCTTCTCTCCGGCAGCACTGCGTCACATCGTTGAATCGCAGACAGGTGAAATTCCTCCAGGTCCTCCTGTATAGGCAAAGCACTAACAATTAGCTAAAACAATGCTCTGAATTCAACCCCCCCAAAAAATAAATATGCTAAACATTACAGGTACCTGCTTTCTAGATCGGTTTTATAGTTACTTTCATAAATATTATACATATCGTAAAGAAAATTCCTATTTAAATTTGTTAATGTGTTTTCTGATCAGAAACTGCTTTTTCGGATTGGTTTAAAGACAAAGACTTTATTTTGATTATCCTTTTTAGCATTATGAAGACAATGAAAACAAAAATGGCAACAGAATAAAATAACCCGATAGTTACTTTCCCTATCCACACGGAACATGAGAAAATGTTTCTCTAATACTTAAGATATTAAATTGGGTGAGTAGCTTCATTCATATATTTCAGGAATAAATGTACTCATGCACAAATTTGCTAAACTGGGAATTTAAAGGGGGTTTATATAAATCTAAATAAATGACAGGAATCAAATGGTTCACATAGCCAGCATATGTTCTAGTTAAAAATTCAGAAATTATTCATTGTAATTTGTTTGCTTGTCCTCTGCAATCACCTTGGAATCTATGTCGAGAAGCTTCACTGTTGAGTTGTTAACTTGCAAAATCATCTCTTGAACCCAGACTTTGCCTTTGGCATCCATGGCATTAAGTTTGCGGATGGCATCTTCTACCGTGTGCACATCGTCTTCATCAATGACGAACGATACCAAATGCTACGGAAAAGCAACCGAATACCAGACTTAGTGCTTTTTTGGTCTGATTACAAAAGTTACAAATATCATTATACCATTTCAATAATAATCAACCGTGGATCCCTTATCTTAAAATAAGGGATTTTTAACCCTAACTCAATAATATAAACACAGATATATGTGTCAATATTCTTTTTAACAACTGCTTATTAAAGCATTGTAAAAAAAAAAAATCGTGATTGTAGGAGCTCAATAGCTCCCAAAATAACTATATTATAAAAGCTTTTAAGCAAAAATAATACATAAAATAAGGCTTGCATTGTGTTCCAATAGTTTTATAAATGCTGAAATATTTAGTAAATCAACAATGACCTGGAAGCATAATGTAAACACAGTATGATAGATTAATCACACTGCTAGAATATATCTAAAAGTTAGTGTTGCAACATTACGCAGCAGCCGACATTTAACGTATTGAGCTACTGGTATTGCGACATTGAGTTAAAATTAGTCATTTTTATTTGCATTAATGATGCAAACTTAAAAATGTTAGGGTGGGGCATAAAAATATTTGTATCTAGGCAATATACTTAGAAACTCCTTCTAGTGACGAGATTCTCATTGCTCAGATATGATCATATAACACACCTCTCACAAACATTTTCTCAGAACCCAAAATAAAAATGGTATTCGCTATGTAACTTTCTAAATATAGAATATTACAAGAAGCAACAATGAAATAGGTCAAACATATGAAGATATTCTTTTGCAATTAAAATGTTTTCTCTGTATTTAATATCATATTGATTATACTTGGAAATAAAAAAAAAACATTTGCTAACTGATCTTATGATTCAACACCTAAGTAAAGGACCAATATGGGCACCATAACAAGTTCATCAAAATTAAGTTGTTATGGTGCCAGGAAGTCCCTGGTGCTGGCTTACCTTTACAGGTTGAACTGTTCACAAACAGTTGAACGAGGAGCCGCTGATTGACTGAGAGAATATCAGCTAAACCGTTCTAAGCCAGTGAGTCCTATGTTTCTGTTTTAACGCTTTCCATCAAGCGTATATGTTGGAGGAGTCAAAGCAATCTGGCACTGGATAAGAGACTGAGGTTAAAAACCATTTGTGAATGGTTTGACCTCTAGAGGTAAGCCAGCGCCAAGGACCTTCTGGCACCATAACAACTTAATTTTGATAAAGTTATTATGGTGCCCGTAGTGTTCGCTTAAAGAGGCCCTCAAAAGAACAAAAAAGACTTGCAAGTGCATTTTATCACATTTGGTCTAAACGATTAACTGTGTTTTGCCTAGATCATTTTTTTTTTCTTTTGCAAAATATTTTGCAGAAATCACCGTCTTAACTCTGCCTTCTCTGTCCCATCTCCCCAATTCTTTACTTCATTTCTGATGGCGATGGTACATGCATAGTTTCCGTTCTATCCTTCCCTCCTGGCCAGCAATGTCCAATGCCATAGCTGTAATTGACGTCAAGAAGCACAGCAAAGCTTTCTAGGAGTTGGCCAGCTACCAGCTTCCATGAGAAAAATGTCTATAACTGAACTACGTGTCATAGAAACGCTTGCTCTTATCAAACCTGAGACTGTGCACAGGGGACTTTGATTTCTGCTAATCATCTCCAACCAACTACAAAGTAACCCCTGTAATGCTGGACTAATCATGCTTAACAGTGTTAACGCCATAGACTAGATGTGTGTCATATTTTTTTATCTTTTAGAAACACTCAAAGCACTACGGCGTGCATAAGCACTCACACAGCTGGATGCCCTTGACATTTAGTAACTGTGGAGGCAAGTTGTTTTTTTTTTTAGGTACCTCTGCTTCACTATTCATCCCAATAAGTACTTAAATTTTGTTTACTGGGGTGAGGGAATAAGAAATTGTCACTTCTACAGAAGTGACGGTTTCACTTTAAGTAAAAGATGTAGGAATTATTTTTATCTGATGTGTAAAACCTTCTCCCTTCAGTTGATTACAGACAAAAGGTGCCATAATTCTTTGTCACCCACAGTGTGGTGAAATTTTCTAGAAGATTAATAATGATAGGACAGGTAGAATGTTTGCTCGTTGCTTGAAAACACGTGACATTGTAACATTTGTTGATATGCTTGACAAGCTCTTTAATTAATGAGTATTCTTCTATGTGTAAGTAATGAAGGATAGGTATCATTTCTGTGACATAAACAACGGTGACAATCCATTCTTCTGCTCTTAGCTATAGAACGTTTATTTTCACATTGTTCTCCTGCATCTGAGAAAGCAGTTCTAGAGAGGAGACTTACGTTAACTTGATATTGGGAGACATCAGCCATGATAATATTGGAATATTTCTTTCTTTGTTCTGCGAATAAAAGAAAATCTAAGTCAGAATTGTTAACAAGTCAACCGTAAGAAGGGTAACATATAAAACCATGGTAGATATATTAAAAGGCTCAAAATGTCTACTCGCCCATGATATTCACCCCTGGTTCATTTGCAGTCGATTGTCCAGGCTTGCAGAGGTGAATAACTTTTTGGCCTGTCTAGAAGCCTATATGTAGAAATCTTGAGCTCTGAAAATATGATTTTATCCTACTGGCAATACAGGGAGTGCAGAATTATTAGGCAAGTTGTATTTTTGAGGATTAATTTTATTATTGAACAACAACCATGTTCTCAATGAACCCAAAAAACTAATTAATATCAAAGCTGAATATTTTTGGAAGTAGTTTTTAGTTTGTTTTCAGTTATAGCTATTTTAGGGGGATATCTGTGTGTGCAGGTGACTATTACTGTGCATAATTATTAGGCAACTTAACAAAAAACAAATATATACCGATTTCAATTATTTATTTTTTACCAGTGAAACCAATATAACATCTCAACATTCACAAATATACATTTCTGACATTCAAAAACATAACAAAAACAAATCAGTGACCAATATAGCCACCTTTCTTTGCAAGGACACTCAAAAGGCTGCCATCCATGGATTCTGTCAGTGTTTTGATCTGTTCACCATCAACATTGCGTGTAGCAGCAACCACAGCCTCCCAGACACTGTTCAGAGAGGTGTACTGTTTTCCCTCCTTGTAAATCTCACATTTGATGATGGACCACAGGTTCTCAATGGGGTTCAGATCAGGTGAACAAGGAGGCCATGTCATTAGATTTTCTTCTTTTATACCCTTTCTTGCCAGCCACGCTGTGGAGTACTTGGACGCGTGTGATGGAGCATTGTCCTGCATGAAAATCATGTTTTTCTTGAAGGATGCAGACTTCTTCCTGTACCACTGCTTGAAGAAGGGGTCTTCCAGAAACTGGCAGTAGGACTGGGAGTTGAGCTTGACTCCATCCTCAACCCGAAAAGGCCCCACAAGCTCATCTTTGATGATACCAGCCCAAACCAGTACTCAACCTCCACCTTGCTGGCGTCTGAGTCGGACTGGAGCTCTCTGCCCTTTACCAATCCATCCATCTGGCCCATCAAGACTCACTCTCATTTCATCAGCCCATAAAACCTTAGAAAAATCAGTCTTGAGATATTTCTTGGCCCAGTCTTGACGTTTCAGCTTGTGTGTCTTGTTCAGTGGTGGTCGTCTTTCAGCCTTTCTTGCCTTGGCCATGTCTCTGAGTATTGCACACCTTGTGCTTTTGGGCACTCCAGTGATGTTGCAGCTCTGAAATATGGCCAAACTGGTGGCAAGTGGCATCTTGGCAGCTGCACGCTTGACTTTTCTCAGTTCACGGGCAGTTATTTTGTGCCTTGGTTTTTCCACACGCTTCTTGCGACCCTGTTGACTATTTTGAATTAAACGCTTGATTGTTCAATGATCACGCTTCAGAAGCTTTGCAATTTTAAGAGTGCTGCATCCCTCTGCAAGATATCTCACTATTTTTGACTTTTCTGAGCCTGTCAAGTCCTTCTTTTGACCCATTTTGCCAAAGGAAAGGAAGTTGCCTAATAATTATGCACACCTGATATAGGGTGTTGATGTCATTAGACCACACCCCTTCTCATTACAGAGATTCACATCACCTAATATGCTTAATTGGTAGTAGGCTTTCGAGCCTATACAACTTGGAGTAAGACAACATGCATAAAGAGGATGATGTGGTCAAAATACTCATTTGCCTAATAATTCTGCACTCCCTGTATAGATAACTAAAGAAGGGGGAGCATATTGCTGACATTGCCTAGGGTTTTCTTGTTTTCATTCCTGTATTTCCAGAGATGAATTCATTACAATTATTTGTTGTGTATTTGTAGAACTCAGTCACAGATCATATAGTACTGGGAATATGAAGTAAGGGAGGACACATGAGGCGTGGCCCAAATAGAGGGCGTCTTAGCAAACATGCACACGTGTCTGAACTGACACATGGGGGGGGGGGGGGGGGAGGAGGGGGGGTGGCACAGTTTGAAGGACAAAAATTAATCCTTAGGCAAGCCAGCACAGCAGTAACATGATGTCTTTCCATATCTATTACCCGAACTGTAAATACCAAATGGAAATCCTAACATACCAAGCTTTATGTTATTTCCAACAAACTCATTTTGGGCCCTGAAGGAAATTCACCTCAATTAAGTGCAACAATCGATATTAGGCATAAATTATGGGTGCAGGCTAATGTAATAGGACATTATTTAACCTGATTGCCTGATGAAAACTCTGGTACCCGGGGCCACAAACAGAGTCTATAGATCCATGTATTTAAAACATTACATTATATATATATATATTACAAATTAGAAAAAGGGGGAGAGCAAGGAACCTGTTCCCACTGCCTTTATTAGGTTAACTCAAGGACAAGAAAAATAATAACAAATGCTTTCTTAATCGATAGGGGACACCTATACAAGATAAGCCACAGCAATGGTTGCCTGACTAAACGAAAGGTCGCTATCGGCAATCTAATGTTAAATTAGGAAGAACAATATAATCAAGAAAAATAACAAATACTTTATTATTAGATAGGGGACACCTATTTTTTATGAGACTAGCATACGATACTGATGGGATTTAAACACAATGAGATACTGTCAAATTGACACTTTTTTATCGCTATTACCAGAATAGATTGAGTTTTCATTCTCAACTACACAGTAATATATCGTTCCACATTGAGACTGTGCATCACATTTTTTCTTTCTGATACACTGTTACTAGCATTTCTAATGACAGTGAGCAGACTTTCTCTGTGGGATTTTACACATTGTATCTTATTATAATTTTTCAGATACATATGTGTACCACGAAGAGTGTTAAACTCATCTATTTGATTTACACTGTTCCCCTTTTTAATCCTACATTAGATTGCCGCTAGTAATTTTTTATCTACTTAGGAAACCTTTGCTGGGGCTTACCTTGGATAGGTGTCCCCTATCTAATAATAAAGTATTTGTTATTTTTCTTGATTATATTGTTCTTCCTAATTTAACATTAGATTGCCGATAGCGACCTTTCGTTTAGTCAGGCAACCATTGCTGTGGCTTATCTTGTATAGGTGTCCCCTATCGATTAAGAAAGCATTTGTTATTATTTTTCTTGTCCTTGAGTTAACCTAATAAAGGCAGTGGGAACAGGTTCCTTGCTCTCCCCCTTTTTCTAATTTGTAATCATATCCCTGAGGGTTACCCCCTCCTTACCTGTTCCTCTAAGACTTTAGACATTCACTCTGAGGCTAATTTTTTCGTTGTTTATATATATATTATATATGCATTTATTGGGCCAAACCAATCACCAGGTTATTGGTTTTAATTTTTTTGTGTTTTGCATTAAAACTACAAATCTCACGCTTCTCTTACATGTAAAATATAATGGAAGAAGGACCATTTGGGGTGTTTTGGACAAGAACTTCTAACCCACGTCTCATTCTCCTCTTCACACAGAGAGCGGCACTTGTGCCAGTTTTATATGCATGCAGCTAAACACATTTGTGGAGCGATCAAGATACTTATATGTTAATGAAGAAAGTCTTGGAACAAAAGCCTGAGACAGTTATATTGGTACTCTGCGTCTATCTCATATCTCTTAAATGTAAAATATTTATATTTACCGGTATATATAAATAGTTAGTCATGGCGAATATTATATGAAATTGACTAACCTCTGCAATCTCATACTAACACAAACCCTACCTGTTATACCAAACTTAAACCTAAATGTAAACATAAATCGTAAACTAACTCTCATGAGTCTTTGGGTTCAAAATCATCCATAACCATTAGGCATTACCCATAGTTCTAACCTTAAACGTCATGCTTATCATATTTATTACTGTTTGATGCTCTCTCTAACCGTCAATCTAACCCTAACACTAAATCTGACTGGTCTCACAACAGGACACATGATGGTTGGCAATCTCACGAATATTGCCACAATGTGACAGGAGGCAAAATGGGCACAAAATGCCCATTCCATACATACAGTCATTTAAATTCAAATTCATTCTGTCACATGCAAACTTGAAACAGTTGTTAACTTGTGTTATAGTAGCTATAGAATGTTCATTATTGGCATTTGCAGGCCTTATTCATTTGTGACCAGAGGAACAGATAGTCTCTCTTCCTGTGCAGCCAACCCTCGTTTTCAAGGTGGCTTAACTTGAATAGGAAACTAATGACATGCATGAGGTTTTTCAAGTAAATACAGTCGGAACTCTCGGAAAGGGAATAAAAGCAGAGATTGCTCAGGCATTGCGAGAAGAAAAACTTCCAACAGACTGGAAAGATATCTACGAAAACTAACCACATTGTACTACAAGGTGTAGTTGGTTAGGATTTCATTGTATTTTAAGAAATCACAGCAAGAGTTATTTGAGATGCTCTTTCTATACGGAGAGGTGAGACACAGAACACCTTGACATACGCAAACAGAACAGGAAAGAGAGATAAAAATCTAGTGATGCAGCGGTTAGAAGAAGCCGAATGAATACATGAAAAGCTACGGTTGGGAGGATTTACAGAAGTCTTCTAAATAAAGCATTTAAATAAGGGGATCGGAAATGAGTTTTTATGGTGAAACTGCATTCAAATGAGTTCTGTTCAGATTAACACCAGTTTTTTTGGTTTTGAACATAAGGTGATAAAAGATGAGCAATATTACAGCGTAATAAATAATTGTCTACTGGGTGGTCAGCAGTCGGAACAGTTACCTGATCGTAAAAACACAGTATTTATTGTGGGGGCAAAGTATCAACAGTGTAATAGATAACAACCGTATGCCCGTTTTACTGTCCCATAAAGGTTAGAAGGTAGTTACAACGCATAGCATTTACAGTGACCAAAGGGGTGTAAGGGGTGGTGAGTATATCTCTCCACCCTGGGACGTGGGGTTATAATTAGGGCCGTCTAAACAGCATTAAAGGCTACCAGGTTCAGGCTCCCAGGTAAAGCAGTAACTGGGGCGCTGCCTACTCAATTACTTACAGGAGTAAAAATATATATTATCAATAAAATGTAGCCTTTTATTAATTGGTACATCCAACAAAATCAGTGGTAAAACATTAAAAAGCTGTACAGCAGAGATTAATCTAAAAAATGATGTGTGTTGATTTTGTCTTGTTAATGCACAATAAGTACGTCTATGTTGTTTTCGTCAAGGTCAAGATATGTATTCGCATCAGCAAGATCGCATCTATAGATAACCACGGACACTCAAGTCATCAGCCCACCTAAACGTTTAAAAAAGAGAGTTTGAAGGTTCTGAATAATATACTGAAAAGTTGGCAAGCCTTGGGGCCCCTATGCTTGTGGGGCCCCGGGAAACTTCCCAGCATGCCCTTCATTAAGACAGCTCTGGTTCTAATGTGAGGTACAAAGAGTGAACTCTTTACTGTAGTGACAAACCATTCTAAACAGTGTTTTAACCCCCTAAGGACCAAACTTCTGGAATAAAAGGGAATCATGACATGTCACGTGTCCTTAAGGGGTTAAAGTGGACTTGTCACTTCCCAGGATTTGTAATATTGTTTTACTTATCCCTATATTTAACAAATATGTATTTTAAAATTAAATTAGAAATCCACAGCTCATTATTCTGCCTCCGTCTTAGCCTCCTGTCAATGTTATAAGCTCTGTCTGTTGCAACTAGCAGTCAGCATAGAGAAAGATTACAGAGAAGAAATGGAATAATGTTTTTATTGCTCCTCTTCCTTTGCAATGTTTACCCTGGTTTACCTTTGTCTGAAATGGATTAAAATGTTGTTTGTTAAATCTTTAATATGACTTTGAAATAGAAAGGAGAGTTCTCTTATGCCACAAGCAACATTTGGAGTTACACATTTAAAGGGACACTCCAGGCACCCAGACCGCTTCTGCCCATTGGAGTGGTCTGGGTGCCAACTCCCACTACCCTTAACCCTGCAAGTGTAATTATTGCAGTTTTTACAAACTGCAATAATTACCTTGCAGGGTTAACTCCATCTCTAGTGGCTGTCTACTAGAAAGCCACTAGAGGGCACTTCCTGGTTTCTAGCACAGGTTTTCTGTGCTATAGCATCGCTGGACGTCCTCACGCTATGTGAGGACCTCCAACGTCGTTAAAATCCCCATAGGAAAGCATTGAAAGCATTTTCAATGCTTTCCTACGGAGAGGTCTAATGCGCGTGCGCAGCATTGCCGTGCATGCGCATCAGGTTTCATCCCGCCGGTGGCCGCGCATGCGCAAAAGGTCTCCCCTGCTGGCTGACGTCGGCGGGGGCGGACCCTAAACCACCGCCGAGGGACACCGGCGGTGGTTTCAGGTAAGTCACTCCTTCAGCAACATATGATGGGGGGTGGGAGGGAGAGGGGACCTGCAGTGCCAGGAAAACTATTTGTTTTCCTGGCACTGGAGTGTCCCTTTAATGTGGTTTTGTATGAGAAGTTGTTAATACTATGGGTTGCAGGTGGTATAGGGAGGGAGACTCTGATCATTTGAAGTTGGGATTCCTTAACCCATGCCTTGCAATTAGATAGCGCAGATATATGGGAAATTGACAAAAGATTTTGGAAATTACATCTGCTGCCAAATTAGCGCAGCTGATAGAAGAGATTTTGAATATATTGTCTTAAAAAAGAATTGAAATTTTCAATAATGCACAGTTTAATGCATAAACGCCAAAACTGTTATACATTAAGAGACAACACAGACTCATAATATTGGAGCAGCATCCCAAACTGTTGAAATATACCATTCAGGAGGTTCAAGGTTGTTGCACCATAACAGCGAGTGTGGGTAACTGAACTGAATTGCAGTCATCCAGAATGTTTGTACTTCTCCAGTAAAATTGGAGGTGCAGTTTTTGTACAAGAAAATGAATATAACTCCAACAAAAATGAAAAAATGTATTTAAAACTCCTGGTAATAACACTAAAGGTATATCTATTATCATTAGCTTAAAAAAAAAAACCAACTTATTATGGAGTTGGAAGCCCTTTGGCCAAGAGACATTTAAGAAAGGTTTTTAGACGCAAACAGAATTAGGTAAGGGCTATAACCAGGTGACTTGTACAGAAGACAAGTATTGGAAAAAGAGGATTAATTAATTGCTTTAGAGACATAAGTGCCCGTAATCCTAATATGCAATGTATTTTTTAAAGATTTTAATGGAATGAAAAGTCATTTTGAAGTACCTCTACAAATCTTTTGATAGAATAAATGCATTCCTGTATGTTGCAGTTTACAGTACTCGGATTACATTTGATTTTTAGGAAACCAGTTTAAAAAACTGCCTCGGATTTGTTTCCCATTTCCTCTTCAAATTATTTGACACTATATTGCTCAGATCTCCTAATATGATTTGGAGTGGAACGGAGTTTAAATCAACGTGTAAGGATTAGTTGTGAATGTGCTCGCCTGCTGGTGTCTGTCTGGTAGGTAATCCAAAAATAACTGGTTTGATGGTAGTATTAGCGTGGCTTATTTATGAATTTAATTCCCTCATGTTTGTGTTAGATAAACTATAGTAATCAAATAAACATAATCAGTTGCAAATTTGCCATTTGGACTTTTCAGAATCTGCCAATAATTTGACAAGACCTGCCGTCATTTTAACAGGTAACCGAACAGCAACCATTTGGCAGTGCAAATTAACTTGAAAATAACTAATTTACCATTTGTGAACCACCATTCGGTTCAGGTTGGATAGACTTCTAAGTCTGAAATCAAGCAATACAGCCAGTTTGATATCAAAGGTCATCAAACAGAACCTCCATGTGAACCTTTAATGGAATGGAAAGACTTAAGTAAAATGTTGCCTTTTCTATGTTTTTTTCCCACAGAAAGTAATTTTCCAAATGATAAACAGACTTCCTACATCAACGCATGAAGTTTGTAACAAAGCAGTAGGAGGATGCGCACACGAAGTAGATTCACATTCCTAGCAAGAAAAGTGATCTGCTGGGCTATAAATCAGAAATTCAAGGATATTAGTTCACCCTGCCAACCTCGCTATGGTTTCAGAGATAATGCAACAGACAGGCCTTTCTGTAAATAGCATTTCTCTGTATTTATCTTGCTACAGATCTGAATTAAAACCTGATCCAGAGTTATCACGTGGAAGCAGTAGTGCATAACACAAGACAAAATGGCCCATCTGTAAGGTTCTTATTTGCATTTCAAAAACCATTTTACAGTCCTGGACGGGATACAACTAAATAATCGGTGGACGTTGGTACACCTACGTGCCGGATTGCATCTTGTAAAATGTAATGTCTTTCTTGCCTATAAAATATAATGTGGTTAGTGAATCACTTTACAACTGTGTTTTTTAACCTTTCTAAGCACGTAATATTTTTATTCCAACGTTAAAAAAGGACAGCAAATAAGCCTGTAATCATTGGATTTCTGAGTAGGGGAGCATGTCAGCAGTTGCCCCCGAGCCAATGGCATGGCTGGTAAGGAATTAGTGGGCTGCAGCCTCACACCATTCTTCTATAGATTAAGATAACAGGGGATGCGTTTAGAAGTCTGTTAGTATAAACTGCAGGAACGAGGTAGCAGGTAAAATTGATCGAGGGTCTTTGTTATTGCAGCACTGCGTGGGCTATCCATGGGCTGGTAGCCTACAATCTCATGTGTCTCCAGGCCTATACTGATCCACAGGGATATTTCTTATTGTGGTTGACCAGGCTATTAGACTATGGTGAAATGCAATTGGTGCCACTGGAGGTGTTTATGAATACCTGAAGTCTGAGATGAGACAGTGCTTGTGACTTTTATTACACACTCAGGCTGTCATTGTCGGCAATAGAGTCTCTGTCCCCAGGCATGTACCTATTTCTATGAATGCTTCTCATGCTGATCAGACTAAATGGATTGTGTTTTAAGAATATGATGCATCACGTCTCACAATAAAGCAGCCTTCACCTGTCAAATCCCACATATTGCATGCTACTGTGTGATTTGGACCTTCCAAGCAGAGATCTGAGAGTTTTGTGCTCAATAAAGGCAATTCATATACACATGCCCCCATGTCAAAGTTGTCACCCCTCCCTGGCTGTTGTTATCCTGTTTAACATACAATGCATATTCCTCATTCTTTCCCTTCTGTTTCTGATTTTAAAAAATGAATGCATTTAAGGAATCCCAATGGCATTTAAAGAGAGCATCACTGCAGAATTAGTAGCACATTCTACCTGTCTGCACTGAACACCTCATTCCTGTAATATTTAGTTCAGGCGGGTAATAACAGAACTGTCACAGTAATAAGGTGACAATTACTACTCAATTGAGGTTCCTAATGACTAAAACTTTTTCACTATCTACCCCCATTCCAAACGATAACTCCCTAATTCATCCAACTCTGACCTGGACAATGTTTGCAGTTTACACTTCCTGTAAAATTGTTAATTAAAGCATTAATGGTGGGGAACGACAATTTTTTGAGATGAAGCAGCAAATTCATACTATATTTGAGATTTTTCAACTTTTGTAGATGGATGAAATTTATTGTTTTTAATATATTAAGATAAAAAAAATATATAATTTTTTTATTGCCCCTCCTAATAAAACATGCATGATATTAACCAACATAGGAAATATTGAATATTTAAAAACTAGCATGTACTATTCTTCAAATTATATCACCCTTACTTTGTACTTAAAGCATAACTATCACTTTCAAGCTTTCAAAAAAATATGACAGTTTTCCTTTAAAGTATACCTGCCATAGTACACACAAGGATTTAGTGAGAAGAGAGAAGCAGGAGAACCCTCATACAGGTGGTTCTCCAGTTCTTGCCCCACTGAATCTACCAGCTGTGATTATACCACCAGTGAGCACATTTTGCAGTAAGGAATATAGGATCAGAGAGACACATGTCACTCCATCCTGATGCTGAGGTTTCCCGTGGCAAGGCTATTTGCTTCAGATGAGGGAAAGAGGTAGGCAGGATCTATATTTAAAGATGGCATGATGGTGGTACTGGCACCTGGGAGGGAAGGTGAACAGTAACATCACTTCTTATTATAAAGTTTGATATAGCTTTGATTTGATGCATTTCTTTTTTATTGAGATATCAGGACTTAAAGCCAACCTGTCAAAACAAATTGTCCATAGTTTACATAAATGAATACCAATATCTACTGAAGGCACCTAAACAATCTTGGTAATGTCCCACACCTCAGACATCCCCTCTACCACTGCTCTTAAAACAAAAAGCTGTCTCTCTATGTCCTTATACATACTGTAAGGAATGTTTACTCTAATCAATGGTGATCATGAGAACATCCTGCTGATTAAAATAGCAGGAATGTAACAGTGTGTAAAAGGAACTAACCTTGCCCAGGTACAGAACCTTCTATACTTAGATCAGTGAATGTTTATATGGTTAGATTGTATCTATTTTAGAAATGTTTATAATTCAGTTCATTTGAACCAATATTTATTTACAAACTGAGATTTAACAAGAGTATTACAAGCTTTGCACTAAGATACCAAAGCTGGAAGAATAGCTCAGATTCAATCAACCCTCTCTCCCCCCCCCCCAAAAAAAATCCAAACAAACAAAACAACAGAATATTCTAATAAAGCCATTGATTTAAGCAGTGATGACGACCCCCTGGCATGCATTGCTTTCTAATTACCTTTTCATAATAAATTTTCAAATATACATAATTGATCTGATTTCAAATCTTATCGACATACTCACTCAGATTGTTATGTTGCCTGGAGTGCCCTGGCACTCTGTATTAATGTCAAACTGTTTGGGAATGGTTTTACACACACTGACTCCTCCTGAACCCTTCTTCTACATTGATAATTAGAAATTAACTCTTTTACATTATCAATGTTAGTTTAATGAACATTGGTTATCTTCTGGATATATATATTTTTTTTAAATCACAAAGTGCTTTTTATTTATATCATATTCCAGGCTTCCATGGCACAGAAATAGAATAGAATGCAAATTAATTTTGTGCACATGAGATGTGAGGGTACATGCATGCACTTGGACAAAAACTTTCTAAACAGAATGTGCAAGAGACAGCCCTGGTCACCCCAATAACCACTTCAATAACATTGACTATGGTGAGAGAATGAAGAACGGTCACTTTTAGAGAACACAGATTCTATTACATACAACATCCTCACTGAACCAATACCTGCATATTACATACAATATCCTCACTGAACCAATACCTGCATATTACATACAATATCCTCACTGAACCAATACCTGCATATTACATACAACATCCTCACTGAACCAATACCTACTATATCCTGACTGAACCAATACCTGCATATTACATACAACATCCTCACTGAATCGATACCTGCTTATTCCATACAATATCCTGACTGAACCAATACCTGCATATTACATACAACATCCTCACTGAACCAATACCTGCATATTACCTACTATATCCTGACTGAACCAATACCTGCATATCACCTACTATATCCTGACTGAACCAATACCTGCATATTACCTACTAGATCCTCACTGAACCAATACCTGCATATTACCTACTATATCGTGACTGAACCAATACCTGCATTTTACCTACTATATCCTCACTGAACCAATACCTGCATATTACATACAACATCCTCACTGAACCAATACCTGCATATTACCTACTATATCCTGACTGAACCAATACCTGCATATTACATACTATATCCTCACTGAACCAATACCTGCATATCACCTACTATATCCTGACTGAACCAATACCTGCATATTACATACAACATCCTCACTGAACCAATACCTACTATATCCTGACTGAACCAATACCTGCATATTACATACAACATCCTCACTGAACCAATACCTGCATATTACCTACTATATCCTGACTGAACCAATACCTGCATATTACATACAACAACATCTTCACTGAACCAATACCTGCATATTACCTACTATATCCTGACTGAACCAATACCTGCATATTACATACAACATCCTCACTGAACCAATACCTGCATTTTACCTACTATATCCTGACTGAACCAATACCTGCATATTACCTACTATATCCTCACTGAACCAATACCTGCATATTACATACAACATCCTCACTGAACCAATACCTGCATATTACATACAATATCCTCACTGAACCAATACCTGCATATTACATACAACATCCTCACTGAACCAATACCTACTATATCCTGACTGAACCAATACCTGCATATTACATACAACATCCTCACTGAATCGATACCTGCTTATTCCATACAATATCCTGACTGAACCAATACCTGCATATTACATACAACATCCTCACTGAACCAATACCTGCATATCACCTACTATATCCTGACTGAACCAATACCTGCATATTACCTACTAGATCCTCACTGAACCAATACCTGCATATCACCTACTATATCCTGACTGAACCAATACCTGCATTTGACCTACTATATCCTCACTGAACCAATACCTGCATATTACATACAACATCCTCACTGAACCAATACCTGCATATTACCTACTATATCCTGACTGAACCAATACCTGCATATTACATACAACATCCTCACTGAACCAATACCTGCATATTACATACAACATCCTCACTGAACCAATACCTGCATATTACCTACTATATCCTGACTGAACCAATACCTGCATATTACATACAACATCCTCAAAGAACCAATACCTGCATATTACCTACTATACCCTGACTGAACCAATACCTGCATATTACATACAACATCCTCACTGAACCAATACCTGCATTTTACCTACTATATCCTCACTGAACCAATACCTGCATATTACATACAATATCCTAACTGAAGCAATACCTGCATATTACATACAACATCCTCACTGAACCAATACCTGCATATTACATACAACATACTCACTGAACCAATACCTGCATATTACCTACTATATCCTCACTGAACCAATACCTGCATATTACATACAACATACTCACTGAACCAATACCTGCATATTACCTACTATATCCTGACTGAACCAATACCTGCATATTACATACAACATCCTCACTGAACCAATACCTGCATATTACCTACTATATCCTGACTGAACCAATACCTGCATATTACATACAACATCCTCACTGAACCAATACCTACTATATCCTGACTGAACCAATACCTGCATATTACATACAACATCCTCACTGAATCGATACCTGCTTATTCCATACAATATCCTGACTGAACCAATACCTGCATATTACCTACTAGATCCTCACTGAACCAATACCTGCATATTACATACAACATCCTCAAAGAACCAATACCTGCATATTACCTACTATACCCTGACTGAACCAATACCTGCATATTACATACAACATCCTCACTGAACCAATACCTGCATTTTACCTACTATATCCTCACTGAACCAATACCTGCATATTACATACAATATCCTAACTGAAGCAATACCTGCATATTACATACAACATCCTCACTGAACCAATACCTGCATTTTACCTACTATATCCTCACTGAACCAATACCTGCATATTACATACAACATACTCACTGAACCAATACCTGCATATTACCTACTATATCCTGACTGAACCAATACCTGCATATTACATACAACATCCTCACTGAACCAATACCTGCATATTACCTACTATATCCTGACTGAACCAATACCTGCATATTACATACAACATCCTCACTGAACCAATACCTACTATATCCTGACTGAACCAATACCTGCATATTACATACAACATCCTCACTGAATCGATACCTGCTTATTCCATACAATATCCTGACTGAACCAATACCTGCATATTACCTACTAGATCCTCACTGAACCAATACCTGCATATCACCTACTATATCCTGACTGAACCAATACCTGCATATCACCTACTAGATCCTCACTGAACCAATACCTGCATATCACCTACTATATCCTGACTGAACCAATACCTGCATTTGACCTACTATATCCTCACTGAACCAATACCTGCATATTACATACAACATCCTCACTGAACCAATACCTGCATATTACCTACTATATCCTGACTGAACCAATACCTGCATATTACATACAACATCCTCACTGAACCAATACCTGCATATTACCTACTATATCCTGACTGAACCAATACCTGCATATTACATACAACATCCTCACTGAACCAATACCTGCATTTTACCTACTATATCCTCACTGAACCAATACCTGCATATTACATACAATATCCTAACTGAAGCAATACCTGCATATTACATACAACATCCTCACTGAACCAATACCTGCATTTTACCTACTATATCCTCACTGAACCAATACCTGCATATTACATACAACATACTCACTGAACCAATACCTGCATTTTACCTACTATATCCTCACTGAACCAATACCTGCATATTACATACAACATACTCACTGAACCAATACCTGCATATTACCTACTATATCCTGACTGAACCAATACCTGCATATTACATACAACATCCTCACTGAACCAATACCTGCATTTTACCTACTATATCCTCACTGAACCAATACCTGCATATTACATACAATATCCTAACTGAAGCAATACCTGCATATTACATACAACATCCTCACTGAACCAATACCTGCATTTTACCTACTATATCCTCACTGAACCAATACCTGCATATTACATACAACATACTCACTGAACCAATACCTGCATATTACCTACTATATCCTGACTGAACCAATACCTGCATATTACATACAACATACTCACTGAACCAATACCTGCATATTACATACAATATCCTCACTGAACAAATACCTGCTGTTCTTATTACATTTAATATCCTCATTGAACTAATAACGGCTTATTACATACAATATCCTCACTGAACCAATACCTGCCTATTACATACAATATTTTTAGTTAACCAATACCTGCATATTACATACAAAATCCCCAGGAGCAAGACCTGCCGATTATATATAATATCCTCACTGAAGCAATACCTGCATATTACATGTAATATCCTCACTGAACCAATACCTGCTTATTACATACAATATTCTCACTGAACCAATACCTGTCTGCCTCCTACATACAATATCCTCATTGAACTAATACCTGCCTATTACATACAATATCCTCACTGAACCAATACCTGCCTATTATATACAATATCCTCACTGAAGCAATACCTGCATATTACATGTAACATCCTCACTGAACCAATACCTGCATATTACCTACTATATCCTGACTGAACCAATACCTGCATATTACATACAATATCCTCACTGCACCAATACCTGCCTATTACATACAATATTTTTAGTTAACCAATACCTGCCTATTACATACAAAATCCACAGGAGCAATACCTGCCTATTATATACAATATCCTCACTGAACCAATGCTTGCCTATTACATACAATATCCTCACTGAAGCAATACCAGCTTATTACATATAATATCCTCACTGAAGCAATACCAGCTTATTACATATAATATCCTCTTTGAAACAATACCTGCCTTTTATATACAATACTCTCTACTGCATCAATACCTGCCTCCTACGGTACGTGGAATATCTTTAAATGCAACACTTACTGCATACTACCTAGTCATTGTCCCATATAGTCCTATGTAGGTGAGCTGAGTAGAGTCTCTCAGATACATAACCCTTGCAAAAGGAATGTAGCTGAAGGGTTAATGTGTCCTACCTGTGCACAGGTTAGCTTCTGGCATGTTTGAGTTTCTATTTTGTCCCGGCAACACCCAGAGCAGTGCACAGTGAGCAAACTGGGTGGCAATCTGCAGGTAACACGAGAGAAACAAAAATATACAGAGGGTTGATAGGGAGAGGCACCAGCAAAGTGTCCTTGGACTGGACGATACCAATAGGTGAAATTATATGACAATGCACATATACACCCTCTGGATTAAAAGCTTACATATTGGATCAGGTCCAGTAGAAATTAGTAACAATCTACTTACATTAACTTTGTAATATGTTCCACGGAGTGACACACACACACACACAAACAAACACACACAAACTCATGGCAAACTTTAGAAAAATAAATTAAATATATAGCCTTCTTAAAATGAATCTACAAATCAGTGGATATATTAAGACATGTGCACAGCTAACTCCTTTTACAAAAAGGTATATTTTTACTCTTTAAATTCAGCAAGGTAAAGACCTCCAGGTATTTCTGAATTGCAACTCCCTAAATCCCTCAAACTGCTGGCTGTCCAGGATTATGAGATTTGTAGTTTAGTTACTAGTGAGTTGCAGGTTAGCAGAACATTCAGATTTAACCCTGAATGTATTTATTTTAAATACCGGTAATCTGCCTTACACACACCAATACATAAATTCAGTGCTAGAATGCAAGATTAGTTAAAATGCAGTTCAGTACAGTCTGACATCAAAGAATTACAAATTTGGCTTTAACTTTATTCCCCCCGCCCTCTCCTTCCCTAAATTATTTACCTTTTGCAGGATTGAGCAGGAGAGGTGTAATGTTGTATATTATAGGGACTGTTCCTCCTGTTTCCGGTGTGCACTATGACTTTAAAACTCTGTCAGACAAGTGTATAAGAAGAACCCAGCTCTACTCTGGCAAAACCAGTTTGTCTTGTGACAAAAAAAAAATTCAGGATTTGGCACCTGTTTGAAGTTCAGTCACTTAAGTTTCACTTTACGTGTTATACTCATAGTATATAATTTGGGGTTATCTAGAAGACACGTGTGGAGTTGACACATGCATGACATGCGCATAGTCGTCCTTTTGTGCATATGTGCTAAACCATAACCTTTGAACCCCCCAAAAAGAAACGGACACCGATTTAAAGTGGATAAAATTGTCACGGCTTTGATATATTTTAAATATAATTAAATATATAAATAACAAAATGGGACATTGCCAAACATTCCCAATTTTCACATAGACACATAATTCACCCCAACTTTAACAGTACTATACCCACTGGCAATGACCCATAGCATAAGCTAACAATAATCCATATAACCAGATATGAATAACAAAACACAAAACACGGCCACAACAGGCCTTATACTCCAAGTGATTTAACATTGTAGGGGCATACTGAGACACCCCTACACCCACCGATTTAACATTGTAGGGGCATACCTTCACACACCAGGTTGAGAACCACCTACGAGCTCCAACCTACCAATTAACAAATTCAATCATGTGAATATTGTTACCAAACATCACAGCTACCAAACCTACCTACCCCCCAATATCTTATCCAGCCCCCACCGCCGTGACCCAACGGGATAAATGAAGAACACCATAACCCAAAATTTAAAGGAGGGAGGGTGGGACAACAACAGGTAAGTATGGCTAAATAAAATGGCCCCTAATCTAAAATGTCCGTTATTAATAACAGATTTCACTGAAGCCACACCCCCATAACCACCAGACCACTAAACCCCAACTCTACATATGCCCGCTTCCTAGCTCTGTCAAGGCCCACTCCCCTTAGCTACGCTGTTCCATGGGCTACAGTACTAAAGGAATGTGTTTAAAATTATCTCATGCATGCAGTCCCCAGCGATTTATACTTGGAATAGCAGAAATGCAACGAATCTCATCCGAGTAATTCTGTTTCCGAGAAGTATGTGAGCGTGGCAAGATGTGGATGCCTCCACGCCCCATAGCTTCCTGACCCACTCATAAGCAGACGTGCATCTGTATGTGTGTTAGAGTGTGTTTGTGTATTTGTATGTGTGCTAGTGTCACGGTACAAGGGGCTATGATCGACGCGGCCCCTCCGATACTTCTAGTAAAATGAAGTCCCTGATCGCCGCTGCCGCACATGAGCAGGGCGGTCGCGCTGAAAAGGGAATAAAAAAAAACTTACTGGATCGCGGTGCAGAGCCGCCAGATCCTCTATGAAGATGGGTTAAAGGGCTCACTGCCCACATTAAAGATGGCGCAGGCGTGCATGTGACATCACGATATCAACGCACACGCATATTTTGGAGTCAAAGGCCATGTAATAACCAATCACAGCACTGAGAGGCATATTTAAACCCTGTAATGCCTTTTCTCAGTGCCCTGTCGTGGTTTCCACTTGTTGGTTTTCACAGAGCGCATTCTTGGTATATTTTTCTGTTTTTTGACTTTGGCTATTATTATTGACTTTCCCTACTTCTGGTATCCTGACCCTTGGCTATTCGTATTGTCTCATTCTGTATCCCCGACCTTGGCTTGTTATTTTGACCATTCTCTTTTACGTTAAGTCCGGCCATTCTAAGGTCCGGTATATGCTGTTTGTGTTTATATAGTTCTGTGTGTTGGGTCACTTAGTAATTGTGACAGTTAGTGTGTGTGTTTTTGTATTGTATGTATGTTAGTGTGTGTCTGTATTTGTATATGTGTTAGTGTGTCTTTGTATTTGCATGTGTGTATCTGTAAGTCTGTGTACCTGAATGTTTGTCAGTGTGTCTGTGTATTGGCATGTCTGCACCTGTGTAACTATGTGTGCCAGTATGTCTATCTGTATGTGTGTTAGTGTGTATTTGTATATGTGTTAGAGTGTGTATCTGCATGTGTGTCTGTGTATCCCGATGTGTGTCTGAATAAGTGTGTGTGTATGTGGCAGTGTATATGTATATGAGTTTACATCTCAACATTCAAACTCCAACACTACACACAAATACACCTGTGCATCCAAAGTCAACACTACAGCCACACACCCCAAGCATTAAAACCAAACACTATACACAAGTAAACTACTACTTTCAAATGGCAACAGTATATGAAGACACACAACACAACACTACACACAAATACACCCATACATTCACACACATACTCCATACTAAAACATGCTTATATTCAAACATAGACACTGCTCACTGCTAAGTACAACCCTGCAAGGATGGGCACTTTATACCGAAAAACATATAATGTGGGTAGTAACGAGCGTTGTGTTGCTTTATATGTGTTTGCGTGTGTGGCTGCTTCCTTCACCCCAGGTGCCACAGATTCATGGAAGAAGGAAATCACACAGAAGGAAATTAATAAAAAAGTATTCTGTTACTGTTAGTCACTACCTTTTTAGTGCCATTGTGTACGAATGTGACATATCCCATACACCCACATCCAACGGACCGGACTACTTACATCATTTACATTTACAGTAAACTGATATTTCTCATTTTTTTTTTTTTTTTTCATTCTTTATTTTTGTGGGTATGCAGAGTATAAATCAGCTATACATCAAGTGTAATATATTCACATTGTACAACACATACGAGATTAACAAGAAAAGTCTTACGGTATCTATTACACATTTGCTAGGCTACCCTTTTTTATTTATGTTATCTAAGCTAGTACACCTCTTGCCTGGGTGTTAGCCAGAATGCCGTTTGGTATGAGGGTGCGTGGAGCCGGCTGGGTGGGCCCTGCTCAAGGATGTCGGGGTTTAGTATTTAAAAGGGCTCTCAGGTTTAGAGTTAACAACTCGTGGGTATGTGGCCTTAGGCCGCCTGAACAACCAATTGAAGGTGGGGAGGAAATGGCTTAAATATCATCTCACCCTGTTTGCTTACGGAGCCAGTGAGCATGTGTTAGTGACTACCATTGACGCTTAATGCTAGAATCGTAGTGCCACATTGAGGGTATGGTATGAACTAAGGCTAAACATGCGCTCAAAAATTAAACATAAAGTAATGTAAAATAAAACTGCTGTGGTAACACAAGTACTTAGGCTTTAACAGAGAGTCCAGGTCAACGTCCTGTATTATCGACCCGTGTGGGTCAAAGTGGGTAGTAAGTCCGCTGGGCCATGAGCTCAGGTCAAACGGCCTGCCGCCTTCGGGACCAAGTCTCTGGGCGCAAACGGGGTTATGTCCTCTACGTTCCACGTCGGCCGGGTACTCGCAGGTGCTGTAGGGAGAGTAAGTCCTAGCGGTCTGAGGAAGCTGGGTGCCTCGGAGATATGGGAGAGGTAAGAGGTCTTGCCGGCCTGCTCTATAATGAGGCGGTGTAGCCCCCATTTATACGTGATGGAATTCTCTCGCAGCAGTGTAGTAACCTGTCGGAGGGATCTGCGCCATGTGAGAGTCTGCCTGGAGAGGTCCCTATAGAACATCAGGGTGTCCCCCTCAAAGGTCACCGTTGGGGAGCCTTTAGCGGCGCCCATCAGAGTCCCTCTGTCTGAGTCCCGGTTAAATTTGATTAGCACATCCCTGGGTGCTTCCTCTGGCGCTTTAGCAGCTTTAGGCAGTCGGAAGCAGGAGTCTAGCCCCACTTGCTTGGCCTGCTTTGGGATCAGCAGCGTAGCCACAAGCCTCCTGCAGTAGTGCGGCAACTCTAAGTTAGTGACCGATTCGGGCACCCCTCTGATTCTCAGGTTTCTGGCCTTTGCCTTGTCCTCCATGCCGGCCATCTGGGCCGTCAGCGTCGCGCATTGTTTTTGGAGAGACCCCAGCGATGCATCCGTGGCTGATTGTGCCACCCTGGTACTCTTGAGGGACTCCTCAGCCGTTGTCATGCGGCCAGACAACGCGGAAATCTCACTGTGGACGAGCGCCATGTCGGCGTCAAACATTGCTTTTATGTTCAGCATCAGGGTCTTTATATCAGCTTTTGTGGCTGGAGCTGCGTCTCCGAGATCGTGCGACTGTGGGGCTTTGTGTAGTGTCCTGCCGGGAACGCAGGCAGAGTCGGACAGGCTCTCCTCATCTGAGGATTGCGTGGTGTAGGCCTCATGCGGCGCCATCTTGGCGGGCTCTTTTCTTTGAGTCGGGCGTAGAAAGTTGCCGATATCTTGTGATCCGGAGGTAGGATCAGCCCGGCTTTTTTTTTTCTTTTTCCCCATGTCTTAAGGAGTCCGGAGGTCCAAATAATTGGTCCCAGAATTCGCTTTTAGGGTTAAAACACCAAGTTTAACGGGTCTCGGTGTCAGAGCTGTTGAAAGCTGCGACTCTCTCGCTCAGGCGCTGGCTCCGCCCCCGATATTTCTCATTTTTATACAGATGGATGAAGTAATTGTAGATTTGTTTCACTTTCCCAATTCTTTTTTCTGCAGAGATTCCATAAGAAATATTTTTGAAACACTAACTTCCTGTGCCCAATTGACATTATGGTTTTAAAGGGACAGTCTAAGCAACAAAATCCCTTCATCTTATTGAAGTCATTTTGGAGCATAGATCCTGCCCATGAACCTGTGAAAATCCCTAGAAACTGAACATATTACATATTACAGCTTTCATGCCTACATAGTGGCTGTCAGACAGACACAAGGTGCATTCTAAACAAATAGATTAAATTATTGATTCTATTTGACATCCAGTGTCAAAATGTAAAATACTTCTCTATGAGAGAATAAATGGTTTTCTGAGAGGCTCATTGGAATTGTGGACAGCGGCAATTGCCTCCATGATGTATTCAATGATGTACTCAGACGAGAAGCACCTCATTGGGCAAATGTCATCAGATTGATGACATTAGAGAAGGAGGAGCATACTGCAGAGCAGAGTCTGTCTCGGAGCTGGAATAAAGGTACGTTTTAGAGCTTATTTTAGTAAACCAAGGGGGACAACAATCTAAAATGAAAAAAAAATAATAATCTAATGCACACGCACACAAACAATGATACTCACAGAGAGGGCCGGTGCGCCAGATTTGAGTAGCCCGGTAGGAGGGATGCGCATGGCACTCCTTTCTACCTGTCACTCAGTGTAGCGTGGCCAGGCGGCGTGGACCACTGTACAGGGGTTTTGCTTTTTGTACCCGGCCAGACGGAAATAAAGTGCTCTTTCACGCTACAAAGAGGTAGGAGGCACAACAGGGGGATCTGTCCCGAACAAACATAACATGACTGCATCATTAGACGCATGTGCTATGTTTAGGGTACTAAGACCCTGCAGGGAGCGCTAAAACACTGTTCCCTGCATGTCCTGACCAAAATGATTGACAGGCAGCCTGGTGTGCTTTCACTCCAGGCTGACTGACCTGTCATTTACTTGGGCAGACCCACCCGTTTTAAAGTGGAACTAGTGATGCAATTGACTAATTTCTACATGCGTCCAGATTCGCAGGGGGCCGGAGATAGGAGGTATGCCCTAGAATACCATAACTGATTTCTAGTCCACTGATTGAATATTGGCTCTGGGCCTCTAGTGCATAGATCTTTTCTCCTCTTGCTCTCTCTTTGCCCTCAGTGATGAATAAGTGAGTTGAGATGTAAAAAGTTATATACAAAGCAACACATTTCACAGCTCTGTTACTGTAAAATAGTTAGACAAAACAACAGCCCGAGGGAATGCAGGGCAGAGCAGCTGGAACGGTGCTGGGTGTTTTCACCAGATTCCCCGGCACAGGCCCCGCCCCAAATGAAGCCCTGCCTCCCGCACATAAGCCCCGCCCCCACCGTTAAGCGGCAGACCTTGCTGCTGCTGGAAAGGCCAGAAGATGGCTGCCTGACCACCCAGCAACAGCCTCCAGTGACAGGTAGGCTTGATATGCTCAGGTGTGTGTGTGTGTGTGGACTCAGCAGTCTGTGCGTCTGCGTGGACTCAGCAGTCTGTGCGTCTGCATGGACTCAGCAGTCTGTGCGTCTGCATGGACTCAGCAGTCTGTGCGTCTGCATGGACTCAGCAGTCTGTGCGTCTGCATGGACTCAGCAGTCTGTGCGTCTGCATGGACTCAGCAGTCTGTGCGTCTGCATGGACTCAGCAGTCTGTGCGTCTGCATGGACTCAGCAGTCTGTGCGTCTGCATGGACTCAGCAGTCTGTGCGTCTGCATGGACTCAGCAGTCTGTGCGTCTGCATGGACTCAGCAGTCTGTGCGTCTGCATGGACTCAGCAGTCTGTGCGTCTGCATGGACTCAGCAGTCTGTGCGTCTGCATGGACTCAGCAGTCTGTGCGTCTGCATGGACTCAGCAGTCTGTGCGTCTGCATGGACTCAGCAGTCTGTGCGTCTGCATGGACTCAGCAGTCTGTGCGTCTGCATGGACTCAGCAGTCTGTGCGTCTGCATGGACTCAGCAGTCTGTGCGTCTGCATGGACTCAGCAGTCTGTGCGTCTGCATGGACTCAGCAGTCTGTGCGTCTGCATGGACTCAGCAGTCTGTGCGTCTGCATGGACTCAGCAGTCTGTGCGTCTGCATGGACTCAGCAGTCTGTGCGTCTGCATGGACTCAGCAGTCTGTGCGTCTGCATGGACTCAGCAGTCTGTGCGTCTGCATGGACTCAGCAGTCTGTGCGTCTGCATGGACTCAGCAGTCTGTGCGTCTGCATGGACTCAGCAGTCTGTGCGTCTGCATGGACTCAGCAGTCTGTGCGTCTGCATGGACTCAGCAGTCTGTGCGTCTGCATGGACTCAGCAGTCTGTGCGTCTGCATGGACTCAGCAGTCTGTGCGTCTGCATGGACTCAGCAGTCTGTGCGTCTGCATGGACTCAGCAGTCTGTGCGTCTGCATGGACTCAGCAGTCTGTGCGTCTGCATGGACTCAGCAGTCTGTGCGTCTGCATGGACTCAGCAGTCTGTGCGTCTGCATGGACTCAGCAGTCTGTGTGTCTGTGTGTGTGTGTATGGACTCAGCAGTCTGTGTGTCTGTGTGTGTGTGTATGGACTCAGCAGTCTGTGTGTCTGTGTGTGTGAGTGTGTGTGTGTATGGTCAGCAGTTTGTGTGTCTGTGCATGGACTATATCAAGGGAAATGTGTTTGTTTTTTAATAATCCTTGGTGGAAAATAATGGATTCTCCACCAGGGATTATTTTTTAAAAAAAAACAGTGTTGGGGGTGGGGTCAAACTGCAGCGAGGGCGGGGTTAAATGTGCCTCCCTACTTTTGTCCCTGGCCCACCATGTGCCCCCCCCCCCCACCCCTAAAAATGAATCCTAGAGACCCCACTGCAACTGACCTCCTTAAATCAACAAAATCCAATGACCTCTGACTTTTAGAGTAGATTTGCCGTTTAAAAAAACAAAAATCTCCTTCAACCCCAGACTCATTACCAGGAATCTCACCACTAGGCTCTGGCCTGCAAGGTATGAAACAGATGAGGGGATTAAAGAGTTTACAAAACAATGGCAGCAGGTATGGAATGAATTCATGTCTGAGACAAAGTTACTGGTTGGAATTGTTCACAAATGGCCCTTATGAAATCAGTACATATCACCTTACAATTAATTGTCCATTCAAGCCCTATTCCAGACAACCAATATGGCCATCCAACGGCAAGGAAAACACACAAAGTTATTCACTAAGGTGAGAAGTGTTGGGAATTCAAAGTTAATTTCATATTCAAGGTCTAATGAGCCGAACTGGCGGACTTGGAGAATGTTTCCAGTTTAGTTACTTGAATTTGAAATTCACTTTGAATTTATCTACAATTCCCACTTGAGAGAATAATTCTGAGAGAGCTACAGGAAAGAAGCCACGGCACACTGAAAACACCTCTGAACTGTACAGCACTGAATATCAGAGGAGAAGAAGGTGACCTGGCACACTAGTGGCAGGTGATATCTGAATTAGATATGTACAATCAGAATATACCATTGGTATTACCGTTGCATAGTACTGGGACCCTGACAGCATGTATTGATAAAATGGACATGAATCACAATCCCGGCACTCGCAAACACGAGATGGTGTGAAAAGTCACTATCAAGGCTGCCAAACCTCAGTGACACTGTGTGTGGTTATCATGGGAAAAAACAACAATGCAATATTATGTAATTGAAGTATAATAACATAGCTGGTAAGAGCGTTCAATGTAATATATCATGATTTACTATCGTCCATTGTGGGTTTTCTCTTGTTTGTGATTTCCTGGTTCATATCACGGTTTAAACGTAGTTTTAGGTCAAAATGATCGAACTGGACAAAGTCTCCCTCTCGGTTATGTATTTAGCTTTGGTACTATTGCCTTTAATTTCATTGGTTTTAAAGGAATAGTCTATTTCAGGCCTGCAAGGTTCAAATGTTGTGGACTAGATCTCCCATAATGCTCTTACAACTATAATGCTAGCAAAGCATCATGGGAAATGTTGTCCAAAATATCTGGAGGGCCAAAGGTCTATTTGATGTTTTTCGTCCATAGATATGCATCTCACAGAGGGGCATTGCAGAAATATGAAGCATGAGGAGCTTTCACTGCGATTTGCCAATTAAATGTTAAGCATCAAATCCAATTGAACAGAGAAGCATGGGATGCACACCCATTACCTGTTGTGCTGACACCAGACATAAAATATATTTAGTTACTGAATGTATTTTAGTCTGAAGCCTCTGGCGGATGCCTAAATGGCGTGGGGATTGCAACTTGCAATGCTACAGCTGCAGCATCAATGTCCCCAAATCACTTTGTGAGAATAAAGCGATTTTTAATTTTAGACTGTCCCTTTAAGAACAACTGATTGTTGCATTTAAAAAGAGACATTTAAGAAGTTAATAATGGATACATTCTCCTTTATAATGCCAGATATATATTTTATTCCTCACAGAAGGTGAAAGAGGAATACTTCTAAGAAGTGGTACATCGTGAGCACACACAACATACATTACACGTTACAGAACAGCGCAGTATGTGAATGTTTGTTTGGGTACGTTTTTATAACCTATTAAATATTGCTCCTACAGACACAGGCCTCCAATATAAAGCTGGTTAGAAAGTGTTTATGAACAGACTTCACAAAAACAAGCATTCCTGTTCAATAAGCATTCAGCAGCCCTGATACAAACCCCGTAAATCTTGTAAATGATCATTATGAATGTCCAATAAATCATTTTATATGAACTAATTGCATGTATTCTGTGAAATCTGGCCGCTTTGAATCTAGTAATGAATTGTAAACTAAGGGCGTTGTTCTCTAAATAGTGAGTGGTGGAATCTTGAGAAGAATGATTGAGATTTAGACCACAATAATAGGTTTTATACAGTTTTCAATGCAGAGGTTTAAAACCAGTGCAGTTATTCAACTATACAGCATTTCTGTATCGCCAATCCTGTTCATGATTCAATACAACCTAAACTACTGGCATTTTGTTAAACATTTATTCAGGACATTAGATCTCTCTAACCCGGTCCCTCCTGCGTGCCCCTCCATACTCTTTCTGATTTGGGGATATGATGCCACAATCCCACTACCACAGTGGTTATGGTACAGTGTACTAGAAATGACCAGTAATGAGAGAGTTATACCAATCACACATTGCTTCGCTTGACCATTCAAAAAAGAGTTTGGGGGAGGCAGAGATGCTGGGCCCCCAAAACTGAAGGGCCCATTAGAACTGAAACATTCTGTTTATTGTAACAAGAATACACAAGGACACAAGAAATTTGTACCTCCATTAATACAGGTCCTATTTCAGCACTTACTTCCTTAATGAAGCCCACGGAACAACGCAGAGGGGGAGTGGGCCTTGACAGGGCCAGAGAGTGGGCAGGGTTAAGAATTGGGGGTGGGCTTAGGGTAATGCAGCGTGGGGGTGGTCTAAGAGCGAGTTAAATAGCGGCCATCTTAGAGAGGAGCCATTTTAACAGAAATTCACTCACCTGTTCTTTGTCAGGTCTGTGGGTTTCCTCTGTTTTCTCGTTTCTGCAGGTATGGCGTCGTTAGAAGAAATCCTGGAGGGAGTCCGAGCGGCTGTCAGGGATCGGGGCATGGAGTGGCTACATCAGCAGCTCGGCGCTGCTGCAACTTCCCGGGAGCCGGAGCGGAGGCCTACACGGAGGACGAGGCCGCCGCAGCGTCTCAGCCCGGGTGTGGCACCCGCACCTCGTCGGAGGAGGAGCCCGTCGGTAGAGGATAGGGAAATGGCGACTGGTTCCGGCAGCGGTTTGTCGAAGCAGGCGGCGCCGGTCACTGGGACGGCTAGCCAGGCGAGGAAGGCCACGGCGAAGGGAGCGCGGGGGAAGATGGCGCCCCGCGGATCTGCGGTTGGCAGGAAGGCGGGAACGGAGCCGGTTTCCAGGACAGCTGTCGAGAAGAGTGGGTCGGGAAGCGGCCAGGAGGCCAGGGAGGCCAGATTGTCGGGAAGCGGTGAGTCGAACACCAGGGGGGGTTTGGGGAGTCAGGGCGAGAGTGTTGCTGTAGGCTCTTCACTAGCGGTCCCGTCTCAGGAGCAAGGGGATCGGGTCAGCAGTGGACAGAGGGCGGCCTTATCGAAAACCAGGTTGGGGAGCAGGACAGAGGGAGGAGAGAGGGGGCGCTGCGAGCTCAGCCACAATTCGAAGAGAGCGGCAACAGCCAGGGATGCTTCTGGTAGTCAGGCGGTAGTGGTCAGCGGAGGACAGGAGACGACGAGTAGCGGCCAGCCGGGTGGGGATGGGCCGGGGCCCATGACAGCTGGTGGAGGCAGGCGAGGCAGAGAAGTGCGGGAGGGCCCGGCAGGCAGCTCCCAGGGGGGTCTGAATAAGAGGCCTAGTGTTTGGAGGGGAAGGAGTGAAGAGCGGCGCAGCGCTAGCGCCAGGCACAGCAGAAGTAGGTGCACGGACAGAGGTCGGATGAGTGTGGACAGGAGCCCGTCGCGGGACAGGCGTAGCGACTCCAGGCACAGTTGCGGAGTTAGGCAGCGGAGGTCCGTTTCTAGGAATTGGAGGGGGAATAGTCGGCTGAGTGCATCCGGTTCTTCGGATAGGAGTGGCCGGGATCGGAGGCTGAGGTCTGTCAGCAGGGACCGTAGGGCGGCAAGGAAGAGCCGGGACTGGGACGGAAGGGAAGAGCGTAGGGAGCACGGGCGGGCAGGGGACCGATCGAACAGACTGCCCAGGTTATCGTCTCCTTACAGGTCGCGGAGTCACACGCCAGCGGTTCCGAGGAGGGACCAGGAGTGCAGGAGTCGGCGATTTACGGAAGCTCCGGGGCCTGTCAGGGCCGGTGGAAGGACGGCATCCCCTGGGCCTGAGGCGGCCGGGGGCAACAGTGGTGAGTCGAGCTCTGCATTACATCCAGGAACACTCATAGGCTGTTTGAAATCTTTATTGGACTCCTGGGAGGAAGGTAGGGAGTCACAGCAGTTTGGTAGAGTATGGGCCACAGACCGGGACCAAGGTAAGGTAGTTACTAGTAGAGGTTCGTTATCGGGGGGGGTTGCCAGTGGGGACGCGAATGCCGCGCTTCCGCTGGTGGAATCGACTGAAGGGGCGTCTGAGCAGGAGGCAGGCTTTGGGGACATCTCGGAGGCCGCACGGCAAAACGTGCACGTGTCCTTCGCGGGTCCCCTTGGCTGTCATTTAAAAGGGGAGGTGAAGGAAAAGATATGGAAAGGTGAGTTCGTGGAAATCTTTTCCCTTCTCCCCCTAGAGGAGTTCCTAGACCTCAAGGAGGAGGACAAAAAGGACGCCAAGAAGGAGGAGGAGGAAAAGAGGCGTAAGTATAGGAAGATCCCGAAGACTTTTGGGAATTGGCTGCGGGCATTTTGTATTTTGGCCAGCGTTATAGGCGAAAAGCGTCCGGATTGCTGTTCCCAGCTATTTTGCTATCTCGACGGAATAGGTGATGCGTACCGGACTTATGGGGGGCTGGCATGGTGGAAGTACGACGAACAATTTCGTCAACGGCTAGCAGCGAATGCATCCATGCGGTGGGACCAGATGGACCTGCCGCTATGGATGCGGCTGATGATGGCGCAGAAATCTGCTCCCTTTCCGGGGACAGCCGGCGCGGCCACTGGGAGCGCTGCGTCGGCGGGTCCGAAAAAAGGTTTTTGCTGGGCGTTTAACGAGGGCCAGTGTAAATGGGGGGCTTCGTGTAGGTTTAGACACGAGTGTTCCGGTTGCGGCGGGAGCCACGGGGTCAGTAGATGCTTTAAAAAAGGGAAGAGTAGCACAGGGGGAGGTACGACAGGAACCGCTGCTACAGCGACTACCGCTGGGGCGGTCCCCGGTGAAGGTCGACGTGATGTTGCCTTGGCTAAGGCAATACGATAGTCAGCAAGATGCAGAGTTTTTATGGAAGGGTTTCACGGAAGGCTTCCGGATACCCTTCAAGGCAAAAGGTCCGAGTGGGGTTAGCGCAAATCTTAAGTCTGTACTGGAACATCCGGGGGTGGTTGGGGAGAAGTTGTTGAAAGAAGTTTCCTTGGGTAGGATGGCGGGTCCGTTCGCGGCCCCGCCATTGGCGGATCTGCAGATATCCCCTTTGGGTGTGGTTCCCAAGAAGGAACCGGGTAAATTCCGTATGATTCATCATTTGTCGCACCCGAAAGGGGGTTCGGTGAATGATGACATTGACGCGGACTTGTGCTCGGTCTCCTATACATCATTCGACAAAGCCATCGAGCTGGTACGGAGAGCGGGTCGGGGGGCGTTAATGGCGAAGGTGGATGTGGAGGCAGCGTTTCGGCTGCTCCCCATCCATCCGGATTGTCATCACCTCTTGGGTTGTCATTTCGAGGACGGTTCTTTGTAGATTTGTGCCTGCCTATGGGTTGCTCCGTGTCATGCGCCTATTTCGAGAAGTTTAGCACGTTCTTGGAATGGGTGGTGCGCAAAGAGTCGGCGGGGGGATCGGTGGTGCACTATCTCGATGATTTCCTATGTGTCGGCCCTCGTGATTCGGGTAGGTGCGGTCAGCTGCTGGGGACTCTGCAGTGGGTGTCACATGCATTCGGGGTGCCTTTAGCTGCGGATAAGACAGTGGGCCCCACTACGTGCATTTGTTTCTTGGGTCTGGAGATTGACTCGTGTGCCGGTGAGTGCAGGTTGCCAGTAGATAAGCTGCAGATTTTACGACAGGTGGTAGGCGCGGCAAAAAGGGCAAGGAAGGTTACGTTAAGGGGCTTGCAATCTCTTCTAGGGAGCCTTAACTTTGCATGCAGGGTCATTCCTATGGGGAGGATATTTTGTAGGAGGTTGGCTCAGGCAACCAGCGGGGCGCGGAGGCCGTCTCACTATATTAGAGTGTCCGTCGACATGAGAGAAGATCTAGAGGTGTGGGATCATTTTCTGACCAATTTTAATGGAACGGTGTTTTTTAGGGAGCTGTCTGTGTCGTCTGAGTTGTTTACGGACGCGTCGGGCAGTATTGGTTTTGGTGCTTATTTGGCGGGAGAATGGTGCGCGGAGGGGTGGCCGGACACGTGGTTGTCATCCCCGCTTATCAGAAACCTGGCGTTTCTGGAACTGTTTCCCGTGGTGGTCGCGGTGTCACTCTGGGGCAAGGAGCTTGCCAACAAGAGGGTCACATTTCATTCAGACAACATGGCGGTAGTGCAGGCGATTAATAGCCTGTCTGCTAGCTCGCCTCCGGTGGTGCGATTGTTGCGGCGGTTGGTTTTGCTCTGTATGTCATCTAACATTGTGTTTAAGGCTAGGCACATTCCGGGGTGTAAGAATGTGGTGGCTGATGCACTCTCGTTTACAGTGGGAACGTTTTTGGGAAGCGGCTCCTGGTGCAGCGAAGGTGGGGCAGGTGTGCCCAGTCGAAATGTGGCAACTCGGGATGGCCTGCTTGGGGAGTGCATAAGGAAGTCGCTGGCGCCAAGCACCTGGTCGGCGTATGTTAAGGTCTGGAAAGTATGGGAGGAGACGGTGCTTCAGGTAGGGGGGGAGCTTTCCGCGGAGCGGAGGCTGGATGTTTTGTTGTGGATTCTTTGCCAATTGTTTGTTAAGCAGGCCTCGCCGGCCATGGTCGACAGACATATGTCGGCTCTGGCTTTTTTATTTAAGTTCAACGGGTGGGAAGATGTTACTAAACATTTCTGGGTTCGGCAGGCTATCAAGGGCTTCAGGAGAGGGAAGAAAACGGCTGACTCGAGGCGGCCGGTGTCTTTCGGGATGCTTCAACAGTTGGTGGAGCTGCTACCCTCGATATGCCGCTCGCCTTTCGAGGTTGAATTATTTGCAGGTGCATTTGTGTGGGCCTTTTTTGGGGCGTTTCGAGTCGGCGAGCTGGTGAGTGTGAACAAGGCGGGGGTTGGGGGTCTGCAGCAGGAAGACGTGGTAGTCAGCGCTGACAGGGTGAGTATCAGATTGTGCAGGTCAAAAACTGATGTTTTTGGAAAAGGCTGCACGGTGGTATTGTACGGGTTTCCGGGGTCCAAGGTGTGCCCGGTGTTGCGGGGTGATAGTTATTTAGCGCTCCGGCCAGAGGGTAAGGGCTGTTTTTTCGTACACACTGACGGGTCAGCGTTGTCACGTTTCCAGTTCACCAGGGTCTTCCGGATGGGACTGGGGAAGATGGGCCTGGAGCCCATGCAGTTTGGTACTCATTCATTCCGTATAGGGGCCGCGACAGAGGCGGCGAGGATAGGTCTGGGTGACGAGAGGATAAAAAGGATTGGTAGGTGGGAATCCTTGCGTTTCCGATCGTATGTGAGGCCAGACAGGCTGGTGTAAGTTAAAAAAAAAAAAAAAAAAAGCATTTTGAAAGTTAAGTATTTTGAGTGGTGGTGTTGGTGACGGGACGGTGGTTTGGATGACGAAGTACTAACTTTTATTTAATTTCAGGTTGGACGGTGTGGGTGATCGGCCATTCGTTCATGTATTGGGCACAGAAGAGAGCTGCAGCTAGAAGGAGCGGAACACAGCTGGGCTTTCCTCGGGAGCGGGTGGCGATCTCATGGTTTGGTTTTAGGGGATTTAGCTGGCAAGGTTTGAGCAGTGTTTTGTTCAGGAAAGTGTATGGGGGGGCGAAGCTTGATGTGGTAGTGTTGCATGGCGGGGGGAATGATTTGGGTCTTGTCCCTCAGAGGGAGTTAGTGAGATGGATGAAGAGGGACATGGACCGGCTGGTAGGGCTAGTCCCTGGCGTTGTAGTGGTGTGGTCGGAGATGGTCCCCCGATTTGCGTGGAGGCACGCTAGGGACTTGGATGCGGTAGCCCGTTGCAGGGGCAAGGTGAATAGGGCAATGTCAGCATTTATTAGACGTTTGGGGGGAGTAGTTGTCCGACACAGGGAGTTGGAGGGCATGTTGCCCGGTTATTTCAGGAGAGACGGGGTTCATTTGTCAGATGTAGGGACTGACTTGCTGAACCTGGGTTTTCAGGAGGGTATTGATAGGGCCCTGTTTTTGTGTAGTGGGGGTCGCGCATGTCCTTAAGGGGTCAAGGCATGTGCTATGGCGGAACAGGGCATGGTAAAGTCGGAAGTTGGCTGGAATTGGAAGTGGATAGGCCAAGGCCTAGGCCGGAGTAGGCCAGGTGGATAAGAGTGTTGGTAGGTTCAAGCTCTTCGGTGGCTACGAACCTAGGGGGTAGGGGTGTCTGGGTACACCCCTACAGTTACGTTTGGTTGGGGCCTCTTTGGTAGGCCGTGTGTTATAAGTTAAATGTTATTGAAATGTTATTTATTGTTTAAGTGCTAGGGTCATTGTCAGGGGTATTGTATGGGGGGGGATAGTAACAAAATGTCAGAAATGACAATGACCCTAAATTTGTTAATTTGTTTGAGATTTAATAAAGCTGTGGACGTTATACTCCAACAGAATAACTGGTGTCCGAGTCTTATTAAGGTAATTTTAAACTAACACCTGCCGAATAACGACAGTGCCTATGTCATGTAATTATTGTAAACTACCAGCATTAAGTTACAGTCCTCTAGGTACCTAATATTAATATTTAACACCAGTGACATTTCAGTAGATAATCCAAAATAATAATAAAAAGTGTTGCCATGCCAACTAGCTAGTAATATCATTGGAATTATAGTATATGTATGTTTCCCAACAAATTTGGTAACTATTTTTTTTTCACTGCAAAGCATGCTGATGGCTAGCCTTGGGACTACATTTCCCATGATGCCCATCTATGTCATTCACAAACATCTACTCAGGAGATACTTTAAAAAGAGAAAAATCTCAATGCATCCATCCTGGTAACATATTTTATAAATAAATAAATAAATCTGCAGTGTTTATGTGGGAAACAATACACACTATGTAGCTCCTGGCTGTTCGGGCTGCTTACATTATCCACCACATGGCAAAATGTCTTAAACACGCACTTACGTTTTTCTTCAAGGGTTGTTGTGGCAACCAACAAAGGCAAGACTCTCGACTGGCTTACAACAATCAATATCATTGCAAGACTGGCCGAACTGGAATCAGATCTATATTTATATAAGATCTTAATTTGTTGATGAAACACTTTCAGAACCATTCGAATCTGGTTTTGGCAAAAGACATCTTGTGCTAGATAACCCTTTTAGATCCAAAGCTTACATAAGGACACAGTTCTTGCAGCATAATATATACGTCATGTTAGCCTTGCTGTCTTTTTCAAGCCTCCGGAGAATTCTATTGTTGTAATGCACATTAAAACGTGGTCCTTAATGTATTTATACGTGGATGTGGTTTGCCTTCAGATGCAACTGCAACTCCCATAAATCTCAGCTAGTCTCAGACTGACACAACAATCCAACACAACTGACTGCTAGATGAATACGTGTTCTAGATAGCAAATTGTATTGGGCATTTAACCCCTTAAGGACACATGACATGTCTGGCATGTCATGGTTCCCTTTTATTCCAGAAGTTTGGTCCTTAAGGGGTTAAGGGCTACTCTTATTTGACAGGATATTTAATATTATGTTTACTTTTCTCCTATATTTAAAAATATGTATCGTTGAGGTGTGAAAAAAATGTTAAAGTAGAAACCCGCACCTCTTTATCCTACAATTAGGCACTTCCATTTTAGCTCCCTTTCAATCATTGTTATACGGGTTGCCATTTGCAAACGAGTATCAGCATGGAGAAAGCTTACAGAGCAGGGGAGAAATTAAAATATTTATTTTCCCCCTCGTCATTTGCAAGGTTTGTCTTCACTTTGCCTTATCTAAGCTGGATTATGATGTCATTTGCTAAATCTTTAATACGAAATTTCATATGAAACGAGGCATCACTGAGAAAAAAAAAAAAAAAAGATTATCGGCTTTATTTGTGGGTTTTTGATAGTATTGAGAAAGGGGTTTTTTTTTCGTGTCTGTGGGTTTTTGATAGTATTGAGAGAGTTTTTTTGGTAACTTTTTTTTTTACCCGATTTTCAGAGCATTGTTCAGCAGATAATTCCTTAGTGATCTATTTATCTAAAGTAAGGTTTTTCCTTATTCTAAAGGTTTTTATATAACATGCACTATAAGTTATTTTCAATGTTTTATTTAATGGTATACATTCTAGAGGAAGAGACAGTTCCCTTTTAAATAGTAAATATGCAAGTCTATCACAAGGTTATAAACTCTGAGAAATAACTGCTGGCGCTGACTTTTGGAAAGTTATAGTTATAATATCTGAACTGTCCCTTAAAGTACCTATTTTGTAACTGGGCATTTGAAAATATTCTAAAACTTCATCATTATAATTCTGAAACCAAGATGACTGTGTGTAATAGCTCATTTATCCTGTGTAATATATCTTGATTGTACAACCATATAACCATGCATCAGTGATAGTTTTGGAAACGATTTGTTTGTTTTGGTCTCTGAGTAACACAGTAGAGTCTATATATACTAAATAGCAAACTTCAGTAGTTTTAGAAGCAACTTGAAAAGACTGTTGTAACAGAGTTGTTAAAAATATGTTTAACTCATCTATTTTAATTTCATTTTTAAATCTCTTCTCAGATGACTACTAAATAGGCACCTAGCGGAAACAAAAATGAATCATTTACAGGGTCAATCGCTTAATCTGAGCATTTACCAGACAATTGTACATTTTAGCATTCTGAACTTTTAACTCTAACGCAGGCAAAAATTACTCAGCCGAGACTATAACAGACTTGGATAAGGTTTCTAATTCAGGACTTTTTGCATACATTTTAAAAATTGGGTTTCAATTCACTACAATTTAGAGTTTACATAAATCAACTCCAGCAGAGTTAGAGGTTAATTCATACAGTTCTGATATGTTGTCCCTAAATGAGTAATTCCAAAGCCAATTCCCAATTTAGGGATTAAACAAAGTAATCAAATGATGGGCACATTTTTTTTGGTCCAGAAATTGGAATAAAACAGTGCCAGATTGACACTATGTGCTGATAGTTTATTTTTTGTTTTACTTCATAGATTGTAGTACACTACTATACTTGGGATATAATTTTTTGCCTCTACTACACAGTCCTATTATAGAAGATGTATGTCTAAGAACACTACAGGCAAGCACTAAAATCAGTCGGTCAATCAGAAAGTTTTTTTATTTCCACTTATTGATAGAAGTCTAACTCAGTGGGGGGGATTTATCAAATAGCTCTGCTCTAACAGTTGGTAAAAAAAAATAAGCAAAGGAGTCCGCAAAGGTTGACTGGTTCTACCGGTTGCCATGGCGTTTACTTCACTCTTGGTACTTTAGCCCACTTTTTAGACCAGATAATTTGAGATATCTTCCCTACTGGAGTAAGGATTTCTCAGACTTGCCCCATCGCCTTGATCCATACCCTATAAGAAGAATGAAGGGGGGGCACAATCCAGTATTGGTCTAGGACCCTCAACGACCCAAGCCTTCTCTGGAAATAGGAAAAAGAAAAACCGCTGCAGAGTACGATTCACCTTATTGCATAAAAGTGACTACAATCCCATGAATATATAACCCCTGACAAACAGGATCCCTGAGCAACCAATCACCCATCATAGCGCTTTTAGCAAAACATTATTGAGGAAACATCCCCTTAGTAACATGCCAATAAAGACCTCTGGTGCTCAAACCAAGGTGGACTATATTTCCCACAATGCACTGTTAACTGTGTTGAATTAGTTAGATTACTTACTTGGATTTTTTTTTAATGATTACAAATACATTATGTGAAAGCATTCCGAATCATCTGACTTCTGATGGTGTTACTTAAAGGGACACTACAGCTTATTGAATTTGTTCTGGAAACATTGTCTATTCAGAGAAAATGCAGTGTTTACATTACAGCCTAGTGATATCTTCACTGGCCACTCCTCAGATGGCTATTAGAGATCCTTCCTGGGTAATGGCTGCCTAAAATGCACCCAAACATTCAGTATCTCCTCCCTCTGCATGCAGACACTGAACTTTCCTCATAGAGATTCATTGATTCAATTCATCTCTATGAGGAGATGCTGATTGTCCAGGGCTGTGTTTGAAGCATGCTGGCTCTGCCCTTGATCTGCCTCCTTGTCAGTCTCAGCCAATCCTATGGGGAAGCACTGTGATTGGATCAGGCCACCACTTCTAATGATGTCAGCAGACTGCTTGTTTTTCTGAGTCTAACAGCATGCAGAGTTACAGCTTCAGGCTTGAATACAGTAAGATTTTGCTATATTTATGGAGGCATGAGAAGCCCAGGGGGGCTAGATGGTGGTGTTAACACTATAGGGTTAGGAATACATGTTTGTGTTCCTGACCCTATAGTGATCCTTTAAGATTCAGAAAGAAAGTACAATATTTTCGAGATAAGAACTGAGTAAATTTGCTTAAGAAATAGAGAAATATGAAAAGAATGAAACAAAACCGGGTGCGGCCTTCAAGCTTACAAAACGATATCCTTTTTGCAAGGTGTGGTGAAGTTTGAAGCTACCAATTAGGGATGGGCAAATATGTAAAATATATCAATATATAATAATAATTCATGCATTATACATACAGTATGACGCTAAACACACACACATACAAAAAGCTCTATAATTTAATAAGGAAAAAAATTAATGTTTTTTTCCTGTCACATTCTCACAAGACTCCTGTTAAAAGGTTGTTATAACCCTGGAGGTTGAGAGGGGGAACTTTCAGGAGTAATATACCCTACTGGGCACGGTGGACAAAGTTTCCCCTCTCAATTTGCTCTAAACCTCAAAAAGCTTTCTATTACACTGATCTTCCATGCCTCCTCCTGACATCAATGGCGCCGCACGCGGTCGAATCACAAGTGATTCTTTTCTTTTTAAAACACCAATGTTGCACAGAGGGAGGCAGGGTGGAGCACCCACAAGTAAGGAGGTGGGAGGGGAGAACTAGCATCCCCTTGCAAGCAATGGAGGGTGTCCAATGAGAAGTCCAGCCCTGAAGTCACCCAGTGAGCAGACCATCACCATGGCTATATATCATATTGATATTGCAAACTTGACAAATGTTCTGCTTGATAGATATTAGACATGTGCAATTAGTTTCGGTCTGAATTAAAATTCGGACGAATTTCAGGTAATTCGGACATTTGGGTGCTTCCGAATGTCCGAATAGTTGAATTGCCGAAGTGCCGAATTGCTGAAGTGCCGAAATTACAGAATTTCCGAAGTGTAGTAGTGCTGAAGTGCCGAATTGTGAAGTGCCGAAGTTGCCGAAGTTCCGAGGTGTCAAAGTGCCAAAGTTCCGAAGCACAGTATTGCCTAATGACGAATATACTTACCCAGTGAAAGAAGAAGAATGTTACACAATTTCAAATAAAAAGTATACAAACATTTGCAACACTTACAACAATCAAGTAAATATAAGTTACTAAGCCAGTCAGTGTAATGACAGGAATGAATAAGTAGATAACTCCCTAATTCCCACGGTATTAGGGAGCTATCTACTAAAAGGCTGAAAGACCTAAATTGAAAGACTGGCTGAAAGGCTGAAAGACCTAAATACTTATCAAAAATTACTTAGTATTAGTAAATTATGCCCCTACTCACTATACCGTGAGTAGGGGCATGTCTATTAAACAGTGAGCAGTCTGTGGCTGCTCACTGTTAAAAAAAAAAAAAGGGTGCCCCCTCCATGAGCGGGTGGGGGCCCTAAAGTAAAAAAGGGGGGGAGGACCTATTGTCCTCCCCACCGGCCCCCACCCCTGAGCGGCGGGTGGGGGCCCTAAAGTAAAAAAAGGGGGGAGGACCTATTGTCCTCCCCACCGGCCCCCACCCCTGAGCGGTGGGTGGGGTCCCTAAAGGGGGGGGGACCTAATGTCCTCCCCCTTGGCCCCCACCCCTGAGCGGTGGGTGGGGGCCCTAAATTCAAATTGGGGGGACACACCTAATGTCTTCCCCCCTGCCCCCACCCCTGAGCGGAGGGTGGGGGCCCTAAACACAAATTGGGGGAGGGGACCTAATGTCTTCCCCCCCTGGGCCCCACCCCTGAGCGGTAGGTAGGGGCCCTAAACAAAAGTAAGGGGGGGGGACCTAATATCCTCCCCCCTGCCCCCCACCCCTGAGCGGCGGGTGGGGGCCCTAAATACATATTTAACCCCCCTCCCCCCAGGTGACTAGGGGTCCCCAAACCCCTAGTCACCCCCCCCCCTAAAAAATAAACTCCTACCTACCCCCTGACCCTAAAAATAATGAGGGGGGACCATTTAACTAAGTACCTTTAAAAATAAAAATAAACTGACCATTCAATGTTTTCTTTCTTCTAAAATCTTTTTTCAGCCCCAAAAAAGGCCAAATAAAAATCCATAATAACCGACGCAATAAAATAAAAAAACGAGCGCCAAAAAAAATAATCCATCTTCACCCGGCGAGGGCTCCGTGCAGACTGAGCTCTGCAAGGCGGGGGAAGGCTTATAAAGCCATCCAATCAGAATGCTCTGACAGGTAAATGAAGAGACTGACAGGTAAGTCTCTACATTTACCTGTCACAGCACTCTGATTGGTTGGTTTGAAATCCACCAATCAGAGTGCTCTGTGTCATTTTACACAGCGTGGGAAAGTTCTGTGGAATTTTTTCTACGCTGTGTAATTTGACTCTGGTTACTTAATCCACCAATCAGAGTGTTATGAGTCAAATTACACAGCGTGGGAAAATTACAAAGAACTTTCCCACGCTGTGTAAAATGACACAGAGCACTCTGATTGGTGGATTTCAAACCAACCAGAGTGCTGTGACAGGTAAATGTAGAGATTTACCTGTCAGTCTCTTCATTTGCCTGTCAGAGCATTCTGATTGGATGGCTTAAACCCACCAATCAGAGTGCTCTGAGCCTAGTTGCAGGGCGGGGCAAGGCTTTATAAGCCTTCCCCGGCCCTGCAGAGCTCAGTCTGCGCGGAGCCCTCCATGGGTGAAGATGGATATTTTTTTTTTGCGCTCGTTTTTTTTTTTATTGCGTCGGTTATTATGGATATTTATTTGGCCTTTTTTGGGGCTGAAAAAAGAAGATTTTAGAAGAAAGAAAACATCTAATGGTAAGTTTATTTTATTTTTAAAGGTACTTAGTTAAATGGTCCCCCCTCATTATTTTTAGGGTGAGGGGGGTAGGTAGGGGTTTATTTTTTTGGGGGAGGGGGTGACTAGGGGTTTGGGGGCCAAGGGGGAGGACATTAGGTGTCCCCCCCATTCTTGTTTAGGGCCCCCACCCGCCGCTCAGGGGTGGGGGGCAGGGCGGAGGACATTAGGTCCCCCCCATTTGTATTTAGGGCCCCCACCCGTCGCTCAGGGGTGGGGGCCAGGGGGGAGGACATTAGGTCCCCCCCTTATTCTTGTTAAGGGCCCCCACCCACCGCTCAGGGGTGGGGGCCAGGGGGGCCACAGGCTGCTCACTGTTTAATAGACATGCCCCTACTCGCGGTATTGCGAGTAGGGGCACAATTTACTAATACTAAGTAATTTTTACTTAGTATTAGTAAATTTGGCTGAAAGACCAATTTAGGTCTTTCAGCCTTTTGGTAGATAACTCCCTAATACCGTGGGAATTAGGGAGTTATCTACCAAGCGGCTGCAACAAAAGTCCCGAAATGACGGATTTCCGAAGTTGCCGAAGTGTCTAAGATCCGAAGTGGCGAAGTTCTGAAGTTGGCGAAGTTCCGAACTGCCCAAGGGCCGAAGTTCCGAAGTGTCGAATTGCCGAAGTCCCGAATTGATGAAGTACCGAATTTCGGAATGCCGATCCGAGCCGAATATTTTCCCCATGCACATGCATAATAGATATTTAACTAAGAACCTATCTACCAATCATTCATTTCTCTTTTTATTGGTGGGCCAAAGCTGATGTTCAGGTGACTCAGAATGGAAATCTTGTCTGCAAACTGGAAGATAATTTCCATATGTGGCCAAACTAGTGGTGCATAGAAAAAGCAACATTAATCTATTCTGTAATTAATATAATTAATGTAATAGAGCCCATTTAAGATGCTTAGGTTTCCTATGTCTTTTTGTCTTGACTCTGGTGGTTAAAATTATTTGTATCTTCACGCTGTTTCCCTGAAAGGTGACTTGTTTCCAAATCAGGAAGATACTGGTTATTGTGAGAACAGACCATTACCTACCCTGCTCATTCCAGCTTTTTTTTTACGCATCATTTATGTAGTAGCTGATTGATGTGTATACAATGTAATGGGCAACAGTCTGCAAAATACACTGATTTGAAGGAAATGCGGATCCTAATTAATTTGTAAAATATGCATATATATAATATCACTGATATATTATAATTTACAAATGTTTAAAAGACATTACACTTGCTGTTCTAGATATAACACTATTATTCTTATATAGTGCCAACAAATTCCGTAGCGCTTTACAATGGGTGGAGTAACACCATAGACGTGCGCATCCTGCCTATTGAATTAGAGTGTGCACCCTAAAGCACAAACACACATGCCGCGTGTATATGTATGTGTATTGTTTAATTGATACTCTTGTTAAAAAGTGAGTTTTTAGGGATTTTTTTGAATGAATGGAGACTGGGTGAGCGTCTAACGAAAAAGAGAAGGCAGTTCCACAGGTATGGTGCAGCCCTAGAGAATTCTTGAAGGCGAGCATCAGAGGTGGGAGTACGAACAGTAGATAGAAGTAGGTCTTCGGCAGAGCATAGGGGACTAGAGGGCTAGACACTACCATAGCAAAATATCATATCCATAACCTCACCTCTAACTTATTTCAAATTATATTTCTAACCAGAAATATTTTTTTTCTGATATGTAGATTTTTTTTCAGGGACTGATTAAATCTAACTGTAATCATATGACATAATCAGAAGTCACTGATAGGTTAAAATGATGAATTGCTATGGTTGTAGCAGGAAATAAAACGATTTACTTTAAAGTTTTAAACTATTGAAATGATAGGTAGGTTTAGCGTTTTACTATTAATCAGGTATGGGCACCGTTATGCGTAGGTGGAATAGCACTTTAGTATATACTATCCATTTCCAGGAGCCAACGTCACCACTGCTGGACTCTCACTCATGCGCGAGAGTTCAGCTTTGAGGTATATGGAAGTTCCTGCGTGTCCACCGTACAGCTAAGGGAAATGACACTGCTTGATGGCGGTAAAGAGTTTATCTTCATAAAATACTAATTATACAAGTGTGGGGGGTGACAGTACTGCTTTAAAAGGTACATTCTAACACAATTTACGCTGTGCTGCGCACACATATAATAGTGTCTGTAATTGCAGTAATTTTTATAAAGCAATATAGATAAAAAGCTCAACCCTGTCAGTGTTTGATGTCACGGAGGCAGCTTATCCGTACTTCTGACTGTCCAAGTACTTGTACAAAGTGCATCAAATTGCAAAGGGTTAATGATATATGATCAGCTCCCATTGGAAACAATGGAAGCGTATCAGAATTAGCTAAGACACTTTCTAGTTTGATGAGAGATCTTAGCAAAACATGTGCATTTGAAGCAATGCAGGAACTTAAAAAAAAATGCATATGTTCTAATGCAATATCTATAGAATGCATGAAAATTGTAAGTCAGCAACAGCCTGGAGAAACTTTGTAAGAATACACATTTCTCCATTGCTATGCCTTATTTCTCACACTTCCAATCACTAGATAACACAGAAGGCTACAAAAAGCTGTGTAAACATTGCCTGGATTAACCACTTTTTTTTCTTAGAAGGGAATGTGCAATGTGAACCATCCTGTAACTGACCCTATGACAAGAAATGAAGATAGTGATGCACTGTCAATTTGGCCAGTATTTCCCTCTAAATTAATATCTCTGCACAAATCATCCCTGGGAGGGCTAACGTAAATATAAAAGATGAGTTCTGCAGAACTGCAGATTCAGGATAATGATCCTGCCAAGTATTCACTGGCTGAGAGTGTCAGCTGACTATGATGGCAATTATGTTAATTGAAAGTTGCACAGGACTGACATTAGCCAGACTGGAGCAGCATAGTGATTAAACTATCTGTGATAACTTCAAGTCACTGAAGTGGTTATGGTGCCTGCATAATCCCTTCAACCCCTTCACCTACAGTGAGGGTAAAACGTACTTGATCCCCTGCTATTTTGAACGTTTGCCCACTGACAAATTATTGATCAGTCCAAGTTTAATGGTAGGTGTATTTTAACAGTGAGAGACAGAATAACAAAAGCAAAATCCAGAAAAACACATGTCAAAAAAGTTATAAATTGATTTGCATGTCAATCATTTAAATAAGTATTTGATCCCCTATAAATCAGCAAGATTTCTGGCTCCCAGGTGTCTTTTATACAGGTAATGAGCTGAGATTATCAGCACTCTCTTAAAAGGGTCCTAATCTCAGCTTGTTACCTGTATAAAAGACACCTTTTCACAGAAGCAATCAATCAGATTCCAAACTCTCCACCATGGCCAAGACCAAAGAGCTGTCCAAGCAGGGCCGTCTTTAACGCGGGGCAGACGGGGCAGCTGCCCCGGGCCCAGTTGCTCCTGGGGGGCCCAGAGCAGCTGCCCCGTGGGCCCCGCGATTTGCGCAGCCCACCTTGGACCCGGCGGTGCGGCTGCACAGAGCCGCACCGGCCCGCACGCTGAGGAGGCTCCCCGGGTGGCTCATGCACTAAGGGCCACCCGGAGAGCATGTGTGAGCAGGGGCTCGGTCTGGCGCTGTGACGCTTAAACAGTGCGACCGGGCCCCTTCCTGTACCGGTTGGGAGGAAGTGACGTCACTTCATCCCGACGGAGAGCACAGCCGTGCGGGAGGAGAATGGCAGGGAGGGGAGTTCCAGAGGAAAACTCCCATCTGCCTCAGCCTGCCACTGGACCCCAGGGAAACCACCCTCCAGGAAAAGGTAAGAACCTGGAGGGTGGCTAAATGTATGCTTGTGTGTAAGTATGTTTGTGTGTGTCAGTATGTCTGTCTGTGTATGTATGTATGTGTGTGTGTATGTCAGTAGGCCTGTGTGTGTCAGTATGTCTGTCTATGTGTATGTCAGTATGCCTGTGTGTCAATACTTCTGTCAGTGTATGTGTCTGTGTGTGTCAGTGTATGTGTCTGTGTGTGTCAGTATATCTGTCAGTGTATGTGTTTGTCTGTGTGTCAGTATATCTGTCAGTGTATGTGTCTGTGTGTGTATGTATGTCTGTGTGTGTCAATACGTCTGTCAGTGTATGTGTCTGTGTGTCAGTATATCTGTCAGTGTATGTGTCTGTGTGTGTATGTATGTCTGTGTGTGTGTGTGTCAATACGTCTGTTAGTGTATGTGTCTGTGTGTGTCAGTATATCTGTCAGTGTATGTGTCTGTGTGTGTGTATGTATGTCTGTGTGTGTGTGTGTCAATACGTCTGTTAGTGTATGGGTCTGTGTGTGTCAGTATATCTGTCAGTGTATGTGTCTGTGTGTGTATGTATGTCTGTGTGTGTGTGTGTCAATACGTCTGTTAGTGTATGTGTCTGTGTGTGTCAGTATATCTGTCAGTGTATGTGCCTGTGTGTGTATGTATGTCTGTGTGTCAGTATGTCTGCCAGTATATATTTGTGTGTCAGTGTATGTGTGTGTCAGTATGTATCTGTGAATGTTTTAATGTCTGTCTGTGTGTATCTGCCAGTACGTCTGCCTATGTGTATGTCAGTATGCCTGTGTGTGTGTCAGTATGCCTGTGTGTGTGTGTCAATACGTCTGTGTGTGTGTGTCAGTATGTCTGCCAGTATATATTTGTGTGTCAGTGTGTATCTGTGAATGTTTTAATGTCTGTCTGTGTCTGTATGTGCCAGTACGTATGTCAGTGTGATTGCACATTGGGCGTAATTGGGGGGAGGGATAGGAGGGGCAGGGCCCAGGGGGCCCAAGAAAATGCATTGCCCAGGGTCCTAATCATATTAAAGACGGCCCTGTGTCCAAGGATATCAAGGACAAGATTGTAGACCTACACATGGCTGGAATGGGCTACAAGACCATCGCAAAGCAGCTTGGTGAGAAGGTGACAACAGACAACAGTGCAATTATTCACAAATGGAAGAAACCCAAAATAACTGTCAGTCTACCTCGGTCTGGTGCCCCATGCAAGATCTCACCTCATCGAGTTTCAATGATCATGGTCAACGGTGAGGAATCATTCCAGAACTACACAGGATCTTGTTAATGATCTCAAGGCAGCTGGGACCATAGTCACCAAGAAAACAATTGGTAACACACTATGCTGTGAAGGACTGAAATCCTGCAGCACCCGCAAGGTCCCCCTGCTCAAGAAAGCACATGTACAGGTCCGTCTGAAGTTTTCCAATGAACATCTGAATGATTCAGGGGAGAACAGGGTGAAAGTGGTGTGGTTAGAGGAGACCAAAATTGAGCTCTTTGGCATTAACACAACTCGCCGCGTTTGGAGGAGGAGGAATGCTGCCTATGACCCCAAGAACACCATCCCCACTGTCAAACATGGAGGTGGAAACATTATGCTTTGGTGGTGTTTTTCTGCTAAGGGGACAGGACAACTGCACCGCATCAAAGGGAAGATGGACGGGGCATTGAAAATGGGTCGTGGATGGGTATTCCAGCATGACAATGACCATGACAAAATACACAGCCAAGGCAACTAAGGAGTGGCTCAAGAAGAAGCACGTTAAGGTCCTGGAGTGGCCTAGCCAGTCTCCAGACTATAATCCGATAGAAAATCTGTGGAGGGAACTGAAGGTTTGAGTTTCCAAATGTCAGACTCGAAACCTTAATGACTGTCAGTGGGCAAACTTTCAAAATCCGCAGGGGATCAAATTTTTTTTCGGCACTGTATAGCAAATTTTAAAATAATAATAGTTACATAGGCTGAAAAGAGACATCTATCCATCAAGTTCAGCCTTCCTCACATTTGTTTTTTGCTGTTGATCCAAAATAAGGCATAAACACCCAGTTTGAAGCACTTCCAATTTTGCAACAAACTAGGAAAAATATTGAACCCAGAATAGCAGTCAGATTTATCCTTGGATCAACTAGCTATTACCCTACAGTTGAAAAATTATATAATTGAATATAATGTTTTTGCAAGTATGCATCTAGTTGATGTTGAAACATCTATACAGACTCTGATAAAACAACTTCTTCAGGCTGAGAATTCCACATCCTTATTTTTCTTACGGTAAAAAAACATTCCTTTGCCTTAGACTAAATCTTCTTTCTTCCAGTCTAAACGCATGACCTCGTGTTCTATGAATAGTCCTATTTGTGAATAGATTTCCACACAATGGTTTGTATTGGCCCTGGATATATTTTTATAATGTTATCATATCCCTCTGAGCTGACATTTTTCTAAACTAAAGAGGTTTACATTTGTTAAAGGAACACTATAGGTTCAGGAATGCAAACATGTGTTCCTGACCCTATACTGTTTAATTCACTATTTAATAATACACACACAAGCAAGTATATCCCAAAGTGTAATTGCTCAAACACCAGTGAGGTATCCCCTCCACCTTCACAAATACAGTAATATAATACAACAAATAGGTGGAGCTTGCCGCTCCTTAGCTCGCTTAGAAAAGATGAAAACTCACTTTATTTCCAGCGCCGCGCAGGTCCGCCGAAGCTGGCCCCGCCCACGATCCGCCTCCTTGCTGACATCAGCAGAATTGCCAGTATTGCGAAATGGGTTAGTGTTTTACCCTACGTAAAGGTTTTTCTTTATTTTCAATATGATTTGTTTTTTACCATACTCGGACCTTCCTGATTTTACCTTCAAGATTTTATCCGTAAGATTCTCACATTGAATTCCTTGGTGGGGAATAAACTACCTATGTTCTCCACATGTGAGCATAATGTTATTATTGTTTATAAAGAGCCATGCAATTCCACAGCGCTGTACAACAGTATATCTGCACATCCAAGCAAAAAAAAGTAACGCCTGGACACAGGGGCCACATCTGTATACATATTTAAGCAGAAGTTACATACTGGTCCGAAAAGTCCTTCACCAAAATACCGGGCCAACAAGCATTTCCACAAGTGTACATATATGGACAAAATTTTTGTTTTTGGTTCCATTTGATATTGCACTAGGCATACTGAAATTAAAGATACATAAATACATTACTTTCCAGGACAAAATACTCAGATTCTGACGGTGGTTTTCTGCAAACCGCTTGATAGTGGTTAAGTACAGACTTCTGCCTCCTATCAGCAAGTATTGGTAGAGAAAAAGTGCACATAGAAATTCTAGAGAAGACAAGTACGTTTTTTCCTCCTCCTTTGTGGATATTAAGAATCTTTTAAGTAACAATTCATAAACATCTGTTTTCTGATTCTGATTTTAATGTAAAAACACAATAAAAAAGAAACAATTTCTAATTTCAAACTTACCATAAATTGACTTGGCATTTGGTTTGGACACCCCATTCACACTAAAAAAATAAATAAAAAAAATTGAAGCATAACTGTAGACTGTTTAAACTTTTTATAATAGTTCTAATTAATATATTATTTGTGTTATGATATCCATAAGGTATACCACTGGAAAACCCTGCTGTAAAGCGTTCTAGGAGTAACATTTGATTAAGAGCTGCATTTGACGGAAGCCTCGCAAGTGTCTGTCAGGAAGTGGTCAGAATGCCTCTAGAGGTCCTTTATTATCTGCCTTAGCTGCTACCAGGAAACATATAGAGAACTAGTCAGTTCAAAACTTTAATATTAAAAAAATAAAATACAATAAAAAAAGAGGGTACAGCATATGAGAAATTAGGAAAGCCATAAACAGCAACACAATACACAATACACACAAAAGTTCAACACATATGCCATCTAATTTAAGTCAGGAATCCAGCACAAGCAGTTTGGCAAGGTTTTGGGCACTTATACCACCCCGCAGTTTGCTAGAGGCATGTATTTATTTTATGACACTCGCTTGACAGTGTTTGGACTGATTAAACTCTAGATAAAATGTTAAAGTGGCTGCCAATTTAAAATTGATTGTACTTTGAACAATAAATAGAGAAGTAAACTCAGTTGTCAAAACAGAAACAAAAATGTCAGCTAAGGGGAGTATGTAGTTATTATATCTGATGTATATTGATTCCCTTCCTGGAGGCCCCTGCGGTTTGGGCAGGCTATTATTTCATCCAACAATGAAAATGTGATTACAGAGTCTATTAATGTAGAGCTAAAGTTGCAAATCAGCTTTGTGAGTAATATTTTGATTAGTATCAATTAATTATCCCCAAAAAGCAGTTATTTAAAGAAATTCTCCAAACCTAAAAACACTACGATTTGCTGAAGTAATTTAGGATTTAACAGAGAGTCACCTCTTTTATTCTTTATAAAACTAAGCTTATCAACACTCCAGAGTTTGGAAACAAATGTATTAGTATCGCTAATGTCCCTTTAAACGTTCATATACTGACAAAAAATTACCATATGCAAAAATAAAGTTACCTTTGTGACCAAAATTAAAAAGGCCAATAAAATGGCACATTTTTACATTTCTTTTTGTGTTTGGGTGATTTGGCGCATAATTGTGAAAGAATATAAAAACATAGTTTACTTTTTGACACTTGGAATGTTCGTTTTCCATAGTATTAACACATAGAGAATGACAGCGCTGACAGGTTGTGATATATTTAAGATATCAAAAGGCAGTTGCAACATTCACGCTGACTATTGTGTAGTAGGAGGTAAAAACTTATTAATCTTAATATTTGCAGGCTGTTGCTAACATGATGTAGGAATTGCCTTTAATATCAATTTAAAGCTGACCTTGTCATTCAAGTATTTGTGAAAGATATCCCCTGGACTGCAAGGAAGGGGAGGCATGACTGCTGCCCTGCAGTAAGGGGTGGGAGTATGAGGGATACATTGTTGCCTATATGGTGGGATATAAGAAGGAGAGCAGATGGGAGGGACTCACCAGTGCAGAAGGAGCAGTCTGGAACAGTTTCCCGCCCACCCTCCCCGTTTTTCCTATGCTATGTGATGGTTTCTGGCTTGTGGTGTTGTTTGTTTCTGTTCTTGTTTTGTCACAGCTATGGCGGAGTTCCTGGCCAGCGCACCTAATGCACAGAAAGGATTTGGGGAGTCGCAGCCTGCTAGGGCTGATGGCCGAAGGCAGGCTGTACGAACTCTGGATAAAGACTTGGAGTATCTGTCTGTTGGGTAGTCACCCCAACAGCTGACAGGTGGAAATGCTGGCTGTGTTAAAGTTTAATAAAGCTGTGGCCGTTGCCGTTACCCAACAATCAGGTGTCATGTCGTTATTGGGGGTAACGGGTTTGGTATTTGGGTCAGCAGTCATGACGTACATACTTTGAAGACCTTTAAAATCTAGGGCAGACCTAGAACTTATCAGCTGCAACTCTGGAGTTTCACCCTGAAACAAACAATGCTTATTCCATAGGATCCCTTGGGCAATACATCAGGATCACATGATTTAATCATACAGAATGCATCATATGACACCGGCCTTTATAGGTGGTCATACAAAAACGGATATGTATATAGGCAGTTATATGTCAATGAGATCAGTATAGGGGGGGTTACATGACACTCAAATTAGTACTGGAGGATCATGTGACATTAAAATTAGTATAGCAAAGATCATGTGACATTGAAATCTGAATTTGGAGTGATGTGACTCTAGGCATCAGAGTTGGAATAAAAACAAAATTGTTTACATTTTACAGTTATTTTACATAATCTTAAAACTAACAAAATACAGAGTACATCAAATACACCTATACTTACCGAGGTGACGAACTCATCTTTTCTCCTTTTTTTCCCCTAGAAAAAAAATACAAATATATATATATATTTTAAAATTGTTGAGAGGAGAGGAAATAATAGCATGTTTAACTAAAACATTTAAATGATCAAATATTTCAATAGCCTCTTCTGCATTAAACTGTATAATGTACAGCACATCAATAAAGTGCTTGTTCTGTAAAATAAAACACTGGAGGCATTTTTAGTTTGAAATGGACATGGACATTAGACATAGTGTACGTCATATGGTACAAGATTTAAAAAAAAAAAAAAAAGATTGGGTATTTGTTAATCTGACAGGGTTATTTACTAAAGGTAACGTTTAAACATTAGATCTCTCTTTACAGGAAATGTGTAGGGTGACTGTGTAGGTCACATGCAGGGAGGTGGGACTTGGCCTGCATAACCAAAGTGATTCAACTCCCAAATGGCAAAAATTTGAGTAGTGAGAATGCAGGGGCATGATATACCAAAAAACATTCCATCAGGCTAAAGTTGTCTTGATGTCTATAGTATACCTTTAAAGCCAAAGTAGCTGAACTGAAAACAAAGCTGATTTGTAGAATTTTTCCAGTACAATTACTTTAGCCTTAAAAACAAAATGCAATTTCTGAATATTCTAACTTCAATACATAAACCTTTAAATAAACAGAAGGATTGTAAATTAAATTGCATTTTATCAGAGTAATCATTTACAGAGAATATTCAGATATAATTAGGAGACAGGAGCCGCACCTTTAATCAAAGTGTATTACTGTGCACCAGTTCATTAAAGACTATTTAAACCTGGAACAGCTTCAGCAACAGAGTAAAATTAATTAAAAGAACGTACTATTTTCATTATAAGAACACCCTTTGGTTTTGTGAACACTGGCATACAGCTGCCTTTAAGTAAACATGGTTAGTATAAAGAAATATATTTGAGGTAAAATCTACTACTTTTCGACCATCTCTCCCCCTGCCATACGTTAAATGTATCTGCAAGTCTCCTGCTAATACCCTATCTGGAGGTTATTAATGCTATGAAATGTTCTTGAAACATTTTTATAAAATTATTCTAATAATAATATGCCTTATGCTTATTATTCCTCTCAGTATTGCAGGGGAAGGGTATGTGTTATATTAACCCCTTGAGGACGCAGGACGGTTCAGGACCGTCATCGGCATTTTTGCGTTGCCGACCGACGACGGTCCTGAACCGTCCTAAATTTAAAATGTACTTACCCGATCGCCGTCGTTCCCCCGGCGGCGATCGGCGGTGCTCCCGGTGTGGGGAGACTGCCTGCAGCCCAGACAGTCTCCCCATGGCGGTTTAGGACCCCTGGGGCCATGTGATCGCCCAACAGGGCGACCACATGGTCACAATAGGTGTCCTAGTCTCTGCCTGCAGGGGGACTGTCTGTGCTGACAGGCAGTCTCCCTGCATGTGTAAAATCATAAAAAAATTTAAAGTTATAGTTAATAAAAAAAAAATATATTATTATATATGTGTATATATATGATATATAGACATATATTATACCTATATAATATATGTCTATATATCATATATATAATGTCATGCTAAGTGTATTTTTATATTAATATGTACATATATTAATATAAAAATACACTTATAATTAATTTGCACACGTATATATATAATATATAATAACTATATATATTGTATATATATATTATTATAAAATACGAATAATAAATAATTTAAATTAAATTAAAAAAATTAAAAATAATAAAAAATTGAAAAAAAATTATATATCTATACGAAATTTTATTCTAACTGTATTTTGATATTAATATATATATATTTATATCAAAATACACTTAGAATGAAATTGTATATATATCTATGTATATTTAAATAAAAAGAATGCGAACTATTCATATGTCGATATACAAAATTACATAAATAATTATATAAATATACACGTAGACTTCAAATATATAAATATGCATATATATTTAAATTCTACGTGCGTATTTAGGTAATATTTTTACATAATTAAGTTATTTTATTGATTGCAATTTAAGGGACCTGCCTGCCAACCCAGGCCGAAAGACCAGAGAATTTAATTTGCTATCACTGTATTTTACCCTGTAACGTTCTACGACACCCTAAAACATGTACATGGGGGGTACTGTTTTACTCGGGAGACTTCGCTGAACACAAATATTAGTGATTCAAAACAGTAAAACATATCACAGCGATGATATTGTCAGTGAAAGTGACTTTTTTTGCATTTTTCACACACAAACAGCACTTTTACTGATGATATAATTGTTGTGATACATTTTCCAGTTTTGAAACACTAATATTTGTGTTCAGCAAAGTCTCCTGAGTAGAACAGGACCCCCCATGTACAGGTTTTATAGCGTTTTTGAAAGTTACAGGGTCAAATATATAGGTCAAATATTTTTACATTGAAAATGGCCAGGTTGGTTACGTTGCCTTTGAGAGCATATGGTAGCCCAGGAATGAGAATTACCCCCATGATGGCATACCATTTGCAAAAGAAGACAACCCAAGGTATTGCAAATGGGGTAAGTCCAGTCGTTTTTAGTAACCACTTAGTCACAAACACTGGCCAAAATTAGCGTTCAATTTAGTTTTTTACTTTTTTCACACACAAACAAATATGAACGCTAACTTTGGCCAGTGTTTGCGACTAAGTGGCTACTAAAAAAGTCTGGACATACCCCATATTGAATACCCTGGGTTGTCTACTTTTAAAAAAATATGTACATGTGGGGTGTTATTTAGCAATTTATGACAGATAACAGTGTTACAATGTCACTATTGATACATTTTAAAAATGTATGTTTTGAAACCGCAATTTCCTACTTGTACTTATAGCCCTATAACATGCAAAAAAAAAGCAAAAAGCATGTAAACACTGGGTATTTTTGAACTCAGGACAACATTTTGAATCTATTTAGCAGTTTTTTTCATTCGCTTTTGTAGATGAGTAAAAGATTTTTCACATAAAATTCAAAAAACGTGTATTTTTTTCAATTTTTCATCATATTTTTTCATTTTTTTTAAATTAAATTAGATGAGATTATATAAATAATGGTATGTAAAGAAAGCCCCTTTTGTCCTGAAAAAAACAATATATAATTTGTATGGGAACAGTAAATGAGAGAGCGGAAAATTACAGCTAAACACAAACACCACAAAAGTGTCAAAAAGATGCCTGGTCGCAAATGTACAACATCGCAAAAAAAGTCCAGTCCTTAAGGGGTTAAACAAAACTAAAAAATAAATAAATAAAATAAAAAAAGAAGGATGCGGAGAACGGCAAAGTGACATGGAGAGTAGCAGGTAGTCAACAAACCACTCAATCACTGCATTCACATGACCTTTATATATACACAATATGTAATCACACACTGACCCTAGCACACATACATAATCTACATTGGCACGCACACAATCTGCATTCGCATAATGACTCTTCACACACAATATGCATTCCCACACGGAATCAAACAAATACCTTTCACATAAAACTCTATTTTCACACATTTGTGTTGGTGATTTACTTTTATAGCTGGCTAGTAAGGTAGGAATTGAAATTCTGAGCCCTGACAATTATGTACATACAGTTCCTGATTAAGGCTCACACGGGGCTGACACATTGCTTAACATATCACAACATTTATCATATATTGGTCTCCTTACAACACCAAGGACTGTGTACTTCATTGATTGAAAATTATATATACACACACCCTATGCAATATCAAAATAATATAGCAAAACACTGAACACAAAGTAAACAGAAACCATTATTCAGATACCTGATAGACTCACACCTTTGATTCCCTATAATTAATACATTATTTTTATTATTATGATGACTAATTGTTTTGGAAGGTGGACCAAGGGAGTAGCAGTGAATAATCAATGAACTGTGCATTAAAATATACATGCCATCTAAAAATACGGATATTTATCCTGCTTACTATTGTAATCAAAACCGCACATCCAACATTAGATAGTGTAATCCCATGTGACTATTAGCAGTTTAGGATAATAACTCACGTACATGTAGCTTGAGGTTGAACACATGACAAATTATATAAGGGAACAAATGCAATATTGTTCCTGTTCTTTAATCTTACAAGGTCCCAGTAATTTAATCCGCCATCAAAGTCTGCTTACTCTAAATACAAGATCAGAGGGCTCCCTTCACTTCCCAACAATGATAACAGTGCCCTATCGTCTTTCCAGTGATAGTCAGAGTTCTGTACCACGGTATGCTGTATGACCAACACTAAACGCCTTCAACCGGTGCCATCCTAAATTAAAAATGAAGATGGCGCGCACGCGCACACACACACACACACACACTTGTTCCCACTTGTTATTGACCATTTACCAGGGATAAAAGTAACAGAGCACTCTTTGTGTCTCTTGCTATAGTTATACCGTTTTATTACGTAGAGTTTCACTATCCAATTGGTACACATTTAAGCAAACAAAGTTTGTGATAAAGCTGCCAATACAGAGGCTTGGTGGAACAGCTACTCCATTACTCTAGAACTCAGCTTTAGAGACTCAATACCTCTAGATGACAGGGCAATGTAAGGCACCAAAAAGCACTAACTCTGTAACATTGGAAACAAAGTAAGTATAGGCCTATGGTGATTGATTTATTATGTTTTAAAACGTGTAGGGAAGTAAAGTGGAAGAGTTTGTTCGCAACGTAACCAGTCTTCGCTTGTGTCCTAGACCTCTTCCCAAAATGATATCCCTTGTAGTATAGTCATTTGGTACACTAGTTTTCTGGCAATGGATATAACAGCATGTAAGCCTTTCATCGCTACCACTAGTCGTAATGGATTGGTTTTAGTACAACACCTTTTCAGCTTAGTTCCAGTCTTAAGAATTAGCTTCCTTTAGTCTACTGAAAGAGAGGATTTATTACTTCCAAGACGAGAAGGCTGTTTTTTGTAGATAGAGTCTCAGTAATTTCATATTTCTTCCTCTTCCTTTCAATAATAGTAATGGAGTAGTCCTTTGGACCTGGTGATATGCTGTATCTAGTTATGAAAGAAGCCTCCAATTCCATAATTCAAGTGGGTCTATAGTCAAATTTAGATAAAGTACCGTACTTTTCGCTCCATAAGACGCACTTTTTTTCCCCTCAAAAGTGAGGGGAAATGTCTGTGCGTCTTATGGAGCGAATATGAAGCTTTACTTACCTGTCTTGTAGCGTTGGCCGGCAGCACAGGGCGCACCGCGGTACTGGAACTTGAATTTCATGTTCCGGTTTCCGGCGGGACTGAAAGGAAGTGTGCACAAGCTGAGTGCGCACTTCCTTTCAGTCCCGCCGGAAACCGGAACATGAAATTCAAGTTCCAGTACCGCGGTGCGCCCTGTGCTGCCGGCCAACGCTACAAGACAGGTAAGTTATGGGACAATTATGGGACAAGGGGAGGGGGACAGTATGGGAGAGGAGAATATGGGATAGAAGAGAAGAATATGGGGAGGGGGTGGGGTGAAGACTATGGGGAGGGGGTGGGGTGAAGTCTCTGGGGAGGGGGGGGGAGATGAAGTCTATGGGGAGGGGGGGGGAGATGAAGTCTATGGGGAGGGGGGGGGGAGATGAAGTCTATGGGGAGGGGGGGGGAGATGAAGTCTATGGGGAGGGGGGGAGATGAAATCTATGGGGAGGGGGGGGAGATGAAGTCTATGGGGAGGGGGGGGAGATGAAGTCTATGGGGAGGGGGGGAGATGAAGTCTATGGGGAGGGGGGGGAGATGAAGTCTATGGGGAGGGGGGGGAGATGAAGTCTATGGGGAGGGGGGGGAGATGAAGTCTATGGGGAGGGGGGGAGATGAAGATGGGACAGGGGAGAAAAAAAAAATATTCTGTACAAACTGTCCCATAGTAAGAAACACTATGGGACAGTTTGTTCAGAATATTTTTTTTCTGGGTTTCTGCCTCTAAAAACTAGGTGCGTCTTATGGTGAGGTGCGTCTTATGGAGCGAAAAATACGGTATTTCTATTTTTTATGTTTAGAAGAATTCGCTCTAAATGGATTGTGAGAGTGATTGGTCTTTTGCTCACAGTTGTTTCGGTTTTCTTCGATGTAGAGGTGTAGACCTTACTGGGGAGAAAATCTTCCCATCCTTGTAAGAAGAAAGGGTGTCACCTTTGATTTAAATTTGAGAACATTGTGATGTATGTTTTGCTACTGAGCAATTTGTGTACTTCCAATAATTCAATGGTGTAATTGTTAACTGGAAAAAAATAATTGTGTAAATTAAAATTTCCTTAGTATTCATTTTATACAACACCCTTGCCAGTTATTTATAGTGTAGGCTATACAAGGAGTACATCTATTTTACTGTAATTTTAAGTCTAATCTTGTCTTTCCTACTGTTAGTGGGTGGAGTTATCAGTCAACACTGTCATGTGGAGTTATCAGGTATAGTCAATTAAAGTCGTAATACAGTTTCTGGATTGTATTACATGTTACATACTAGATAACAACATACACAATATAAAAAGAAAAACACAATAGTGCCCAGGTGTCCATCAATGAAAATATTATTGAGTGTCCAGATCTACCCTTTAATTCAACAAGCACCATAACCACTACAGCTCAATGTAGTTGTTATGGTGCACAGTGATTATGAGTACCCCCCACCCCTTCCCAGTTTGGGTAAAAAAAAAACATTTGAGAAGTTTGAAAAAACAAAACCTAACACCCAGCCCCACTACTGTTCTGCATTGACCATTTATTTTCGGATAGCAATGATAGGCTGAGAGCATTTTTGCCAAGGAGCAACCAAATTTGGACCTTTAATTAGGAAGCCAAAAGCAAGCTAAAGGTGGTAGGAAAACTTTTTTTTTTTATATAAAACGTTGCATTTTTTTCTTCCTTGTACAATGAGATTCTGGGAGGTCATCATCGCAGTTGTGGTAATCCTGTGTTCTGATTGGCTCCTGCATTAATTTTTCTTATCAGTAACTGTTTCTGCAAACTGTTAAAAGGACACTCTGGTCATCATAAGGATCTAATTTAGATTAAGTTGTTATGGTGACCGGAGTGTTTGTTTAATGTATTTATTTTAATTTAGTTTTTTTGCAAGTGTTACAGATACATTCACAATAATTTGGTTAAATGAGAATAATAAAGAAAATAAAATCTAAGTTTTCAGTTGTCAGATTAATGTATACATTTTAAGGGGCAAATCATTTCATATCATGGCATGCCTAATGGGGTTACATTTCTTCTCCTTATCTATAAATTATAAATTACAAATAATTAGAGAATAATACACATGAATTTTTAATTTAATTACAGAGGAACTTTTTTTTTCTATATTACACTTTATTGTATTTCTTTGCCAGGAAATCCCACTTTTAACAAGTTTCTGCGAGGAATGTACACTATATGAACAGTATGGATTGTCTGGCGAAATGCATTAATCTGTTGGAAATTCAGAATGAATTTAATCTGTAGGCCAAAATAGTCATAACTGACTTGGCAAATGCAGTTTGGCTACCTTGGCCTAAAATTCGAAATTCACTTTTAATTCCCAGCAATTTACACTTGAGTGAATGTCCCTTTAAATTATTCTTTGTAACGCATATCAGCTCTGAATAGGTACACAGGTACCTACAGGTGAAGCTAGTTTATCTGCCTGCGCATGCATTATTATCCAGTTAGACCTTTTATGAGAAGGGTTAATAACTAAGCACTACATAGTGTCAGTTCACCTCAATTCACAATTAAGTGAATATATCATCCATTATTGTAACAGCAGACATTCCAAGTCTCCTGCATTTTTAATAGCCAATGATCCCATGGGGGATCGGAACGTTGCTGTATTTGTTGTGTTTTGCTAATAAATCTGCTGCTTTATGAAGACCCTAAAAGCTTAGTACTTTGTTCTCACTATAATAAAATATTGTGTCCTTGTTCATACATGTTTGATGGCTATGTGTATGTGTATGTATGAGGCACACTTGGGGGGGGATTGCATGTGTGGGGGGTGCCAGTGGTGTGGCGGGGTGTGCAGTAGCTGGTGTAATCACCTCCCTGAATGAGTTTTTGGATGTTGTGATGTCTATCAATAATCAATTATAAAAAGAGAGCTAAAAGTAGCTATCCCTATTGTCAGTTGCAGAAGATTTATGAGCCTTGAGTGAGGTCTTTTCAAATTCCAGTCCTGAATTACAACTATTTCAGTATTTGATGTTTGCAAAGAGCGTGATCTAATTCTCTATGTAAGGGTGCAGGGTGTGGAAGATTGACAGATATAAACACAAACATACAGCAGCTCCATCCTTTAGTGACATGTCTTACTAAGAAACCTTTCAAACTCACTGACTGTCAATAGTTAGGAAATATTCACTTAATCTGCTATTCAGAATGCTATTGTTGTATGCCTGTACCCTCCTCTTATCTGTATAGACAATACAGTATATATATATTAATAAAAGCCTATAGTACATTAATACATTTTAAATGATTGACAGGGTTATTTACTAAAATGAAAATTCAAAGTGAATTCCAAATTTAAGGCCAGAGAAGCCGAACTCAAAGCATACCTGAATTTGAGAATTTTTCCGGTTTGGCTATTTTGACCTTACACACTAGTGAGTAACCCTGTAAGTAACTGAATATTAGGCATGCACATCCGGTCCCCAGTGCTCCACTATGAGGGGCATTAGATTAGACCATTGTGGAGGAGGCCATGTCTGCTAACATCTTTTGCAATCTCCTCCAATCCAATGTTTCTCATAGAGAGGCAATGGATTGTTGATTGGCGCGGCCAATCGCTGTGCTCCTCCAATCAAATACAGCTATTAGCAGAATTTGATTCCAGGACTGAGTTTCACTTGGTTCTGAAGAACGAAGCACCTCTAGTGGCTGTCAGGAAGACAGCCATTAGCGGTGTATAAAACGCTGTAATGGAAACACTGCAGTTTCAACAAAACAGTAGCGTTTTACATTGCGATGTTAAACTTACAGAACATATGCATCCAGTTCACTTTTTTGAGATGAAGTGGTCAGGGTGACTTTAGTGGTCCTTCAAGGGACATGAGATTTAAAACAGTTAAAAATGCCCCATGTTATTTCAGTGTACAGGTCTGAAGGACTCTTCTAATAACACAGCACGTAACTCTCTGGGTTCCAGAGAGGAGATGAATGCGTTACTATTTACAATACAATGGATTGGCCCTGAAATAGTTAGAGTCATGTTTGCTTTAGTTTAAATCTCTGCCTTTTGCAATTCTTCAGTGTGACTGTGTACTTTGTGATCATTTAGACAGGAAGCTAACACAAATGTCTTCAGGCAATAATGCAGAATACAATGCTGACTTGTGAATGTTTGTTGCCCTTCAGTAGCACACCCTGTCCAACAGGTGTATCTAAAGCTAATGAACATTTTAATTTTAGCTTCCATAGGATATTAGGATCCATAGTCAAGATTTTGTTATTCACAAATATTCCTGTTTAAAATTCTGCATTCCAAAGTATGACTCCAGTCTGTGGACATTGTGTTCAACATATTCATAAACTTGCTTGGTTTCACTAAGTGTCTCTGGGTTTTAGGCAGAACTAGATTAAGGTGGCCCGGGGGGTCCTAGGATGGACGCCAGATTGGGGCCCCCTTCTAGAGCCATATGTGTCAGAGACATGGAAAGTATCTCAATGCAGAGAGATAACTAACTCTAGGTAATTTAAAAAAAAACTACATGATTTTTTTAGGCAGAGTGAGTAGTAGAATAATTTTTGGGGGGAGAGGAGTGTTTGTTTGTGTGTGTATGACCATCAATGCTTTTAAATCAAATATTTAGGAGATATAAAGTGCGGATTTTAACAACAATTGTTACTATATTGTGCAATCCACTGCACGTATGTAATTGTGTGCCAGAGGCAAGTTACATCCCTTGCACTTGTGATATTGCAGCCCAGAACGGTGTGCATAAATTACGTCTGTTGTCAGCGCACACTCCCTCTGTCACTTCTGTTTATTTGGGTTTTTTTTAAATCCCTCCCACCCCACTTCCTAACATTGTTGGCCTGTAATGCACACATGTGCTCTGAGCTTGCGAATTGGTCCAAATCATAGGCTTAACTATGAGAAGCCTGGGACTGGGCCGCACACAGCCCCAGTGGGGGGAGCGAAAAAGCAGCGCAGGGAGCTTAGCCAGCCAGTGGGTTTCATGTAAGTAAAACCTTTTATTTTCAGGATTCCCTACTGGTACACTAGGGAAGCTATTTACTGTACCGTTGTTTAGTGCACGGTTTAGTAGATCCGCCAGTAGGTATTTGTCAGTGGCGATTATTTCTTCATTTTTTTTATTTTCACTGTGGTACCATACAATGGTGTTTTTGTTACGGTTAGTAACCAGCCATGTAATAAGGATTGTGCACTAATACTAAGTATTTTGCAGGTGACACTTGTTTCACTCACTGTCATGCACCATAGTCACCAAGATGCTGGTTACGTACACATCATTTTTGGGGGGCTTTCGGTAACTTGTCTTACATACCACACAAAGCATAAAGGGGCTCACATACTGGCAAGTATTATTTACTTATTCTCTATATGAAGGGGATTTGAGACTAAGGGTTTATCTTGATAAAGGCCCAAGTGAGGCTGAAACGTGGATTTGTTTTTATTTAACCTGCATTTAATTTTAAAAAAGGACGTTGAAAGTGCACCAATTTTCCCAATACAGTTCTAGTCAGTAAGGTAAAGTGCTGGTATATACATACACACATACACACTTGCACAAATAATCACATACACATTGATTTATTTATATATTTTCTACATCCACCCAGCCTTCCTACCTGTCCCTGGGAGAAATGTAGTGTATCCTCTCCCGGGAGGGCAGTGAGTGTTGCTGGGATCACTGTGCTCTGCCTGCCCATCTCCGGGAAGAGCGATGTCACATCCTGGCTAATGGCATCAGGGCAGGGTGAGTGAGAAAGTTGTGCAGGCTGAGCACAGTAATTGTACAGTCCCTTCGCCACCTGCGCTTCCCCAGATTTGTGTATTTATTTGAGCAATGTATGCTCCTAACACGTAAGCAGGTGCCATTGCGAGAGCCCTATAAAACACGTTGTTTTTCCATCCGTTCTGTCTTTATGTATCTGTTATGGCCTAGCTGGTAGACATGAAATTGTGCGCCCTGTATTTTTTGATATTGCAATAGTAGATAAATAATTGATTTAAAAAAAAAAAAAAAAACACACACAAAAATAAACTTGCCTGGGCTGGTTCTGCTGCCACAACGAGCCACGTGGTTGTATTTAATGCCCTATCCACACTTTGACAGCACTTCTCTGTGTAAAAATAGTTTTATGTCAATGAACACACGTATGGTTATTTACTAAGGTGAGAATCTCCAGAAATTCTAAAGTGAATTTCAAATTCACTTTCAGTTCACGACAGTTCTCATTTTATTAAATAACCCTGAAAGCAAAATTAGAGTACATAGAATTACATTCACTTCCAAAAAGTTAAATACCATGGGTTAGGCAAATACATGTCACTGGTCCTTAATGGGCAACACGCATTTAAACAATTTACACCAGTCTACTCTACACCCATGATACGCAGTGAATGAGCAACAATCTCAGCATTCCTTAGAGGCCACCATTTTATCTAATAGATAACTAAGGAAGCTACAACTTTCAGCAAATTAGATCCATGAACACCACTTCTACCTGTGTAGTAATGTGGGGAGGCACACAGGTAAGAAAGAAAAAGACCCAAGGCTGTATATTTCATCTCATTCGATGTTTATTTAAAAGTGTTTTTCCACATAGCAAGTCATTTTTACAGAGGTGAACATGCTGCCAAATTGCTGTGCATTATAATGACCATGGTTGTTGAATATTCCATTATAATTTTCTGGCTCAGGAAGGCTTTCAACAATGGGCATATCAATTTCCATTTTTTCACTGGACGTATCTTCTACACTGGAATTGTTGACTTCCTTATTAGCAACCTCTGTATTTATGGTATATGCAGCAAGTTTCTCGTCAAGCTCCTTCATCGTCATTCTGCTACGAATGGGACATGTTTCCAAATCCTGTCTTCCCCTGTGGCTAAACCCTCGTTTGCCTCTGTTTATCTGATCTCCCCAACCTCTTCCACTCTTCCTCTTAGCTCCATGACACATTGGGCTCTCATTCTTCATTCCTTGATTATAGTCCCACTTGCCCCTTTTACCTGCTTGCCAAACACCATTCCTAGGGCTTTCATCCCCAAACTGGTAATTTTGTTCTCTGGACATCATGTCATGCCAGGGCATCTCTCCACTGTAGCTATCAGTGTACCTCCTTTTCTTCTGAAACACTCTTGGTTCTGGTTTTCCAACCTGTATTCCAGATTTGGCCTGAAAATTGCTCTGATAGATCACCTGCTGTGGTCTCTTCATCTTCATTTTGCCCGGTGTTGGACGCCAGTTAACCAGCTCTGGATTAAACTCATGGTTTCCAGCAATTAATTTTTGCTGCTGCCAATTTGTCTCACGGAATTTCACAAGCTTTTGCTTGTCGTCTTTCATGGCATAAGAAAAACTATTGTTTCTTGAGGACTTCATAAAGCACTGTAGCTCACCTTTATACATCGGTAGAGCTGACATATTCACAAAATTTGTGTCTTCTCCTAAGTCACAAATTAGCTTTTTCTGTCTTGAATTCCAACCAGGAATGGACCATAGAACTTTGATGCCTCTATTCACAGGTAAGCCTAGAATTCTCCTTATTATGACATCACCATTGTCTTATGCAAATGTGTTTGGCTGCTTTACTATCATGCTACTGTTCAATAAAAATCTTTAATGCTCTGATAACCATTTAATGGTGGTAAATATACGTTGATGCTAACCCATGTAATTGTTTACATGGGTAAATGTATTAGTGCCCTATATATTAGGGTTAATGTCTCATATAAAAGAGTTTTATACAAAGTAATCTTATATCAAGGTAGGTTCAATTATTAAATGTAATTAAAATAAATTCTTTATAGCGTCTCCATGGGTCCACATGTTGAAATTCACTTATAAAAATATCCAAAGTTCATATGCCCATGAGTACTTTTTAGATGTATTTACATAGCATAGTTTATAGTTATCAGTATAATATCAGTATCAGTAATCAGTAACCTGCATTAATGTTCATGTTCTGGACTATGTGTTGCCCTACACTGGCCATAGGCCTGTTATATCATACCGCTACTATGATTGACAAGCAGTACTTTATAGAACACACATTTTTTTTTTTTTTTTTTGTTTTTTGTTTTTTGTTTTTACATCAATGCACTTTAATAACAAATATGTCAAAGACCATATGCTGTTTTGATTTTTTCTTCCCACTTGTCCCAATTATATTTTAATATTGGGAAACCACGCATATGAGCTCTATGTGATAATTCGTGTGCCTTGTTTTCTAGAATCAAATTAAAAACTTCCCTGAGAGATGGCACATCTTGGGACTTCCAATGTCTAGGTAAACAGGATGTAGCAGCGATCAAAATGTGACCTATGATTATTTTGTCTGTTCTATTAATGGATTCCGGGAGTTTTTTAAATAAGGCTAGTTCCGAGGTTAAAATGCTAATGGTCCTGTCCACTTTAATAATTAGGTCGTGAATCAATTTCCAATATTTAGTTAATTTAGGACAGAACCACCAAATATGGGCCATATTGCCCACACCCCCACAATCCCTCCAACACCGGTCAGAATACATATTGTTCATGTTGTGCAATCTAGACGGGGCTAGGTACCAACGATATAAAATTTTATAATGATTTTCAAAGTGGTCGGTGCAATACGAAATACCTTTTAAAGCTTTAAAAAAACCGAACCATTCTTCTAGATCGTACTGGGCACCCAGCTCCGTCTCCCATGACAACATGTGTTTTAATTTAACTAGGGGCTTGGCGTTATAAAACGAGTAGCATAAGGATATCGTGCCTTTACTAGTGGGGCTGCATAAAAAAGCTTTCTCTAATGGAGACATCTCAAGCGTTTTATAGTTTTTATCCGTTTCAGGTACCTTATTTGTTCTTTCAATTTGTCAATGATTACCTTACATTCCAACTCACATACATTCGTTAATCCATACTTAAGTTTCAATTTTTCCAAAGAAAGAATAGCATTGCCGTGGAAAAAATTGTCAAGATTAGTTATAGAGCATTCCTTCAACAGTTCTATTTTTAAGGATGGAATATAATCTTTCAATAATTCAATAGGCATTGCTCTATATAGGCTGGGAGAATGATCATTTTTAAAAACAATATCCCAGGCCTTAAGTGTAGTCTTGGTAGATAAAAATAACTTTGTAATTCCAGGTCTTTTCTTAGAGTTTAACCAGGGTAATTCCGACAGTCTAACCGGTAAAATTCTGGATTCTTCTATTTCCATCCATCTGGGTTTATCAACCTGATTGCCAAAGCTCACAGCCACTGCAGCGTTAGTGGCGAAATAATATTTGCGGAAATCGGGAACACCGATACCGCCATTCGATTTGTGGTGCTGCAGGGAAGTGAGCTTCACTCGAGCAGGCCTATTCCCCCAGATGAACTTCATAATTGTCGAATGAACTTTATTAAAAAATGATAATGGCACCAACGACATGTCTATACCATACTATGTATACTGGTACAACTTGATATTGAAAATAATAAATAAAAACATATTTACAAAAAAAAAAAAAAATGATAATGGGATGGACAAAGGGATGGTCCTAAAAAAATATAGAATTTTTGGAAGTATCGTCATCTTAACAGATGCGACCCTCCCCAGCCATGAAAGTTCCATTCCGCCCCATCTCTCCATCTCCTTTTGTAGGTCCGACCATGCTTTCCTCAAGTTGTGATTATGCATATTTACCAAATTTTTACATAAATTAATGCCAAGATATTCCATGTAGTCAGCTCTCCAATCAAATAAATATAATTTCTTAAGGGCAATAGTTTCCGAATTTTTTAAATGAAATGGAAGGGCCTGAGACTTAGACTCGTTTAATTTGTAGTACGATATTTCGCCAAATTGAGTTAAAATGTCTTTGAGGTGGCTCAAAGATTCTTTTGGGTTTTTGACAGCCAGAATTATATCGTCTGCAAACAGGCCAATTTTGTGAGCGGATTCTTTAACAACAATTCCTGCAATTTGTGGGGTTATTCTAATTAGTTCAGCCAGGGGTTCTATTGCTAAAACAAATAGAATTGGGGATAAAGGGCACCCCTGTCTCGTCCCATTGGTTAGAGAAAACGTTTTAGACGAAAAACCGGAAGCCGAGACATGGGCGGAAGGTGCACAATATAGCGCCTTAACTGCTGTGATAAAGGATAGTGGTATGTTGAATCTTTCTAACGTTCTCCATAAATATCCCCAATGTATCCTGTCAAACGCCTTCTCTGCATCTAGAGATAGAAGCAATGAAGGCGTTTTGGTCATATTGATGTGCTGAATCAAGTTTATGAATCTTCTAGTCCCATCGGGCGCCTGTCTATCCTTTACAAAACCCACTTGATCCTTATTTATTAGCAATGGGATTAATTTGGTTAATCTATTTGCGAGAACTTTAGAATAAATCTTTGAATCATTATTGATTAGAGAAATGGGTCTAAAATTGTGGCATCTATCAGGAGTTTTACCTGGTTTTGGTAAGGTGACTATTCGTGCGCTCAAGGACTCCTCTGGCATCGTTCCCCCGGACTTATAGGAATTGAATAATTTGGTCATGTGGGGAATCAAAATTTCTTGAAAAGTTTTATAATATAAAATAGTGAATCCATCGGGGCCAGGGGCTTTTCCGGATGGCATAAGTTTAATCGCCTCAGCTATCTCTTTTGCTGATATTTCACATTCTAAACTCTCCAAGTGTTCTGGAGACAACCGAGGCAACGTCACTCTGTCTAAGAATTTATCAATGGTTGTTGCAGAAGGCTGGGTAAGGTTCGAATCGCGTTCTAAATTATAAAGTTTACCATAATACTCTGCAAACATGTCACTTATTTTAGTAGGATGAAACACTTTTCGCCCCTGATCATCAAGTAAATACGCTATTTTTGATTGTGCATTCACATGCCGGAGTTTGGATGCCAAAAGAGTAGAGGCCCTGTTGCCTTTTAAGTAAAACGTTTTCCTGAGACGTCTCACCATAAGAGATGTACGATCTAAATTAATTTTGTTAATTTTAGCCTTAATTTCTCCTATCATTGCTGATATGGAAGACGAGGGACCACATTTATTGGCCTGGTTCAAATTGTACAGTTCTTTTTCCAATGTTCTTAAATTATTGCTATTAAGTTTCTTCAGGTGAGACGCTCTAGAAATAAAATGACCTCTTAACACAGCCTTATGCGCATTCCAAGATACCTCGCCAGGAACCTCGGGTGAGGCATTTTCCAAAAAATAATCGCTCAAAGCTTTCTCCGTCAATGATCTATTCACAACATCGTTTAATAAATAATCGCCTAATTTCCAGGATCTATTCGGGGCTGAAGAAGCAATTTCGTCAATATGCATTATGATTGGAGCATGGTCAGACCAGTTAATGTCTAAGATATCAGATTTCAAGATGTGCGGAATTAAAGCGTTCTGGACCATAAACCTGTCTAGCCTGGAATACATATTTTTAGAAACAGAATAATACGTAAAATCTCTTTCATTCTCATGCATCAGTCTCCAGGAATCATATAAACCACATTCAATCATGTATCTGGAACATTTGTTTGCTAATCTGTCGCTGTCCCCTCTATGTTGTTGATCATTGTCTTCTCTAGCGTTATCCAATTCACCGTCCATAACAAAATTCGTATCGCCACACATTACCAAGCTGCCTCTCACATTCTCATTCACTAAGTCCATCAATTTCCTAAAGAACTGCAACTGACCGGTGTTGGGAAAATACACGTTCACTATGGTATAATCAATAGTGTTAAGTGAACCTATCCATATTAAATACCTCCCTTCATCATCCGTCATTACTTTGTTCGTCGAACATGCTACATTCCTGTGGAAGAAAATTGATGTACCTCTAGACTTGGATTTATAAGTGCTATGATATTGGACTGGGAAAAGCTTTGACATAATCTTATGTGTTCTATCATTTTTAAAATGCGTTTCCTGTACACAGATGACATCTGATTTGTTGGATTTTGCTTCTTTGAATAGTAAGCGTCTTTTGTGGGCGGTGTTCAGGCCTCTCACATTAAATGACATATATTTTAAAACCATAATTTATGGAACAGCAATACTTGATAAAGAGTAAAAGAACATTCAACTTTGTGAGAGTCCGAACAACCGCCTTCCAATAAAGAAACATCTAACAATACTGTCACAACAAACTCAAGATGTGTACATGTGTGTACGGGAATAAATGAACGAATTTGTGCAAGTCGCTGATGCCACATAATATGCATTTTTGTATGAGGTATTTCTGTGATTCGTGGTCTGTAAACATTTCTACCAAATTTTAAAGGATGGATGGTCAAAGAAAATATAAAAATAAAAATATCAACGGGGTACAAAAAACTTGGGTATACACCCCTATCAGGGGAAATAAATAAACAGTGAAAAAGGGCCATGAGGGAGAGCAAAAAAAGTCTCTCCATCTCAGGGTATTAGGCCCAGGTTGGGGGGAGAGAAGGCTGCTGGATACAAGGGGAGCAATATTAATGAAAAAAAAAAATATATTAATAAAATTAAAAAAAAATTAAAACAAAGAGGTAGCTGTAAAATATGACATTTTGAAAGGACAAAAATCACAGAACAATAAAAAAAAAATAATAATAATAAAATTAAATATGCAATGATATACAAAAAAAAACAAGGGACCATAGAATAATATTGATTGTAAAAGTTTGGAAAGGTTTAAGTGGTCAAATCGGTTTCTGAAATAAACCGTTAAGTCTCATGTCAAATAGTCATTGGTGTGCAACCTCTAAGGACAGTCATAACCAGGAGAAACAAGTCAAAATCCAAAGTAATCCCGCTAAAACTCCAGACTGGAGCAGAACCCAAAAGCCTGTTGCAGAGATAAAGTTTTCTCAGAACCAAGCCATAAAAATCAATAGAGAATAGAGAAAAATCATGAAGATAAACGTGTATATATAAAAATAAAAAAAAATAAAAAAAATCCTTAGTGAAAATAGGAAGAACATCTGAACTTGAAGTGTCGAAAGATTTACGACCGTGGAAAATGAAGACTGTAGCCCTATGAACTGGAAACTCAGGAAGTGTCCGATTTGCTTCTCTTGCTGGCCTGCAGAGGAGTAGATGGCGATAGTCTATGAGGCGATACCTGACTCCTATTCATGGATTGGATGAGTTCCATTCCTTCCTCAGGCGACGTGATTATAAAATTCCTGCCATCCATGCGGAAAAGGACTTTAACCGGGAATCCCCATCTATATCTTATCCCTCTTCGTCTTAGTTCCGCGGTAAAAAGTTGAAATTCTCTGCGTCGCCTCATTGTTTGGGCAGAGAAGTCTTGGAAGACCTTCATGCCGCTGTAGTCCCCCGTGAGACCTGACGTGCGTACTGCACCCAGAAATTCCTCTTTAATGTGGTAATAGTGAAATCTCACTATCACATCTTTGGGTGCAGCCGCAGGCGCATTACCAGGTTTAGGCAATCTATGGATGCGGTCCAATAGCAGATCCGTATTTTTAGCAGTTGGTAGAGCTGCCTTCACCATTGCCTGGAAATAACTTTGTAATTCCAGAGAGTCTATATTTTCAGGGATCCCCCTGATCCTTAGGTTATTACGCCTACTTCTATCCTCGGCGTCCGCTAATTTTTCCGCCTGTTGGTGTACTTGCTTCTGAAGCTCTTTTACAGTTTCAACCAAATCCAGGTGAGATTGCTCTTGAGAGTGCAATCTATTCTCTATTATCTCCGTCCGCTGATTAATGCCCTCCATGGCTCCATACAAAGTGTCAAAGTCTTTCTTAAAGTCGTTTTTCAGATCGACTCTCAAGTCTTTAATGAGTTGTATTATCATGCCTGCTGATGGTGGCAGATCATCTGCCAATTCAGGTGGCATATTAGGATTGTAAGTCGCTGCCATAAACGTGGTGGTAGCCATATTGGAGGTGGCAGTGGCCATCTTGGGAGTGGAATACACACTGTCTGGTCTGGCAGCCATCTTTGTTGTGGCATCATGACTTTTTCTCTGTGGTAGTGCAGAGAAATTACTGGTTTTGAGCATTTCAGCTCCTAATTCCATATCTTGGACCTCTGGGCTTTCCATAGCCCTTACTGTGCCTTTAAGAGTTTGGGGTCGGATAGCAGAGCCCCCCCCCCTCCGGGACCGACAACCTAGAGGCCGAGGATCCCGATGGGGAGCGAGACCTCACACTATCCCCCCCCTTTACTTGCAGCCCGGTCACTTTTGTAAGTGAGTGACCGGGCTGCTCTATGCTGAGACCGCGAGCGGCTTGCTGGGTGGTCCTTGCCGCTCGCGGGAGACACAGCTTTGTGCTCCGAGCATGCTGAGTGCTCGGAGCACTCTGAGCCGCACACAGAGGTGTCGGCTAGTGCGGCCGCGGTCCCGCCGCTCTCTGGATGCCGCGAGCGGGTCGCGACCGCACAGGCATAAGTTTTGGCATGTGAGACCGGGAGGGAGGTGGGGAGGGATTTCCCCGGCGCCACCAACGATATTTTAAGCGGCGAAACCAGCCGCGAGCCAGGCTTGGAGGCAGGGGAGTGAGCCTGGGCACCCTTACTCACCCCAGCAGCTCCTGCTCCCGATTTCTTCGTGACAGGTGCGGATTTTTCAACTTTCTTAAGTTTCTCCATGTTAGGAATTGTATAAGGTGTTAGTATTTATATGTAGAATTTCTTCATTTAAATTAAATTGGTGCTTTATGGACAAAATTGCCCCCCTTGTCCAGGAGCCTCTCTAAAACGTGGCCATCTAAGATGGTGGCCAAGACACGCCCCAGAACACACATTTTTGCCATGGGTCCTGTTATAAAGGGTTAGCCAAAGTCTCTATCAGTTTTACTTGACTTTCATAGGAACTCAATGACGTGTGCCATTACAACATAGTGTCATGTGCATGCTAAAGGTGTTTAAAGTAACGAATGGTAAATTCAGACAGGAATTTTAGGTAGCACACAGCGGGTGATGATACGCAGGGGCGGACTGAGCACTCGGGCATATCGGTCATGGACCGAGGGCCCGATGCTCTGGGGGGCCCGCCTGTGGTGCAGAATGTAATAGCAGCTGGGGAGTTCGGCAGGCTCCCCAGCCAGCCTGCACTCCGTAAGGGGCCCGCATGAACTTCTGCGGGCCCCTTCTGTTAGAGAAGCTTCCCCCCATGGTCGGCCATACTCACAGTTTGTAGCACACTGAGAGACAGCCCAGGGGCCTTATCAAAGACCCTCCAGGCTGCCTCTCACTGTGCCTGTCTAGGCTGGAAGAAAAAAGGAGTAGAGCCTCTGCCCTGAGTTGTGAGCTCTCCATGCAGGCTGCCTGTACCTGATCAGAGCAGCCCTGTGCGGAGCTGCTTTATCAGTGTTTCTGGCAGCCTGCCCGCAGTTCCATGTCCGGCCAGGGAGGGAGCTCTTCTAGAGATTCACATGGCAAGATGGAGGTTGGACTCTCTGCACCACCGTGGGTAAGGATTACCCCCTTCATGGACAAAGGTAAGGTTTAGGGAGAGGGGATACATTATTTAACCTATCCATCCATTCCTCTTTATTCATCAAGCCCCAACACACACCACAACCCCTATCACTCCCTACACACACTACAACCCCTATCACCCCCATACACATCCTACAACCCCCATCACCCCCATACACATCCTACAACCCCCATCACCCCATACACATCCTACAACCCCTCTCACTCCCTACACACACACTACAACCCCTATCACTCCCTACACACACACTACAACCCCTATCACTCCCTACACACACACTACAACCCCTATCACTCCCTACACACCCCACAACCCCTATCACTCCCTACACACCCCACAACCCCTATCACTCCCTACACACCCCACAACCCCTATCACTCCCTACACACCCCACAACCCCTATAACTCCCTACACACACTACAACCCCTATCACCCCCATACACATCCTACAACCCCTATCACTCTCTACACACACCACAACCCCTATCACTCCCTACACACACCACAACCCCTATCACTCCCTACACAAACCACAACCCCTATCACTCCCTACACACACCACAACCCCTATCACTCCCTACACACACCACAACCCCTATCACTCCCTACACACACTACAACCCCTATCACCCCATACACATCCTACAACCCCTATCACTCCCTACACACACCACAACCCCTATCACTCCTTACACACACTACAACCCCTATCACCCCCATACACATCCTACAACCCCTTTCACTCCCTACACACACCACAACCCCTATCACTCCCTACACACACTACAACCCCTATCACCCCCATACACATCCTACAACCCCTATTACCCACTACAACCCCTATCACCCCATACACATCCTACAACCCCTATCAACCCTTGCCCCTCCTAAAAAGGTAATAAACTTACCTTTATTTCAGGGCCACACGGGTCCGCCAGAATTATGAGACACTGAACATCAGTGCTGCACATTGTCTAGCACTGACCCAAGAAGCACCTCTAGTGGCCATCTGAGTGACTGCCACGAGAGGTGTCCCTATGCAGCAATGTAAACACTGCCCTTTTCTGAAAAGGCAGGGTTTACATTAAAATGCCTGTAAGGACTGACTATACATACCAGAACAACTCCATGAATCTGAAGTTTTTCTGGTGACTCTAGTGTCCCTTTAAGGTGGCTCGCAACTTTTAGCACATGGTTAGTACTTTGGATGCCTGCATTGCTCATATAAACACATTGCCATGATTCACATACACACTTAAAGGACCACTATAGGCACCCAGACCACTTCAGCTCAATGAAGTGGTCTGGGTGCCAGGTCCATCTAGGGTTATCCCTGCAGCCTCTAGTGGCTGTCTCATTGACAGCCGCTAGAGGCGATTCCACCCTTCTCACTGTGAAAATCACAGTGAGAAGACGCTGCCGTCCATAGGAAAGCATTGAGAAATGCTTTCCTATAGACTGAATGCGTGCGGCTCTTGCTGCGCATGCGCATTCAGCGCTGACGTCAGAAGAGGAGAGTTTAACCCCTTCCTCACCCTTCAGCCCAGTGAGAGTGCGACCCAGAGGTGCGGGGCACACAAAGACCCTATAGTGCCAGGAAAATGAGTTTGTTTTCCTGGCACTCTAGTGGTCCTATAAATACTACCCTATTTTAAAAAAAAAAAATTGTTATATTACTCTGAATCCACACATCGTGGCACTAGACACAAACATACATATATTCACTTAAACCAAGGCTCACAGTGAATATACACACAAAACATACATTCACTTTACATGTACATATATAACCAAATACACCGTACATACACCATCTTATATATCAGAATATTATTATTATTGCCTTTTTATAGCGGCAACAGATTCCGTAGCGCATATATATTGGTCTGCCGGGGGCCCAGGTCCTAATTTTGCCCGGGGGCCCAGGCCACTGTCAGTCCGTCCCTGATGATACGTGCCGCTATATTTTGTGTTTAGGTGCGTGAGGGTAAAGGTGCGAAATTATGTAGCAATAGAACTGTTTGTGGCTTTGTTAGTCACTTGTGCTAGCAATCCAGTCAGAACAATTGACTTCCAAAAAGTATATCACACATCCATCACCTATTCAAAAGCTTTATATGTTATTTAATAGAAATAAAAATTTGTTAATACAGAGAACAAAAATTAGAATTTCTCTAAATTGCTATGGTTTTGTTGAGGAGGTTAAGACACCTAACGTTTTTTCTTTATTACCTCTTTTCATTACCCCTTTATTTGCCCCACCAAGGTATGTGAACGTATAGTGCGTATGGACTCCTGTTTAAGCGTGTATATTGTCAGGAAGGTGTACGTGTGTGTGTGTGTGTGTGTATCTAGTGCCACTGCAAAATCATTTGTGTGTTTACATATTACTATTGTGATTGTATGTGTGTGTTTGTTGGTAATACAAGCATGTGTGGAATTTAAGGATGCAATAAAGTGTACAGGAATGTGTTTGTGTATGTGTGTCTGTGAGCAGATGTCTGATGGATGTATCGGGGTGTAGCGTCATGATTTGATATACAGGCTGTACATGTATGGAGATACAAACCTACATGTTTCTGTATAGTGTCAGTGTGTGTAAATACAGGATTTTACTTGCATGTAATAGCAGTGTGTAATAGCAGGGATGTATTTGTGCATTGTGTCTGAATGCAGGGGTGTGTCAAGGTTTGTTAAAGAAGTCTGGATGTTGGAGCGGATGTGGAAATGTGTGATTCTGACCTTTTCTTTCCTTTTCTGGTCTCTCCATGTCTCAGACTCCTTTATCTGCTCTCTCCATACCATGTCTCTCCCTCCATTCCAGCCCTACTTTGTCCTTCATTATATCCAACTGTTCAGATCAACCATGTCTATTTGAACACATCACATACACACATTGATGAGTAGCACATGGAACTGTTGACAAGCATTATGTACAATATATATGCTGTCAAGTAATTAATACCATATTTTCCTATCTGTATCTATTGAATCCTACATGTTACATATTCCAGTGTTTCACAATATCTCTCACCCATTCCTGGTGTCTCCATTTGTTCCAAATCTTCATTTCTGGAGGCTCCCTCAATCCCACCCTGGTGTGTATCTCTCTCCTGTCCCTGGTGTGTATCTCTCTCTATCCCACCCCTGGTGTGTGTATCTCTCTCCTGTCCCTGGTGTGTATCTCTCTCTATCCCACCCCTGGTGTGTGTATCTCTCTCTCTATCCCACCCCTGGTATCTCTCTCTATCCCACCCCTGGTATCTCTCTCCTATCCCACCCCTGGTATCTCTCTCCTATCCCACCCCTGGTATCTCTCTCCTATCCCACCCCTGGTATCTCTCTCCTATCCCACCCCTGGTATCTCTCTCCTATCCCACCCCTGGTATCTCTCTCCTATCCCACCCCTGGTATCTCTCTCCTATCCCACCCCTGGTATCTCTCTCCTATCCCACCCCTGGTATCTCTCTCCTATCCCACCCCTGGTATCTCTCTCCTATCCCACCCCTGGTATCTCTCTCCTATCCCACCCCTGGTATCTCTCTCCTATCCCACCCCTGGTATCTCTCTCCTATCCCACCCCTGGTATCTCTCTCCTATCCCACCCCTGGTATCTCTCTCCTATCCCACCCCTGGTATCTCTCTCCTATCCCACCCCTGGTATCTCTCTCCTATCCCACCCCTGGTATCTCTCTCCTATCCCACCCCTGGTATCTCTCTCCTATCCCACCCCTGGTATCTCTCTCCTATCCCACCCCTGGTATCTCTCTCCTATCCCACCCCTGGTATCTCTCTCCTATCCCACCCCTGGTATCTCTCTCCTATCCCACCCCTGGTATCTCTCTCCTATCCCACCCCTGGTATCTCTCTCCTATCCCACCCCTGGTATCTCTCTCCTATCCCACCCCTGGTATCTCTCTCCTATCCCACCCCTGGTATCTCTCTCTATCCCACCCCTGGTGTGTGTATCTCTCTCCTGTCCCTGGTATCTCTCTCTATCCCACCCCTGTCCCTGGTATCTCTCTCTATCCCACCCCTGGTGTGTGTGTGTGTGTGTGTGTGTATCTCTCTCCTGTCCCTGGTATCTCTCTCTATCCCACCCCTGGTGTGTGTGTGTATATCTCTCTCCTGTCCCTGGTATCTCTCTCTATCCCACCCCTGGTGTGTGTGTGTGTATCTCTCTCCTGTCCCTGGTATCTCTCTCTATCCCACCCCTGGTGTGTGTGTGTGTGTGTGTGTGTGTGTATCTCTCTCCTGTCCCTGGTATCTCTCTCTATCCCACCCCTGGTGTGTGTGTGTGTGTGTGTGTGTGTGTATCTCTCTCCTGTCCCTGGTATCTCTCTCTATCCCACCCCTGGTGTGTGTGTGTGTATCTCTCTCCTGTCCCTGGTATCTCTCTCTATCCCACCCCTGGTGTGTGTGTGTGTGTGTGTGTGTGTGTCTCTCTCCTGTCCCTGGTATCTCTCTCTATCCCACCCCTGGTGTGTGTGTGTGTGTGTGTGTGTCTCTCTCCTGTCCCTGGTATCTCTCTCTATCCCACCCCTGGTGTGTGTGTGTGTGTGTGTGTGTGTGTGTCTCTCTCCTGTCCCTGGTATCTCTCTCTATCCCACCCCTGGTGTGTGTGTGTGTGTGTGTGTGTGTGTGTGTCTCTCTCCTGTCCCTGGTATCTCTCTCTATCCCACCCCTGGTGTGTGTATCTCTCTCTATCCCACCCCTGGTGTGTGTATCTCTCTCCTGTCCCTGGTATCTCTCTCTATCCCACCCCTGGTGTGTGTATCTCTCTCCTGTCCCTGGTATCTCTCTCTATCCCACCCCTGGTATGTATCTCTCTCCTGTCCCTGGTATCTCTCTCTATCCCACCCCTGGTGTGTATCTCTCTCCTGTCCCTGGTATCTCTCTCTATCCCACCCCTGGTGTGTGTATCTCTCTCCTGTCCCTGGTATCTCTCTCTATCCCACCCCTGGTGTGTGTATCTCTCTCCTGTCCCTGGTATCTCTCTCTATCCCACCCCTGGTATGTATCTCTCTCCTGTCCCTGGTATCTCTCTCTATCCCACCCCTGGTGTGTATCTCTCTCCTATCCCTGGTATCTCTCTCTATCCCACCCCTGGTGTGTATCTCTCTCCTGTCCCTGGCATCTCTCTCTATCCCACCCCTAGGTATCTCTCTCTCTATCCCACCCCTAGGTATCTCTCTCTATCCCACCCCTTGTGTTTATCTCTCTCCTATCCCTGGTGTCTCCCTCTCTCCCACCTATTTACCTGCTTCCTGTAGACTAGAGTAATAATAGCTCCTGTTGAGACAAGTTCCCCTTAATGGCACTGGCCCTCTTTGGAGAGGGCAGGGACTGCTGATGTAAGATCCTTTCCCCTCTCTCCCTTACACACAGTGCTGGCAGGCAGATGCATCTTGGGAGCAAATAGCAGTGAGTGTGGTCTGGGGCCCTTCTTAGCACTGGGTGCCTTCAACTATGGTTATTTCTGGCCACTTGGTTGGCACTGTCATGAAATAACAGTAAAGGAGTTTAAGCATGCGTGGGATAAGCATAAGGCTATCCTAACTATAAGATAATGCCAGGGACTAATGAAAGTATTTAGAAAACTGGGCAGACTAGATGGGCCGAATGGTTCTTATCTGCCGTCACATTCTATGTTTCTATGTTTCTATGAAATAAAATAAAGCTGGACTGATCTGCTGATGTCCCCTGCTGGCCCACTTCTGCAGCCCCTTGACTGCCATGTGCTGCCTGACCTTCTGGGGGAACCCCTCACAAACTGGAGCTCGAGGCCTAGACAGGGGCCACTGGGTCCCAGTCTGAGCTCAGGCCCCTCAGCAGCCACCTTACGGGTAATCCAGTTTTAGGTTTGGTCGCTAAACGTCAACAGAAAACCGAAATGCAAAAAACTCATACTGTAATAGCAAGTGGTGATGGTAGTTGAGTTGGAGCATTTTTCCAGATCAGCTAATTTTGTTTGTCGTGTGTTTAGTGGGTTAATGTTTGCATTTTTATCTGAATTATGGTAAAGGGATAAAAGCCCTGTCCATCCAATTTCACCCCAGTAGCGCACCTAGTGGGGAGTGGAGGGGGCAGTTAGCCCTAAGTGACAAACAAGAATGGGGTGCACAGAGCACCGCATAACGCCTTCTAATTTGTAACATGGCTGCCCAGGACCTAGGTAGAAGATTTAATTATCCTGTACCCGAATCTGGTATGGTATGTGATTGAGTGTGCTTGTCTGAGTGAGCATGTGTGTCTGTTAGTGAGGTGTGTAGTGGGCTTCTGCATGTAGCAGTGAGCTTTTGTGTATGAGCTTCAATCTGTGTTTGCATGTGGCAGTGACACTGTCAGTGTGCTTGATTTATATATATCGGTCTCGCAAAAACTTCCTCGTTTTGTGGACCTGACCTTAAATGACCAAACAAATAGTGGAAAAATAAACAGAGTACTAACATGTATATATTAATCTAAATTTGTAAAGTCAAATTATGTGTTTTTTTCCCATTGTGTAACATTTTGGGACGGTATTAAAGACCTTAACTACATGTTAAAGAAGCTTTCTAAAGACTTACAGCCCTGTTCTAGTTATGTACGGAAGTGGACACTAATTTGATGTATTCGGCCCTTTGTCTCCAGCTTTATGTTAGAAGTGTTGGTGACGGGAAATTGCACCTGGCAGATCGCAGGTAAGAAGTCAATACATTCTAAAACAGTTTGATTAGTTACAATGTAGGGGAGGGGGTTGGCACCATGGCACACTTGGCGCCATAACCACTACAGTACGCTCCATTGGTTATGACGCTTGGAGTATTATCATGCTTGGAGTACAGCTGGAGCAAACATATGAATAGACATAGTAGAACATATTTGTGGTATTGAAAACACTGCACATTTTTACATAATTATTTATAAATATAAATGTGTAGATTTTTACATAATTATTTAAGCTGAGCTTTAGATTTGCAAGCAAGGAAATAAGTCAAGCTAGGCACATGTCGAGGATATTGGATTACTACAGAATTATCCAGCTATAAACATCGGTTAGACATGTAGAAAGTAGACTATAAACTAAATATTGTTACTGTACATATGCATTACATGTGGGGTAAACCACTGGAACTGGGTGCATTATTAAAGGGAATCTCCAGTGCCAGGAAAACGATCCGTTTTCCTGGCACTGGAGGGTCCCTCTCCCTCCCACCCACCAATCCCCAGGTACTGAAGGGGAGCTTCTCAGCGACCTAGCTCCCTGTCAGTAAATTAGCTGAGGCTAGCACACAGGGGAGTGAGGCTGGGCTGCAAGGAAGTATTGAATAGAATACCAGAAAATATAAGGATAGAAAAGGGTACAGCTTATATCCGGTAGCCTAAAATGGAACTGGATGGCGTCCATTGTGGCAAAGAAGGGCGTGTAATGTGGCCATAGTGCCATCCATGTGGATGAGTTCCCAGTCAGCCGGTGCCCAGCCTGGGGAAGATCGCTGGTGATGCTGGGAAGTCGAGAGGGGTGTGAGGCAGAGGCCCCTTCCAGCCCCAGGCCTGTTTGCGTTCCGGTGTCTTGCAGCCACGGACTCTGGGTCTCTGTGAGTCCAAGTCCTTTCCCTCTGGGTTGTGACAGGAGACCTTGATGGTGTGTGGCTGCCGTCGGCGGTTTGTCTTCCGTCTGCGTGGGGCGATGCTTTAGGGGATAACCCCTAATGGCCGTCAATCTAGGTGGGCGAGAACTGGTGGACATGGGTGGCTGTGTGGTTGCTATGCCCGAAGGGGCTCTGCTCACCTCCCGGTTGTTGCTCTTCTGAGTGTCAAACTTGTGGAGTAGATAGCTCGGCACGCTTTTCCAGGGTGTCCCAGAATCGAGATATTATTTCCTCAAGCCTTGATAAGGTCCCCCAGTATGCTGGGACAGTCCTGTCCGGACTGCATAGGTGTGTGGTCTATGGGCACATCTGCCATCTTATCTCGCTTGTGCAGGCATCAGACAGCCCCATCTGTCAGGCAAATATGAAGGGCCAGCCAGTGGGGACTGAGATAACTCCACTGGTCCAAAGGTTGGGAGGGGGAAACGGGACGGTTGGGTATCACCTCGGGGGACAGCTTGTGCTGAACGGGAGATCGGCCGTCTCTGCCGCCCGTTCACCTCGCCGGGCCACACTGGAGATCATCAGAAACGTGTGGAGGGAAGTCTGCAAAAAGTGCCCTTAAGCTTTCCGGCAGTCTCCCTAAGCAGGTAAGTAGCCTGAATAGTCGGATTAGCGTTTTGGTAATCGTTGCAGTAGCGGGTTTTAAGAGTAAGCTGGGAGCTCACACGAAACACGTCTTGCCGCCATGCAGGTCAGGCCCCGTCCCCCTAATTTTCTTTTTTAAACCTCACAAATACATTTTTCGTAAATATATGGATAAGTAAACATAATATTACAAATTCTGGAAAGTGAATTTTCTCCTTTAATATTAATTCCAACAAGCGCTGATCATCAGAAGGAGTTACTTGGAATAACTGCCGTGAACCAATGGTCTTTTTCCACAGAGTGTGGCATATTTAGCTCCTGAATACTGGTGGAAGTCATTGGAACTCTAACTTGGGCAGACTTCTAATTTGCTCGACAACTAGTGGATTAACAAAATGTTGACCTTGGCTAAGCATGTTAATGAGCAGTTAAGATGAGTTGCTCTTGACTTTCTGTAAACATCCATGTAGTTAAATTAGCAATTCGTCTTCCCTTCCTTGGAAGGGAAAAAAAAATGTATTCCCTAATAGTTAGAGAATTCTCTATACCTTTTAATGCTTTATATTATTGTGCTTTGTTCTTACTGGGGGAGTGCTAAAGTCTTTCAGTTGAGGGGCAAGTACAAACTAATGACTTTTTCCAATATCCCAGGACATACCCTAGTGTTCTGACAGGCCTAATGAGCAGTGAGACTGAAGCCCATGGAACAACGCAGTAGGAGGAGTGGGCCTTGACAGAGCCAGGGAGTGGGCAGGTGCTAGTGTTTGGGGGTTGGATTAGTTTAATGGTGCTTGGGGGCGGAGACAGGGAGTATAAAGAGCAGCCATTTTAGAATAGGGGCCATTTTAACCAGAGCCTCTCTTACCTGTAAATTGTGTCAGGTCGGCGAGGTTCTTTTTCTTTGTCGTTTCTGCAGGATTATGGCGTCGCTCGATGAGATCCTGGACGGTGTTCGGGCAGCTGTGAAGGACAGAGGACTGGATTGGCTTCATCAGTAGTTGGGGACTGCCGGGCCTGCTCCTGCGGTACCGGCCCGTCGACCGGCGAGGAGGACGAGACCACCTCAGCGTTTGAGCCCGGGCGCTGGGCCCGCAGCGCGGCGGAGGAGGAGCCCTTCGGCAGGATGTGGTGTGACCGACGGTCCGGATGAGGCCCCGTCAACAGAGCCAGGCAGGCGCACGGCTCGCTCCGGTGGGCGCGGCAGCGGCCTGGCGAGGACGGCCGTACAGCGCACGGTGGCGGAAGGATCCAAGCCACGCGGTTCCGCGGCTGGCAGGAGGAACGGTCCGGGCGGATCTCTGAAGACGGCCGGGACGGAGGCCAGGCTGGCTGGGGGTCATGTGAGCGGCGGCACGAAGCAGACACGTCCCGGTGAGTCAGCCACTAGTGCGAGTGCTGGAGGGCAGGGGAGTGATGGTGATGGCGGATATATGACGGCCCCTCAGGCCTTGGGGGGAAGCCAGGACAGCAGAGTCATGGCAGGGACGTCTCAGGCTGAGGCAGGGAGACAGATGCAGGGACAAGGGGACCTCACAGGAAGCGAGTGGGTCTGGGCGCACGGCAGTCTGCCAGGATAGTGATGCTGAATCTGGCTTGGGGCAGACGGCCGAGGAGAAGCCAGGCTCGGCACTGACAGTTGGGGGGCAGGGTACTCCTCCTGTTATGTTAGTTCAGGATGTCAGCGGTAGGCGAGAGGGCCCATCTGGACGCTCTCAGGGTCAGCTTCATGACATGGAGGCCGCAGGGAGCGGGTGGAGAGCAGAACGACGCTTCTCTGGCGTCAGGCGCAGCGTCTCGAGGAGCAGAACAAGGAGTTCAGGGAGCAGGGAAAGATCACCTGCGCGGAGCAGGTGCAGCGTAGCAGGCTCCTGTTGCAGGAGGCATGATTCCAGGGATAGCGGGAGGAGGAGTCAGCGGAGAAGATCAGGTTCACCTGGAGGGAGGCTCAGTGATCGGTGGAGGGGACCACCTCGTGAGGGCAGTCGCCCTGCGAGACGAAGCGTTGCTAAGGAGGATTGGGAGGAACGTAGGGAGGAAAGGCGGGTGAGGACGGTTCAGGACAGACTACCCAGATTTCCTTCTCCCTACAGGTCTCGGAGCAATACCCCTACGGTCTCGAGGCGAGTCCAGGCGGATGGGAGTCGGCGACAACGGGATTCTCCGGTGCCTGAAAAGGTGGACGGAAGGACGGCGCCTCTGCAGCCAGAGGTTCGAGTGGTGAGTTCCCACACACACACGACAACCGGGACAGTTGTTAAATGATTTAAGAACATTTTTAGATTCTTGGTCTGGGACGGAGGGGTCGCCTGCGCAATTCGGGAAGGTGTGGGCGCGAGAGAGTAGTCGGGACACGGCGGCGGGGCTCGGGGGGACACGGTTGTCCGCGCCCGGCGGAAGTGAGTCAGGAGCGGGGGCCGAGTTGTCTGGGTTGGGAGGGGTGGGTGATGTCCCGGATGCGGCGCGGCAGAATGTGCACGTGTCCTTCGCAGGCCCCCTCGGATGTCATTTAAAAGTGGAAGTGAAAGAGAAGATATGGAAAGGTGAGTTTGTGGAGATATTTTCCCTCCTTCCCCTAGAGGAGTTCTTAGACTTGAAGGAGGAGGATAAGAAGGATGCCAAAAAGGAGGAGGAAGAAAAAAGGCGGAGGTATCGCAAGATACCTAAGACCTTTGGGAATTGGTTGAGGGCCTTCTGCATTCTAGCTAGTGTAATCGGGGAGAAGGCTCCAGGGCGTTGCTCAGAACTATTTTGTTATTTGGATGGGATAGGAGATGCGTACCGAACCTACGGAGGTTTGGCTTGGTGGAGGTACGACGAACAATTTCGTCAACGGCTGGCAGCGAATGCGAGCATGCGGTGGGACCAAATGGACCTACCGTTATGGATGCGCCTTATGATGGCCCAGAAGACGGCGCCCTTTCCCGGGGCAGCCGGCGCGGCCTCAGGGGCCGGGTTGGCTGGGCAAAAGAAAGGTTTCTGTTGGATGTTCAACGAGGGACATTGCAAATGGGGTAATACTTGCAGGTTCCGGCACGAATGTTCAGGCTGCGGGGGAACCCACGGTGTCAACCGTTGCTTTAAAAAGGGTAAGTCTGGCGGGGGAGGTGGGCCCGCAGGGGCGGCAGCTACCGCAGCTTCCGTTGGGAGTGTCTCCGGTGAAAATAGACGTGATGTTGCCTTGGCTAAGGCGATACGTTAACAGGGAAGATGCTGTTTTCTTGTGGCAGGGTTTTCGGGAGGGGTTCTTTATTCCCTACGTAGTTAGGGGACCTGGTACGTTATGTGGGACTCTCAAGTCAGTTCGGGAGCACCCGGAGGTAGTGCGGGAAAAGCTAGGTAAGGAAGTACAACTGGGGAGGATGGCGGGACCGTTCTCGCCACCGCCATTGCCCGATTTGCGAATATCCCCTCTGGGCGTGGTCCCCAAGAAAGAGGCAGGCAAATTCAGGTTGATTCATCATTTATCGTACCCGAAAGGAGCTTCGGTGAATGATGCCATCGACACGGCCCTTAGCTCCGTCTCTTATACGTCATTTGACAAGGCAGTCGAGTTGGTTCGGAGGCTGGGGCATGGTGCGCTGATGGCAAAGGTAGATGTGGAAGCAGCATTTCGACTGCTCCCGATACACCCGGACTGCCATCATCTGCTCGGTTGCTGTTTTGAGGGGGAATTTTTCGTTGACCTGTGCCTGCCTATGGGGTGTTCGATCTCATGCGCCTATTTCGAGAGGTTTAGTACCTTCTTGGAGTGGGTTGTGCGGACGGAGTCGGCAGGGGGCGGGGTGGTGCATTACCTCGACGACTTTCTTTGCGTGGGCCCGCGGGACTCGGACCGTTGTAAACAGATATTGGACGGGTTTCAATGGGTGGCGCACAAAGTAGGGGTTCCCCTGGCGGAGGACAAGACGGTAGGGCCTACGACGTGCCTTAGTTTTTTGGGTTTAGAAATTGACTCCGGTAAATGGGAATGCAGGCTACCGGGGGACAAATTATCACGGCTACGCGAGCTGGTGGCAACGGTAGGGAGGGCCAAGAAGGTGACACTGCGTGGGCTCCAATCGCTGGTGGGGAGCCTTAATTTCGCGTGCCGGGTCATACCCATGGGGAGGGTTTTCTGTAGGCGCCTTGCGCAAGCTACGAGCAAGGTGCGACTGCCGTCGCATTACATCAGGGTTTCGGCGGATATGAAGGCGGATTTAATGGTGTGGGACCGGTTCTTGCAGGCTTTTAATGGGACGGTGATTTTTCGAGAGCCGGCGGCATCTGGGGAGGTTGTTGGTCTATACACCGACGCTTCTGGTAGCATAGGCTTTGGGGCTTACCTGGGGGGTCACTGGTGCGCCGAGCCATGGCCTGAGGCCTGGAGGCAGAGCTCGCTGATTAAAAACCTGGCGTTTCTGGAGCTATTCCCGGTGGTGGTAGCGGTGAGTTTGTGGGGACAGGTGTTGTCCAACAAGCATATTGTATTTCACTCAGATAACATGGCGGTAGTACAGGCGATCAATAGTTTGTCGGCGTCGTCTCCCCCAGTTTTGTGTTTGCTGCGGCGTTTTGTCCTTCTCTGTATGTCTTTCAATTTGGTGTTTAGGGCTAGGCACATCCCTGGTATGTTGAATGTGGTAGCTGATGCGCTCTCTCGTTTTCAGTGGGAACGATTTCGGGAAGCGGCGCCGGAAGCTATGGCGCAGGGGCAGGCTTGCCCTGGCGAGATGTGGCAGCTCGGGACCGCATGCTTGGGGAGTGTATAAAGAATTCTCTGGCACCGAGCACTTGGTCGGGCTACGTCAAGGTTTGGAAAGAATGGGACGTGGCGGTACAGCAGGTAGGGGGTGACAGTTCGCAGGGGCAGAGGGTGGACGTGCTGTGTCGCTTGTTTGCTAAACAGGCGTCACCGGCCGTGATAGATAGGTGCATGTCTGCCATGGCGTTTTTGTTCAAGTTCAACGGGTGGGAGGACATTACGAAGAATTTTCTAATACGCCAGGCTTTGAAGGGCTTTAAAAGGGGTAAGAAGCTCGCGGACCCGAGGCGGCCAGTGTCGTTTTCGGTCTTGCAAAACCTGTTAGGGGTGTTGATCGATCTGTGTAATTCCCCTTCCGAAGTAGCACTATTTTCTGGGGCGTTTGTCTGGGCGTTTTTTGGTGCTTTTCGCATTAGTGAGCTGGTGAGTGCCAACAAGTTGGGGAACGGCGGTTTGATGTTCGAGGACGTGGTCATAGGTAGTGATCGGGTGCAGATATGGCTGCGCCGGTCTAAAACGGACGTTTACGGCAAGGGTTGTGCGGTGGTGCTATATGAGTTGCCAGGATCAGGGGCTTGCCCGGTGGCTTGCGGCACAAGGTACTGTGAGGTTCGGCCAGAAGGGAAGGGTTGTTTCTTTTTACACGCCGATGGCTCGGCGTTGTCACGATTTCAGTTTCTGCGGGTCTTTAGGATGGGATTGCAGAAGATGGGCCTGGATCCGAGTCAATTTGGGACGCACTCTTTTCGCATTGGGGCAGCGACGGAGGCTGCGCGTTTAGGTTTGGGGGACGAGAGGATCAAACAAATAGGGAGGTGGGAATCCGTGCGATTCCGCTCGTATGTAAGGCCGGATAAGTTGGTGTAATTGCTTGGGTGCAAGAATTTGGGATGGGGACGTTGCCTTTTTTCTGCCACTAATTTTGTCTCTTCAGGTTTGGAAGTTTGGTTGCTGGGCCACTCGTATGTGTACTGGGCGGAGAAGAGAGCCGCAGTTCGCAGAAGCGGATCACAGCTGGGCTTTCCATTGGAACGAGTGACTCTATATTGGTTTGGTTTTAGGGGCGCTAGTTGGCAGAGTTTATGTAGTTTCTTGTTTCGAAAAGTGGTTGGTGGGTCGGTCCCGGATGTAGTGTTGGTTCACGGAGGGGGGGGAACGACTTAGGTGGGATTCCCCAAAGGGAGTTGGTGAGGAGGATGAAAAGGGATGTGGATCGGCTGAGGGAGCTGGTTCCTGGCGTGGTGGTGGTGTGGTCCGAGATGGTTCCGCGCTTTGCGTGGAGACACGCCAGGGATCCAGCTGCAATAGCTCGATCACGGGGTAAAATTAATAAGATGATGGCAGTTTTTATCAGACGTTCTGGGGGCATAGTGGTGCGGCACAGGGAGTTGGAGGGCATGTTGCCTGGGTATTTTAGGAGGGACGGGTTACACCTGTCAGACGTGGGGAATGATTTGTTGAACCTTGGCTTCCACGAAGGTATTGAGCAGGCCCTGTTTAGGTGTGGTGGGGGTCGCACATGCGCTTAAGGAGGTCAAGCCATGTGCTGTGGCGGAACAGGGCATAGTAAAAATTGGAATTTGGCGTGGAGTTTGAACTGGACAGGCCGAGGTGTAGGCCTGATGGAATTAAGGACTGGTTGGTTCTAGCTCTTCGGTGGCGACGAACCTGGGGGTGTAGGGGTGTCTGAGGTACACCCCTACAGTTATCAATATGATGTGGGGCCTCTTTGGTAGGCCGTGTTTCAAGTTAATTGTTATTTGGTTATATATTGTTCAATTGGTAGGGTCATTGTCAGGGGTACTGTGTGGGGGGTATAGTAATTTAATGTATAGTTGGACAATGACCCTAAATTATGTTAATTATGCTAATTTAATTAATAAAAGCTGTGGACTTTGTACTCCAACAGAATTAACTGTGTCCGTGTCTTATTTAGTATAAGGTTATAGTGCATGACGAATAACGTCCGTGCAAAGGTTTATATAAAGTTTTAGCACATGCCGAATAACGTCTGTGCAAATGTCATGTGGGCTACGAGCCCAAGCAAAGGCTCTGCACAATTCCTGCCTGCAGCCTCTTTTCTGGAATAGTCTGCCAACAGACATCCCACCACATCTCCAAATGAGTTTTAGAGGAAAAACTATAGCATTAGGAATACAAACTTTGTATGTGTCTGTCCCCCATGAGGGTTTAAAAGGTAAGATTTACTTATCTCACCATGTTGTCTGAGATAATTGATCTCAGCAAATCCAATGCTTCAATGGGAAAGCATTGAGAGGGTAGGACCAGTGGTGTATCCTGGTTTTGTGCTGCCCTAGGCAGAACAAATCTCAGGCGCCCCCCACGCGCCACCCCCACCCAACCTTTACCCCGCCCCGCATTCTAAATACACACACACACATTCACTGACAGATACGCATACACTAGCTAACAGAAACACACACTAGCTAACAGAAACACACTCGCTAACAGAAACACACACACTAATAGACAAACTCACACTCAGTAACAGACAAACTCACACTCAGTAACAGACAAACTCACTCACTAACAGACAAACTCACTCACTAACAGACAAACTCACTCACTAACAGACAAACTCACTCACTAACAGACAAACTCACTCACTAACAGACAAACTCACTCACTAACAGACAAACTCACTCACTAACAGACAAACTCACTCACTAACAGACAAACTCACTCACTAACAGACAAACTCACTCACTAACAGACAAACTCACTCACTAACAGACAAACTCACTCACTAACAGACAAACTCACTCACTAACAGACAAACTCACTCACTAACAGACAAACTCACTCACTAACAGACAAACTCACTCACTAACAGACACTCACACTAACAGACACACACACTAACAGACACACACACTAACAGACACACACACTAACAGACACACACACTAACAGACACACACACTAACAGACACACACTCACTAGCAGACACAAACTAGCAGACACAAACTAGCAGACACACACACACACTCATAGGCAAACACACTAACAGACACACACACTAACAGACACACACACTAACAGACACACACACACACACTCACTAACAGACACACACACTCACTAACAGACACACACACTCACTAACAGACACACACACACTCACTCACACACACTCATACTCACTAACAGACACACACTCACACTCACTAACAGACACACACTCACACTCACTAACAGACACACACACACTCATACTCACTAACAGACACACACACACTCACACTCACCAACAGACACACACACACTCATACTCACTAACAGACACACACACACACTCACACTCACTAACAGACACTCACATTAACACTTTTTTTTTTTTACTTTAACCCCCCCAGCCTCCTTACCTTTGGGAATGCTGGGGGGGGCTTCTTTTTTCCCTGGTGGTCCAGTGGCTTTTTTTTTTTTACTTTAACCCCCCCCAGCCTCCTTACCTTTGGGAATGCTGGGGGGGGGGGACCTTCTTTTTTCCCTGGTGGTCCAGTGGCTGCTGGGCGGGCGGGCGGGCGGCGCTGCTGGGCGGGCGGCGAGGGAGCACTTCCTTTGAGCTGTCTGCTCAGCTCCCTCGCGCGCCGCACAGTGAGGCTGGGAGGCGGAGCCGGAATATGACGTCATATTCCGGCTCCCAGCCTCACTGTGCGGCGCGCGAGGGAGCTGAGCAGACAGCTCAAAGGAAGTGCTCCCTCGCCGCCCGCCCAGCAGCGCCGCCCGACCGCCAAGCAGCAGCCCAGCATGTCTGTTAGCCGCAAGGCTAACAAGACATTTGCCTTGGGCATTTGGGGGGCGGCTTTTTTTGCCGCCCCCTGGAAAATGCCGCCCAAGGCAAATGCCTTGTTTGCCTCGCGGCTAATACGCCCCTGGGTAGGACGCATGCACACCAAAACGCCAGGCTGTGCTAATCAAATGCTTTCTATGAGAATCAGTTTATTGAATAACTCTGTTATGGCAGTGGAAGTGCCCCTAGTGGCTGTAAGGGCCACTAGAGGTATGTTAAACCTGGAATGAAAATAAATATTAGAACAATGTTGTGTATATGAGAGTACTATCTGTGTAAAAATACACACACACACACACATATATATATATATATACATACACATATATATATATATATATACATATATATATATACACACACACACACACACACACACACTATATAGAACAGTGGAAAATTATGTTTTGCCAATTATTTTATGTGAGATAAGAATGCACTCAGGGGCCTCCTGGCACCATAATAACTTAATTTAGAACTGCATTATTTGTAACTAGATTTATTTCTAAAAAAAAAAAAAATGTTTCAAAACCGAGAAGGCTAATTTGTTTGTGAGATGTTATAGAAGACACTTATGAATTCTGCATTATGTCAGGCAAGGCTTGAAATTGCTGCCTTGCCGAATGTGACTTGCATATGCACAAGTCCCAACATTTTAAACGGACAAAGAGGGAACCTTTAATTTTAGGGGTGTGAGTTCTGGTGTGGCAAGGGGCGGTGTTTTTCCAAGAAATTTTAGGTGACTTATTAATAGCAATTTATGCAAGTTAAATTAAATTTAGAACAAGTACATTATTTACACATACTGATTTCTAAACGCATATATTATAGTTTAAATACAAATTACTGTGAGTATTATTGCTGTAAAACCTTGGTTTATACATTAGGATAGAAAAGAGAGACAGAGGAATTTAGGGCCCAAAATAGGGACCAACTCTCCTAAGTAGGGACACTTGGTAGCATTGCACATGATCCTGGTATGTAACAAATAGCACACTGCCAGGCCTGAAATGATTCATTGGTGTTCCAAAATAAATACAATAATAAACAAACTAGTGGTTATGGTGCTTACAGTAATCATTGCATCTCAGAAACCATTTTAAATGAATTTACAAGGATGAGTGAGGAAGGAACTGTCTTTACTTCAAAGGTGACAGTTCCTTTTTAAATTGTTTAAAAGGGCATTAATTACTTATGCTGTACTTGGTGTTTTATTGGGATTACAATATGTCTGCAGCAGTCATTTAGACTCCCTTTACAAATATTTTATTGGGCTTTTCCTCTTCACTTTCCTTTTTATCGTTTATTAGAGTAAATCAAAGCAGTGTGGTGAGATCAGATTTTTTTTCCCAGTCTCTTTATCTCCTTAAATCAAATAAGATACCCTTGGAATGTTTTAAGTTGAGTATTATTTACTAACCGATAATTGTGAGAGATTATATTTAAAGGAAGTGTTTAAGAAATATACTGCTTTAGGTTTTGTTACACATGTGGCTTTAAGTCACTGCGATATGCACACAATAGATGCACTAATACATGTGATTGTTGGAAAGAGAAAGAAAGAACACGCTGATGTAATATATATATGTCATGATAAGTCATGAAGAGTCAACAATGTACAAATTGGGATCATAACCAAAATTGAAAGATTCTAGCTCAGCCACTTTGGCCTGCAATTTGCTATTCCCTGTCTACTGGATAGCCCTGTGTGCGTTGAAACCCAAACTGCAAAATGTACACAAAAATAGCATGCATAGAAATAAATATATATATATATATATCTATCTATCTATCTATCTATCTATCTGTCAGCTATAGTCATAGCTTTTTAGTATAAATGTTTTCGGTTTTTACTTCGCAATTCGTTGTTTAGTGAATTTAATCTTTTCCACTAAGATACAAAATATAGAAGAGTTTCACGTCCATTGATAGCAACTGGCGAGGACCAGGTAAAGTCTGGCAAGGGGTACAGAGGGAGATTTCCCCTTAGGTCAGTAACATACAGGTATGTGGGCTGCAGTCTCACAGCACCATTTTTTATTATTATTATTAAAGAACCACTAAAAGCACCAAAACCACTTCACCTCAATGTCTGGGTGCAATGCCCCTGTCATATTAAACCTGCAATGTAAAGCATTGCCATTTTGAAGAATAGGCAAGGCTTTCTTTCCAGAGTTTTTATTCAGCTAATTGTGGGCTTCACGCATGCGTAAACGGTCAATACAGCCATCTATTCAGGACGCTTTAGCAGTGTGGTATACATTCTCCTGAGCTGCACCTATCTTCAGAGGCTGCATCCATACAGCGCTACGGAATTTGTTGGCGCTATATAAATAATAAAAACAATAATAAATATATATATATATAAACAGGAACTCAGCAGATCTGAGGTCCAGGTGGACCTTGTGGAGCACAGGACACAAAGTCACAAAACCAATCAAAACAGTATTGTACACTTAGACATTCCCAGATAATGTACACAAACCCTCCCCTCTGCCTGTGATACAATTAACAAAGACAATGGGCTAACTCAATTAACTCTAAACGGAAAAAACAAAAATTTTTACAAACCCCCAAAATACAACATATCCCCACAAGTCACATCCCCTGATAACCCCGATCTGGGTGAACAACATATCCAAAAATCACCCAGATCGGTTCAGGGATTTCCTGGAAGTCTTATTTTTGCCCCACCATGCCCATGGTCCCATGCTGAAAACAGTTCCATACACTCGACGACAAAACACTGCTGGACAATTTAAGATGGTCGCCACATGTTTGAAAGGGGCATTGTGCCAAGTCCCAATATGCACAAATAATGTTTTTAAAAACGCAATACACCCCAGGGGCTGTAGTCACAGGGCAAGAGGCTGGCAAGCAGGCCTCTCCAAAACCCAGTGGCGAGGTTACTTTCGCCACAGGCAAAATAATAATCGGCAGTACGAAAAATCGATCTATTCCTCATCTTAACTTCAAGGATTGAGTTTTCAAATTTAAGGTCAAAATAGTTAAACTGGAGAAATTATCTAAATTAGCTGTGCTTTTAGTTTGGCTACTCTCGCCTTTCACTTTGAATTTTCACTTTAGTAAGTAACCCTGCCTCTAAGTGTTTTATCATTTAGAGTGGTCCACAATTATTTTTAATACTAGAAGCAGTGTTTACGTTTGCAGTGTGATCCTGGTAGCCAATGAAAAGATCTGATATGTGCATTACGTACAGTAGTCAGTCATAGTGGGTGTGTAAAGTGATTGCTATGACAACAAAACTGGTGTTCATTATCAATAGCCTTTAGCATTTCGGGATGGCTGTGTTATGTCATTATACCACCAGGGTGAGGGTATGCACCCTGCAGAGTAGTTGAGTGACCACTGGCAAAATGATCTCTTGCTGAAACTCTGGAAAAACTAGTTATATGGCTTTGTGCCACCCTGTGTGTTTGTAATCTCTCTCTCTCTCTCTCTCTATATATATATATATATATATATATATATATATATATATATATATATATATATATACTTATTATTTTTTAGAGAACCATATAACATTTGCTAAAATTTTCAAAATATTCATACCTCCAATGTGTCCTGATTTATGTGCAACAGTCTCAAAAAACAACCTGTGTCACCAGTACTAATGGAACTTCACTGGATTCCATTAAAACAGAAAATAGCACTCCACACCCAGAGCCGTCCTAACAGCATTATAGGCCCCTGGCAAAGCAGTGCACTGGGACCCTGTCTACAGAACCACTCACAGGACTAAAAAAAACGAAATTATCGATAAAATTAAAATCAGTGTTTAAAAAAAAAAAAACATGCTGTACAGCAGAGATTAATCCACACAAATGTTCGGACAATATAACATAAGCCTTGAGGATGAAAAACAAGAAATTCAACAAAAAAAATTGTACTCACTTGTTAAATCACACAGGCGGAGATGGCTCAAAACTAAATTACTATGAATTATTTACTATTAATCAAGCCTGTGCGGCCCCCGAGCAACTGCCCAGAATGCCATGCATTAAGATGACTCTGCGGTGTCTATAGCATGTCTCCTGTTTTGGCTTAACCTGCTCAGACATTATCCCGGTGGTGCGAACACTGCTTCCATTTCCAGGCATCAAGGAGCTTGTCATGTATAAGGCAATAGCAAGTCTTTTAATGGTTTGAAGCTTTTCAGCAAATAGGAGACGGTGTAAGTGGAAAAAGCTGAATACACAAGATTGGACTCACAAACACACTCCTTTTCCACTAGTTCACAGAGCAGAAAGAGAGGCCTGCTGGGATGCACCTGTTTAACCTAACTGACTACAAGACTAAATGAGAAGCACATTCTTTAGCCTTCAACCAGAACCTGCGTCTTATTGTATCATGAAAAGCAATGGGACAATGTAAAATGTATTTAAAGCAAAGGATGCAAAACTAGTACATGGGAGGAAGAAACCTGAACTATTTAATGGACACCTAGCACAACTAGATGTACTATTATACTATGTATTGTATCCTTTATATTTAAAGAGGGAAATTGGTTCATTAATTGCACATTTAACTATGTAAACGTAAAATCCAGAAAATACCTTCCTATATTAGGATTACAGCTATTTCTTAAATATGAATAATAATAAAAACACTGCACCTAGGTTTGGGTATATATAGCATCTAGGTGTCCTTTTATTTAGGAGACAATCCCCCTGTCCCTCTTCCCACCCTAGTTCCTTGTTTCACAGGGACTCAAAAGGTCAAGCTGTTTGAATGTGCCAAAGAGCCCCAATAAAACCCATAATATGTGCTTAAACTATTAGTTGTTTAAATAGTTTATGTAAATAAAATACTTGTGCATGACCTATTCAATTGCATAATTGGTAATCAATAGGTCGAGAAGTCAGTTTAAAAATAGAAGGCACCTTGTACCAGCCCCCTCACCCCAACGCCGAATAAAACAAACATCGGGAGGTGTGACTAACAGCCAGAACAAAGTGGCAAAACTGGCCTGAACATAGCTTTTATACCACATGTAGTATGATGATAAGCTTCAGATAAAAGTGAAGTACGAACTATTTATACGCAGTACAGCTTTTTTCTGTATTCATTAAAATGGTGATATTTAAACTCCTTTAAGAGCACAGTATAAATAGTGTTTTTGGTTTGTTTTTTTACATGCTAGTGGCTTTACTAAAATAATCCTAAACCAATCAAAAACTTCATTTTTATCCATATTAAATTGAATCATTGTTTTTATATATATATATACAGGCATTTCTCACTTTATGAACTACCGCCTTTATGAACTTTTTTCTGGATGCGCCGCCATTTTGTTTCACCGCCATTTTGTGTCAGTGGTCAACGGAAAAGGACCAAGAAGAGTGCTTTGGAGCACAAACAAAAAGAGAAGAAGAATAATTTGTGGTCAGGAGTAGACAAGAAGAGAGATGAGGATCAGGAACACAGTTCCTGAAGATAAAGGGAAGTCTAAAAAACAGGTTTAGATTATACTGTATTCTTTTTGTGCTTTCATGGGCATACATTACAGATTCTGTAATATTATTGCACTGTGTGCTATTGAGTAGAGATTTGACTTGATTTGTCTGTGTGTGTCTGACACATATGTCTGTGTGTATGTGTGTTTGCCATTGTGCCATGTTTTGGCAGGCAGCAATAGTAAGGAGCAGGAGAAGGACTGAAAAGCCTGAAAAAGGGGAGAAGGAAGAAAGTTTGAGAGCTGTAAAAATAAAAGGAGTTACAGAAAAGTGATAAAAAAAAAAAAAAGAGATGCAAGCTTGAAAGTAAGAGAGGAGAAGGAGGAGAGTTTGAGAGCTGTAAAAATAAAAGGAGTAAAAGAAAAGTGCTAAAGGGGAGGGGGAAGCTGATAATGAAGAAAATGAATAAGTAGGAGGGCTTATGAGAGGTGCCCCCATTCAACAAATGCAGCATGTCTCGTCATTGAATAGTATGAGGATTGATTATAATTTAAAGAAGATTTCAATATGGTATGTGTGCCTTTAAAATTCCTACAACATACATGTATTTGCTATGCTTTCATTTTGTATTTGTACTTAATAATTTAGGTTTTCAATGGTAAAATTTGTTGGTCAGGAACGGAACCCATGTTTATTACATTGTGTCTATGGGAAATTAGTTCTCACTTTATGAACTCTCACTTTATGAACTAGGCTTTGGAACCAATTAGTTTGTAAAGTCGGGAACTACCTGTATATATATATATATACATTTATATATATATATTTTTTAAAGAATTCAGTAGATATAACTCCAAAGAAAACATGCATGTATTTTGTTTCTGCATATTTTATTAAGGGTATATGGGGAAAACCAGCTTGCAACAGCTGCAGACCTGTCTGTGCTGGAGAAGACACCAATCATAGGCTTCTCATTGACTAATGTTGCGATCGCAGGTGATCACAACTTTCCTATGCTTCTCAATGAGCTGTAATACAATTTATTGAGTAAAGGGGAAGGCTGTCTGATTGACAGCTAGGGAGGTGTTTCTGCCCCCAAATATAAAAGTCAGCATTTTATAAAGTGTCAGAAACAGGACAGACTACTTGGCGTTTCCTCAAGTAATGATTTCATAAGTAAATCACAGCATCATTCATCCATGACCCATTCATAAAAGGTTCTAAATGGCCTCATTATACCCAGCCATTAGTGAAAATACAGTATTTACTGCAATAGAGGCCACCATAATTGGGGAGATCTGTTTTCTCTCTTACCCCTACAAAATGATATGGGAGAATTCATTCTACCACCACTACCTACCTCTCTGTTTTTCATTATAATGCTTATCCATCTTTTTATTCAGTCAAGTGTCAATTACTGGGAATTCACAGTAAATTTCAAATTTAAGGTCAAAATAGCCAAATTGGGGGAAGAGAACCCCTATGCTTCCATTTCGGCTACTCTATCCTTGAAATGCACTTTGAATTCTCAGTTTAGTGAATGATCCTATGTATTTTGCCAGTCGGTTTACCCAGTGCTGCCCCTTCAGTTGTGTATTAACCCCACAAGTGCTCAAGAGGTGAGCCCCACATTGCTAGCTGAATCACCTGGCATTGTTGCTTCATATTCTACAGCTCAAAAGGTTCCATGACTTCCCAAGTTTTGATTCATGCTTGCACAACTGCACACCTTCGTATAACGCCACTTTACTGTAATTTGTCATGGCTAAATCAATATTTATGGTTTAGGCGTGGGCTTTAGCTATACAAGCCAGAAGTGTCATTCGTAAAAATACTATTTTTATCAGTTGAATATATAAAAAGATTATATACATATTATACACAAACTTTCCTAATGTACAGTTCACTTTCCTTTCACAGAACACTGAACTGTGTTAAAAATGACTTGGTCAGGCAATCAACTAATTATTAATTGTTCCGCTATCTCTGCTAAAATCTGTCTTTCTATGTCAGAGTTGCTAACCTGCAGAACAAAAATAGGACAACGGGATTTAACCCTTACTGTTCCAGATGCTACAATACTACATCTCCCAGAATGCTCAGCTAGAACCCAAAGGGGCTATTGGATCATAATCAGTTTGCAAAAATTGTCCCACCCTGGCTATTGTCATGGCCTGGCTAGATTTTGAAATCGTTTTCAATTTACTTAAATTCGGTGTATAGTGTATAAACCTCTAAAATAAGGCAAGGCTGGTGTGACTTGTCTCATAAGCATCTGGGTGAGACAAGGTCCTAGATAACGACGGTAGGGTTTATTTACTAAACAGCAAAACGTGGTAAATTGAAACCCAAATTGCACAAATTCAGGCTAAAATAGGCAAGCTGAGACTAAAGGCAAGTTGAAATGTTTTTCCAGATCGGCTACTGTGCCCTAAATTTTACAACTTGCTTTCCGATTCACTGCCATAAACCTTTTAGTGAATAAACCCTTTTGAGTTATGACATACAAAAAAAACAGGTTCTAATGAAAGCCGCAGTTCTCTTATAATGATATATAATCTCCCATAATGCTCTCACAGCCGTAATGCTGGCAAAGCATCAGAGGAGGTATAGTACATCCGGAGTGCCCAGTGTTGCCTACCCCTGTCCTAGGGTAAGGTTATGGTTGGTGATGGTTACCTTATTTAAGAGTTGAGTTATTTAGGCAGGGCCTGTCATTCTAGGGGAGGGTCGGTAGTTGTTGCTAGAGGTAACAGGTAGATGCAAGCCCCAAATTCATGCCCTAACTGCACCTAGATTCCTTGCCAGAGTACACTGCTGCACCCCATGTCAGTACAGCACCAGACACACAATGTTCACATCACTGTTATGCTCATCATCATATATGCTGCTATGTTTTTTTTAACGCAGTGACATCATAGTATCCCCAGTGACATTTAATGTTGGCATTTCAAAGGCCACATTTTATTTTTTTGTCTTTCAGGGACCCATGATCTCAAGTTTTTTGGTTAATACTGCACTTGTTTCAGAGTTTTATTGACAGAGACCCAACTTCAAACTAAAAACATTACATTGCAGTAAACATTCTGTTTCACCGTTCCATCATAGACACCATATATTGATTGTAAGCTTTGGATATAGATTTTGGGGATTTTAGATTTTTGGGATATTTATATTTAAAAAAAAAAATTATATTTAATGTTTAATAGGTGATTACTGTGCAGAGTACACCTCCTGATTATATAAACATAGACACATAAATGTCTAAATCTTTAGACTGAAAACCAAAACCATTGCAACAAGATCAAAATTATATAGAAAAACAAAAAAATACATGATATTATACCAAATTGAATAAAATTTAATATATATTGTTGAGATTCCAGAGGCACTCCAATGCACCCATCTTATTTCAAACGCTCTCCTGAAACAAGTCACTTTCTTCTCAAAGTCATTAAACCATTAAACATCTCCCTGGATTATATATAGGTAATTATGCTCTCTTAGACTCTATTTCACCACAAAAAAATGTATTTGTTGATAAAAATCTAGTTCAATTTTAAAATAAGATAAAAACGTCTCATCCTGCTTGTTTCAGTGTAGATTAGAGTGCAAGCTCCTATGCTTTCTTCTGGCATGTACGAAAAATAAACAGGGGATTTAAAAATCAATATAGCAATTCCCCTGGATTGGAAAATGTCAGTTTTTTTTATTATTTTAAAGTGACTAAAGCAATCAACATAAAATCAGTTCTTCCCACTCCAGTAAAGGTCACAAAACACTGATTAAGTTTGGAAGCAAGTTACAAAATGACTCCCATCTTAACCCATCCTTTCACAATAATAATTACACAAACCTCTCAGGGCTGCCATAACTCTTACACGGGGAGCTATAGACAATATATTGATACCTTGTGTGTTCTTTTAACCAATGTGATTAGCAAATTCAAGTTAAATCTCACCCCTCACAGCAATAACTATATACTGCTTTTCAGTGTAGGATTCACTGGTCACAAAGTAACCGACTTACAGAAGATAGAACATCAATCAGCTCAGAGAAAGCAGGAATCCACTATAGTTATATAGGAACAAACACTGAACTGAAACTCTCCACCGAATACAAAGAGTTTTCTGTAGTGATTGCTTTTAGAATACACTGACAGGTATACCTGTTGTGACTTTTTTTGGACCTGGTTTCACACACGTTTGCTAAGATCAAGAAATGCAGAAGTCAGCTCACCTTAGGACTGTCCAGAAATCAGTAACAGCTGGTTAATCCAAAATCCAGGATCAAGGTGTACAAATTCCTTCTCCAGAAATCACAAGGACAAGTCCCTCTGTGTGCCTCCCTCTGGTCCCAGGTAACAATGTGACAGGTACAGTCCCTGTTACAGTTTTTCTCCCCACTCTGGGTCACACCCACATTCCTGCACTTAGAAACGCAGGTGGAGATTGACAACATAAATATACATAGAGCACTTGGAGAGGGAGAGGTTTAAATGATGGTTTGATATTTTAAGAAGCCTAAGGCAGCATCAGGTGTATTGAACAGTGTGTCTGTACTATTCTTATCCCTGTTATAAAATGAATAGGGATGTCTGGGACTTTAGGCTGGACCCAGTGAGCAAGTGCTAAATACTGCAAGTATTGGACCTGTGTTAAATTGCCTAGTCCCTAGTTTTTGGGGTGGTTTTCCGCAAGGAGTCTATTTTTTGTTTCCAAATTTATTTTTTTTACTGAAGCCTTTCATTGTACAGTGTAATTCGTCTTTATATACCAGGTAACTCGTACAGCCAAAAGTTATTTTTTTTCTTTTTTCTAAAAATGTGCTTTGTATCCAGTATTTTCAATTGCTTACAGGAACACTCCAATCACCATAAACACAACTGAAGCTCATGAACCAGCATAGCTAAGGGGAGTGGGCCTTAGAGGGATTTTACAGGCACCCAGACCACTTCTGCCCATTGGAGTGGTCTGGGTGCCAACTCCCACTACCCTTAATCCTGCAAGTGTAATTATTGCAGTTTTCATAAACTAGTAGACAGTCACTAGAGGGCACTTCTGTGTTCATAGAACACGAAAAGTGGTTTAAAACTACGCTGGACGTCCTCACGCTATGTGAGGACCTCCAGTGTCGCCGAAATCCCCATAGGAAAGCATTGGAAGCATTTTTCAATGCTTTCCTATGGGGAGGTCTAACACGTGTGTGCGGCCATTTCCACGCATGCGCATTAGGTCTCCCCCGCTGGCTTCTGGCACTGGAGAATCCCTTTAACATTGCTAGGAGACAGGCATAGAATGATGTTGGTGCTTAGGATTGGTTCAGAGTTCAGTGTGGGCAGAGCTTATTATATATAAAGGGGACATTTTAGGTTGGGGCCATCTTAACTTACTCTTTACTTACCTGATGCTGTCCCACCCTCCCTGATGGTGTTTTTACCCCCGTTTGGTCATGGCGGCTGGATAGATAAAAAAAGTTGGGGAGTAGGTTGGATTGATATGTTAGATATGTTTTGTTCAGCAAGAACAGTTAGGCGTTTAACCCCTTAAGGACCAAAATTCTGGAATAAAAGGGAATCATGAAATGTCACACATGTTATGTGTCCTTAAGGGGTTAAACTAGTATTGTTTAATTAAATGGTGTTGTAATGTAGTTTTGCTTTATTGTTTATATAGGGTTGGGTCATTGTCTGGGATTATAATTGTATAAAGGCAGTATGATGGAGTTCATATAACAATGCTGAAATTATGTTGACAATGACCTAATTTTTTATATCAATTAAAGCTGTGATCATTTTTACCCAAATAAAGTGATGTCAGTGTCTTTTTGGGGATTGTTTGGGTTTTGGTGGTTTAATCATATGTTGAGAGGACGATTATGCACATGTCGAGTGACACATAGTGGTTATTGTACCAGGGATGCCTTGGCGTGCCCTCCCCAACCCATGTAAGTAGTTAAACCATTTAGTAACTTTTTGTCTTCCTACTTGGGGTCCACCAAGTGCTTCTCCCGGCTCCTCTCAATCACAAAATCTCTTTACTAGGTTAAGAATGGCAGTGCAGGGCTTAGCACCTTGTCTGAGCGCAATCAGCTGATGTTCTCAGCCTATAACCTGACTTAGCACTACAGGGATTAGCTCAAGAGGGCTTACAGAAGCTGTTTGCAGGAGCTTCCGGCACTCACTGATGACATGATGCTGGAAAGGGATCATGGCAGACCCCTAAATAATAGATCAATGTGTTACTAAGTGCTTTAACTACTTACATTGTGGGGTGCCAGGGCACTCCTGACACCATAAGCACTGCATGGTGCTGCAGTGGTCATGGTGCTTGGAGTGTTCCTTTAGTTAGATATATATTGCTCATTATCTTTGCTGTATATCATGCTTTATCTAAATCATTGCGGCCCAGTTCCATTAATATTAAGGATCAGAATCTGTTGACCCCAAATCATCGGGATGGAGGCATGTATAATAGTGTTGACTCAGATACCATCTGTTGTCTTTTAAATCCTCTCGTTTTGTCTTGCTCATTAGATTATCCCCTCCTCATTCTATAGGAATTCTCCTCCCATTTCCACCTCCCTTTTTAAACCTCTATTTCCTTTCCTTATTCTATCCTCTCTTCTCTTGTCCCGTCTTCTCATTTATTTTTCGCCAATCAATCTATTCTATTTTTTTACACTCAAACCCTTCAATTTTATTTAGCCTTAATATCCACTCTTCCTTTGCCATTGTATCTTCCCTTAATATTCACCTTCCATACTTTTAATTCTCACAATCCCATTTCCATTGGCTTTCTCAATTATTTTGTCTTTCCATCCTCTGTAACTTCATCCCACATTCCTATTTTTTCCCAGTTATAATATTAACATTATATAGCCCCTTCTCCTTGCTATTAATCATTTAATTTTGATCTCTGACGCCCCCTCCCCAAAGCCTAACCTGTTGGTCACGATTGTGGTATGGAAGCAGTGAATGGTTTATAGCACAAAGAGATAAAGCTCCAGCACTCAGTAATATCAGGTGAAATGTTTTTTTTTTTTTCAGCCATCCAGAATGATAGGCAACATGTGTCTTTATAGCTTGATAAAGACACACATCGTGTTGAAACGTTGCCTGTCATTTGGGATGGCTGAATAAAACACACATTGCACCTGATATTACCGAGTGCTGGTGCTTTATGTTTTTTAATTACGTTTGGATCCTCAGAGCAGGGACCTTTACTCATCGCACAGGTACCAAAAATCTTGGAGCTTGAATAGTGTCCCACCTATGTATTTAGTTTTGGTTTGTAGCACAGCCACCAATTACCTGTCATTTGGCTCCGTTCAGGTCAGTGTCACATCCCGCACCGACAACCTATGACACCGTAACCTGTATTTTAGACCTACAGCCACAAAGAAACAGAAGACCCTGCCTAGGAAGTACAATGTTTTTATAAAAATGATATTGCGAAATTGATTGTGAAATTGATTGTGCTCTGTCAATTTAAAGGTTTTAATAGAGAGCTGAGATAGGTAGAAGGTTTCAGGGGAGTTTGAAACTGATGGCCACAGAGGTATTCAGTAATTAGGAGTGTTTTCAGTCATGCTAAATGGATAGGGGGATAGTGCCTGTGGATGTAGGAAACAGTTGCAGATGAAGAAGAGCTTCTGGGTTGAATATTGGAGTTAATGTATGGATTGGTTTTAGATGAAAACAGAGCTGAGAAAAAAGCAAGAGAGTGAAAATATAAGTATATTATTGCAAAGGGCCGAATCCCACAGATACATGTCCTGGTCTGAACAAGATTAGTGGGAGTTACACCCGAGTGGCAGTGCCGCCATTTTAACGACAGCAACTGAATTGGCTGTCTTCCAGGACTGTAATTCTCATTCTCTTGGGTAGCAAAGAGTTTTAAAACGTCATCTGCAATAAATTCCCTCTTTTTAACCCGAATACTACACTACACATTAACTCCTACATTACTAAACACACTATAGTAACGCAAAATCTTAACCTCTACACTTACCTTAATACCTTTACACTAACCAGTAACCCCTACAATACATTTAACAGTTATACTACCAACACTAAACCAAAGCTCAAAATATAATGCAATTTAAAGATATAAACAATGAATGTGTATTCAGGGAAATATATGATTGCCCTCAATACAGTAAATTTATATAAGCTTGGAATGCACTCTTTATCTGTGGGATATTGTTATTTTTATATATATATATATTATTTTTTTTTACTATTGAGCTACTGAGTGATTGCCCTGGCTTTCTAAAGACTGCCCTGTTCTTGCTTTCTCATGTAACCCTGCTGCATTTCGATTGACTGTTACTCTTGACGTGAGAGAACCCTGACATTTTCAGCCCATCACACGCTGGTTGTGTGTTGGTATATGGTTTGATCCCAAAACTGGTGTGTTTTGGGTAAAGCTGAATAACTTGGTATGTACCAAGTTCCTTTAGTCGGGTGGAGCTCAACTTGTCCATGTGAGCTGTTATTGGCCTGTATGTTTCCTCTATCTCTCCCTTGCTGCCTCTACTTCTCTCTTTCCTATACTTTTCTATTATTTTTCATTTGTTTCTATTACTTTTTCTTATTTTTATTTCTCTTCTTCCCCCCCTTCCCATTATCTCTGCCATCCCCTCTCTCACTAGACCCATGCTTTATGCCTTACTGCAGCAATATAAGTACAGTCTTTTGAATACAGTGGGTCCTGGGATATAAACTGTAACGGAACCGCTGGCACCCCGACCGGGTATCCTCCGCTGACGGATGCTCCTAGTGCTTTCCGAGGTCTCCAAGCACTCCACCAGACACCATAACCACTGTAGACTCCCATGAACCGACGCAGCTTGGTTGGGGTCTCGCCACGCTACCCACTCTGGACCCAAGACCAGGGTCTAGCTTCCAGTAGATGGACCTCTCCGAATTCCAGAGAGCAGGAACAGGAAGAAGCTCTTAGCAGAGCTCAGCGATAATACCCTGGGGAGTATAGTGATTATAGCAATCCCCAGAGTGTAGTTCTCCAATCCCCCAAACATGAGCTGAAACTTCATGAAGGTACAAGATGATCTGAGGTGCTAGCACACCCAGTCTGGCTTTTATTACAGTTGTACACTTACAGGCCACACCCAGGGGGAGGCATAAAACAACCAATCACATACATGGTTCAGCCCACACATCCCCTCCCCTCAGATAACAGTAAACCCAATTATACAGTACACATTTTTAACCAAGTTCTGGATGTACCCCAAAACCAGGGGGTACACCTTTAAATCCAGCATCGCTGGATAGCCCTTATTCAGGGGGACAACATATTCAAAATTCAAGTCATTCGGATGAACGGTTCGGGAGATATGGGGTTCCAAAGATTTGACCGACCGCATGGGTAAAGTATCCGAAAACAGTTCCATGCATTTTGGCCCTGCGGTCGGTCACAAACAAGGGAATGAAAACAGACGAATTGCCTGTGTTATAGAGCCTGGAGAGGGTTTGAATGAATTCCCTTGTTTGTGGGGTTCTTTCTACCGAACGGTCATTCGGTAGTTTCTATACGAATTTCTGGAAGTATGGAGGTCTCAGCGGTGTTTGCCTAGTCAAGTGTCCGATTTTAGTTCCAGACACTCTACGGCAAAACACCGCTGTTCGGTAGTTTAAGATGGCCGCCGCCACGTGTTTGTTTCCCGAATGGCGGCCACCCAGAGGACAAAGAATACATTACACTGATTGCCAATTACCCGTTTGCAACTTTGTTGCAAACTGTAATTGGAGGCACACTTATTCATGGGTGGTCTGGTTGTTCGGTAGTTTCACTCAATATAATGAATGGAGTGATTCTACCAAACAATCAGATGAATACTGCATACAAATCACCCAGGTTAAACTTAACACATAAATACATATACAATATTACAGGCAGTACACTGGAATATGCTTCATAGTCTTAAAGGGACAGTAGTCCCAAAAGTCCCAATCTGTTCATAGATGATTTTAAATGGCCAGTAGCAGCCATATACAGTACAATATGCCCCAAATAACCCAGGGGCCATAGTCAGTAGGTAGGAGGCTCGCAAACAGGCTTCTCCAGGGCCCAGTGGCGAGTTTGGTTTCGTCACATAAACCAAATAAACTGTACATTCCCAGGAGCATGCAAAGTGTGCTGGACTGTGAAGGAACCCTAGATAGACAACTAACTGAAGTGATTATAGTACCGGGAGTCCTTGAGCACCCTCTCAGTTTCATACAGCCAGATCCCCTAAGATGGAATGACTAAGACTGAGTTAGATTTAAATTTACGCACCACCACATCAAACCAATGAGAGTAGGCTGTGATAGTGAGAGCGGGACATTCTCAGCCTATCACGGCCCGCTATTGTTGGTATGATGTGTTATGGGGTAAGCTGATATCTTACTCTGCCTCATCCATCGCATCATAGAGGGCTGAGGTGCAAGAGCCAGGAATCCAGCTTCACTGTAAAACCTTTGAAACTGGTTTAACTATTAAACAGGGGATTACACCCAGGGGATCCAGGCACCATAACAACTTCAGTGAATTGAATAGTGTTCCTTTAATCAGGCTTGTACTGATAAAAGCTAGGGTGATTACTATGCTGCTGATAACAGTATGAAGCAGGAAATTAATTTGCAATTAATAGAATCGAAATATAAAATAAACTTTTTTTTTAAATTTAGGAGATGGAGAGGCAGTCTGCACCAGCAGAGTGTGCAGAGGATCCCCAGAAGCATACATTATACCAGTGTCTGTCTCCAGAGCCATACATTTTAATGTTGCTATCAACAAATGCTAATCTTTCACTAATGGAATGCTGGCAGCAGCACCTCATATGCTAAAGATGTATTACACGTAATAATAAGCAACGTATTAGAATAATATTTTGTCCCGTGGTGTTTTTCTGTACATGTGTTCCTCCCTTCTTGAATGAGTCATACTAACGCATACACATGACAGATTAAGAACAGAAACATAGCTCTGAAAGCAATCACGCTACATTCCAGGATAAGCAGTCAATAGCTAGGTATGTCCAAGCAAGCCACTTACAGAGGGTATACATTAGGTTTTAAACTATCACTTGCACCCTGTCCATGGCTTCCACATTGCAGCTGTGGGACTGAGGAGGAGGAAAGGGGGCTGAGCAAACAGGTGCCATCTGGACCACTGTTGGGTTAAACTGTATCTAAACAATTTAAAGGGACATTCCACTGTCCAAATACAAAATAAACACAAATCCCTGTTTGGTATATATACCCCAATAAAAGCTTGTATGAGGGTAGATAGTTACATAGTTACATAGCTGAAAAGAGACTTGCGTCCATCAAGTTCAGCCTTCCTCACATATGTTTTTGCTGTTGATCCAAAAGAAGGCAAAAAAAAACAGTCTGTAGCGGTTCCAATTTTGCAACAAACTAGGAAAAAATTCCTTCTTGACCCCAAAATGGCAGTCAGATATCTCCTTGGATCAAGCAGCAATTACCCCACTAATTAGAAATTATATCCCTGTATGTTATGTTTTTGGAAGTATTTATCCAATTGCTGTTTAAACATCTGTATGGACTCTGATAAAACCACATCTTCAGGCAGAGAATTCCATATCCTTATAGTTTTACTGTAAAAAAACTTTTCTTTGCCTTAGAGTAAATCTCCTTTCTTCCAGCCTAAATGCGAGACCTCGTGTGTAGCCCTGTTTATAAATAGATTTCCAGATAAAGGTTTGTACTGGCCCCGAATATATTTGTATAATGTTATCATATCCCCTCTGAGGCACCGTTTTTCCAAACTAAACAGATTTAAATTTGTTAACCTTTCTTTGTAACTGAAATGCTCCATTCCTTTTATCAATTTTGTAGCTTGTCTCTGCACTTTTTCTAGTGCCATGATATCCTTCTTTAGAACAGGTGCCCAAAATTGCACAGCATATTCAAGGTGTGGTCTTACCAGATATTTATAAAGAGGCTAAATTATATTTTCATCCCGAGAATTTATGCCCCTATTTATACATGATAATACCTTACTGGCCTTAGCAGCTGCAGATTGACATTGCATATTGCTGCCTAATTTGTTGTCTATAACAATTCCCAAATTCTTCTCATGTCCTGTTATCCCTAATTCACTACCATTTAGGGTATAAGTTGCTTGTGCATTCTTGACCCCGAAGTGCATAAAACAAAATTTCTTATGTCGCCACTACTGCGCCTGCTCAGAATAACTGAGAGCAGAACAGTCCCCACGTGACTGTTACAGCAGGAAACAACTCCCAGGTAAGCAAAGAGAACCTTAAATGACAAGAAAAGGGAAAACAAGAATAGAATAAAGTTAAAGAATCAATATGGGCTGTAACTTACCATGGCTTGTCCAAAAGCTCTGCAACCAGATCAGGGGGGATTTTGATGCAGCAAGGGGACTTTTTAACAACAGCCGACCCCACATCAATTTTGTATATTTGTAGCCCTTATACATGACATTTAAAGATTTATAAAAGTTCCCACCATGCAGTGCAGATACTAATCAGTACCCAACTCAGTTAGTCTTGCTCATGCAGGCTGATTACAGAGTTCTTCATATGAAGAGAGGCTGAAGTTCATATGGAAGCCCATGGTACACATGGGAAGGTGGCCACAAAATAAAATTATTTTTAAAAAAAAATTCCTGTTTGTCCTGAGAGGACAGAAAAAAAGACTGTGGGGTAGAAGGAAGAGGGACCTTTTATGACTACAGTCTTGTTCTCATTGGTTGATTTTTTTCCTGTCCTGTTCTTGTTTGGGGGCGGAGCTACCCATAAGTGATGCTGCCATGATTAGCCCAGAAAGAGGACATACTCTTTACACATAAAGCTGTCCTGGAGTATGGAGTAAAAACAGAACGTATGCCACTCTTCAAATACTTGGGGAGGAAGATGAATGGATTAAAGCAGCATTTGTAAGGTATTTGCATATTTTGCCAACAGCCCCCAAGGTGGCATAGCAGCTTCCATTGTGGCTCCCGGTGAAAAAGTGGGATGGAAATAACTACCGCTCTTCTTCCGCTGTGCTACCATTACCGATATGTTTAAGGCTGTTCGCCAAAACGTATTTGTTTATTTTGTGTTCCTGTTTCTAATAAACCTATATTGATGTGCCACCACCTTTTGGTTCAGCTCATGGCACATAAAGTTCTTGGGATTCATGCCACTATAGAAAAGGATTTTTTTGTTTGTTTGTTTTTGTTTTGGGCAGCTGAACCTTCCATTGTAATGTATGGACAATGAGATGTTATAGGATGATTACTGTTCCCATCAGCGATCTCAAGTGATATCTGCTGGGAAATGGCAAACAGTGGCAGATGGAAATGTTTTGCCACATTTGCCAAAAATCATCTTCTACGTAACCAAGCAATTCCTTCTTTGATTGTGGAATCTTTTGATTGTGATGGACTTTATTTGCACTCTGTGCAGGTATTTCACAGAGCCTCTTTAAGGCTAGAACTGCATTTTGGGATTAGTCGGTCTACAACAGTTGAGCGTCTACCTCTCAGTCGACCATCTTTTAACTTATGATTTCAAAAAACAACTACAATCTTTCCCATATGACGTCTAGAATTAATATTTATATTACACTCCTACAGTGCCATATTATAATATGCAAATAAGCTGCCAAAGTGTTAGTTTTACCAGAAGTACCACCTCCACTTCCCAGGTTTTTAATAAAGACTAGTTTTGCGTATACCATATATTTACGAAATAGGTTTGTGTGGTCTGAAAAATATAATTTAAGGTAGGAATCCTCAACACTATTTCTTTGAACTGAGTGAGCACACATTTACTGATGATTATCCATTATGGAATGATTTTACTCATTCAAACCAGCAGCACTGGCACTTGGGTTCCACATATGAGCAATATATATTTAAAAAAAAAAAAAAAAAAAAAAAGTAAAATAGTGTCTCTCATATGGTACCCCATAGATACAGGAAGTTCCATGAAAAGTGATGTTTATTGGTCCATTTGTTCATACATGGCAAAAAACAGACCATATTAATGCAAACCAATCTATCAACACGCAGCAAAATAAAAATGTCTACAAACTGAAATAATATAGGGGTCGGGGGACATAATTATATATATTTTTTTTAAAAGGACTATAGGAAAACTGAACGTGCTGTGCATCCTCAGTCATTAACTCTTTCAATAATGTAATTTCCTGAGCAGTGATGGTTCCAGTTTTAAGTCCTGATGTTCAATATAATGGGGAAACTATATTATGAAACTGTTAATTATTCTAATTAATATGACATGAGCAAGCCAGGCTGTTTAGATTACCCTTTTGACTTAGGGAAACACTAGTCATATTATTAGTTATTATAGTGCTGAACAATTTTGTTAGTTTTAATAAAAACACCTAATCCAGGCAAAAAATAATGGTGGTTTAGTTACATTATATCATCATTTATTGCATAAGCCTGCCACAAACGTCAATGTACCCCATCTTTGGCAGGTCCTACTCTGTCTGCTAAATGAGCTACTCACTTGGGGAAATCCTTCCATCTCGAGTTCTCTGCAGTACAAGACTTAAATAGGGTCCTGAGATGAGGCACCTGTAACAGGGAGGGGTGCAAAACCAAGGAGCTGGCTAGACTCCTAAATATATACATATATGAGAAAAAGGGGTTTGGCTGCACTCACCTAAACATGCTTAAAAGGGGGGCTGCTGGGGGCCAATAAGTACAGTAAAAATGAAAATCCAGCGCACTCACTTGTCTACTAAACAGTTATTATAGTGCTGAACAATTTTCTTAGTTTTAATAAAAACACCTAATCTAGGCAAAAAATAATGTTATACATATAGTGTTTGATACATATACTGACACACACTGATACAAACTCTGCCAGACATGCAGATACATTCCTAGCAATCCCCAGATTGAAAATACTTCTGACTGTGGTCTGTTAAATCATGACTTTGGATTTTTGACATCACCGCGTCTTTTCTTTTTCTTTCCAACAATGAAATGTATTAGCTCTTCTATTGTGTGCACATCGCTATCTGTGACCTATAGCCCTGTGTATTGCAAAAGTGAAATTAACTTCTTTTGAAAAAAGCCTGTGTGTAAACAATGGCTAGAGGTTCGTGTGATCTAGAAACCTATCGCTGGTCTGCCCATCAGGAAATTGAACTCTTATTTATTACTGTTTAACCCAAACCTACGTCTACATTTAAAACCTGCTATTTCCATAATGACATTTAAACTATGCATGAGCTGACATAATATTAAAGGAAAACTACAAGCAAAATAACCACTAAAGTGGTTATGGTGCCAGCAGTGCCTGTAACAGCTGTACTTCTTATAGGGGGTCCGCTGGGCACCGATCCGCATCTTCTCTCTGCCGGAAGGAGAGTCTGAAGTTCCTGCTTCGAAACTTGTGTTAGTTCTCCTAAACTTCATTGTTTGAAAACACGAGCTGATCACTCTTAGCCCATGAACTAAGCCCTGCACTGCCAGGCTTGGCTCAATTAAAAGAGCTTCCGGCAGAGAGCACATATGACTCCTTACGTTCAGGGCCGGCCTTAGATCATTAGGCGCCCTGTGCGAAAAGTCTTCACGGCCAGTGGTGTATCCTGGTTTTGTGCTGCCCTAGGCAGGACAAAACTCAGGCGCCGCCATTCCCCCCGCCCCGCCTTCTAAATACACACACACATTTACTGACAGATACGCATACACTAGCGAACAGAAACACACACTCGCTAACAGAAACACACACACACACACTAACAGATACACTCACTAACAGACAAACACACACTCACTAACAGACACACACAGACAAACACTAGCAGACACACACTCACTCACTAGCAGACACACACACACTCACTAACAGACACACACACTCACAGGCAAACACACTCACACTAACAGACACACACACTCACAGGCAAACACACTCACACTAACAGACACACGTTCACTCACTAGCAGACACACACACTCACTAACAGGCAAACACACACACAGTCAGAGAAACACAGACACTCACTAACAGACACACACAGACACACACTCACTCACTAGCAGACACACACACACTCACTAACAGACACACACACACACACTCAGAGGCAAACACACTCACACTAACATACACACTCACTCACTAGCAGACACACACTAGCAGACACACTCACTCACTAACAGGCAAACACACACACAGTCAGAGACACACAGACACACACACTAACAGACACACACACACTCATATTAACACTTTTATTTTTATTTAACCCCCCCTTCCCCAGCCTCCTTACCTTTGGGAATGCTTGGGGGGGGGGTTCTCTTTCTCCCTGGTGGTCCAGTGGCTGCTGGGCGGGCGGCGCCGGCGGGCAGCTGGCGAGGGAGCACTTCCTCTGAGCTGTCTGCTCAGCTCCCTCACGCGCCGCAGAGTGAGGCTGGGAGCCGGAATATGACGTCACATTCCGGCACCCAGCCTCACTCTGCGGTGCGCGAGGGAGCTGAGCAGACAGCTCAGGGGAAGTACTCCCTTGCCAGCCACCCGCCAGCGCCGCCCGCCAGCCCAGCATGTCAGTTAGCCGCAAGGCTAACAAAGCATTTGCCCTGGGCATTTTGGGGCGGCTTTTTTTGCCGCCCCCTGGAAAATGCCGTCCAAGGCAAATGCCTTGTTTGCCTCGCGGCTAAAACGTCCCTGTTCACGGCGCCCCACCTCACCAAGTTGCCGGTATACAGTCACACGCACAGGCACAGTCAGACCTGCTCAGTTACAGGCAGACAGGCACTCACGCACGCTGATAAGCACACACTCAGTTAAAGGCAGATAGTCACACATACAGGCACAGGCACACACAACGGCACAGCTACAGCGACACACACAATTGGAGTTACACACACAGGGAGGCAGTCACACAGACAGTCACACACAGGTAGGCAGACAGTCACACAGACAGTCACATGCAGGCAGACAGTCACACACACGCATGCACAGACAGGCAGGCAGTCACACAGACAGACAGTCACACGCAGGCAGGCAGGCAGTCACACAAACAGTCGCAGGCAGCCACACAGACAAACAGACAGTCACGCATACACAGAGGCAGGCAGTCACACACAGGCAAACAGACAGTCACACATACACAGAGGCAGGCAGTCACACAAACAGACAGTCACACGCAGACAGTCACACACACACACACACACACACAGAGGCAGGCAGTCACACACACACACACACACACACAGAGACTTACCTCTTTCCATTATGGCTGGAAGGGGGAGTGGATGCAGTTCCTGTACAGCAGTTACCAGGGGGCTTCTGGTATTTATTAGCTCCACCTCACGATAAGCCCCGCCCCTGTTGCTCGTTAAACTCAGCCCCCTCTGCCGCAATTTTTTTTTAAAAATGTAGGTTTTTTTTTTTAATAGACCCGGCTGGAGAATAATTACTCCTCCACCCAAGTACCTGTTTTAGCTCCCCAGAAACCGGCCATATGCGAGCTGTGGCGGCTACATGGCGCCCCCTGCTCCATGGCGCCCTGTGCGGCCGCACAGCTCGCACACCCCTAAGGATGGCCCTGCTTACGTTAAAGGGACACCGTGGCACTCCTGACACCATAACTGCTTTAACCCCTTAAGGACACATGGCATGTGTGACATGTCATGATTCCCTTTTATTCCAGAAGTTTGTTCCTTAAGGGGTTAAAAAAAAGGGGGGGCGGGGGGGAATTTGAGGCACACCCGAAACATGCATTTCTAAGTAGTGCTGCTGTCATAAAGACCAAAATATATACAAAATACAGATTAAGGAAAAATGCACAAACCAAAACAAATACAGGATATTTCAAATCACCTATCTTAGCAAACAAATATGGGGATTTAATTCCACCAAGTGGTCACATTGTGTTAAGCCCACCACTATGCCACAGTATCCCAGTATCAGTGGGTCCTTCATTAATTTTAACATGGGAGATTTACCTGCTAGCATTCAATGCTTACTGCTTCCAGAGACTATGTTTAATTATGCTTTCCTGGGGCCACCTCCAAAAAGGGGCACCTATAGTGGATGGGTGGGGTGCTCAACCCAATAGTAATCAGGTCTTGATTACAAATCTACACAGAAAAACACCGGACATGCATTTCTAAGTACTGGTGCTGCCGTAGAGACCAACATATATACGCTGGATATGAGGATTGTAGCGAAGCTCCACTACCACGACTGGGTATCACCGCTGAGTTCTCCTCGTAGCTGGAAGAAGCGCTGATCAGTGATTATAACCCTTTCCCCCAGAACATAGTTCTGGGAGTATATCTGATTTTGTATTGGGAAAGCATAGTCTTTTATACATGGACCCCCAGCACGGGATCCCTATTCATCCCAGAGTAAGCCCATCCTGGTGCCTCTGGTTCTGGGAAATAATTGAGTTACCCTCACTTAAGCTACAGAGGACACAACATGAAAATACCCCAAAAACATATGAAAACAAACAGGAACCCCAACACATTACATCCCCGGATAACTCTGGTCCGAGCGCCCAAGTTGGCAAAATAGCGCCAGAATCCGTGGAAAATAGAAGAATCGCCAACATGGTTAAGAATTGACCAGCTGCTAGCAAAATCCATGCTGAGAATAGTTTCATATTAAATGTCCCTTCGGCCGGTCAATTGTTTGGAGCTCATGCAGACAAATAAAGGGGGCTCCCCCTGTCTCTCAGGGAGCGATTAGTCCTTTCAATCCATAGCACCTCCCCTCCAAGTAGCATTCTCCTAGCAAGTCGGGAAGTGGGGTAAAACAAAGTAGCATAGGGGGATGATGCAGCCGAGCTAGAGTTCCACAAGTTTTGGTACTAGGTCCTGCTGGGAGCTTACGGCTTTCAGAAATCGAATTCCTCCTAGGAAAGAGGCGCTTTTGAGTGTTTAGCCTGGAGGTTGAAAAGTACAGGCCAGGGGTAGTGAGAACTCTTTCTTGAACAAATGAGGGGAGGAATAACATACGGTTTGCCACAAGGACATCCAATGCTTTCCTATGGGGAGGGCCCAATGCGCACGCAATACTGGCCACGCATGCGCCCCCCATCAGATGACGGCTGAGGAGATGGAGTGCTGACCTAGCACCGAGGGAAATTGGCACTGGAATCAGGTAAGTGTTAAAAGGGTTTTTAACCCTTACCATTTTGAGGTGGGGGAAAGGGGGGGGGGGGGCAGAGGGAACTGTAGTATAAGTCGGGGGTGCCCAAAAGGCAGATTCCCTGATGTTATAGAACTACAACTCACATAAATAAATTTAGAATGGCAAAGCATCATGGAAGCTGTAGTTTTAAAACATCTGGGGGTCTACCTTTTGGGCACCCCAAATTTGTATTACTTACACTATAGAGAGTACAATTACAGCAAAAACAAATACAGTTTTAAATTTTACAAGTCTACTTAAAATCAACTATCTTAGCAAACTTCCCATGTTAAAAATAGTGTAGGGCCTACTGATATTGGAGTGCTTTAAATGTAGTGGTGGGCTTAACACAATATGGCCATATGGTATAAGTGAATCCCCATATTTGTTTGCTAAGATAAGTGATTTGAAGTGTTTTTTTTTGGTGTTTGTGCATGCTGTTCCTTAAACCATAACTACTTCAGCGCACTGTAGTGGTTCTACTTGAGGTGTTCCTTTAAATACTCTGAAATCTCTAATAATAATAATAAGTATATCTTGTAGCTGCATAACAAGTGAGTTACCTAGATAAGTAATGCTATTTGCGTTAACATTAACCTATTTTGAAAGATAAGCGATGGGGTCAGCATTTCAAGGAAAACAGGCCAGGCATTACTTAGTTATGTTTGTTTCTTTTATTAACTTTTTTTTCCAGAAGACCAGGGTACTGAAGTGTACATGCATTACATATCTCTAATGCAAAATTATCAATTTGTTGAAAACTATACTAAAATAATGTAGCATTATAGTGTATAACATTCTAAATTTATAAAACGAACGCTAACCTCCTAAATGAATTTATGACTCCTGTTATCTGTGTATAGCTCAGTGTTTTCTTAACTCTTGTCCTGTTTCTTATGTTTAACATATATTTTATTGATTAGTTTAGCTATGAACATTATAAAGAGTGGTGTTACTCTTAAAGGGACATCTCGGCACCATAAAAAATACAGCATACTAACAGGTTATACTAACCCATTTTAATGTATTATATAGACAGCCAATGAGAAGTAAGTATAATATGAAAGGAAAACATGACACTGCCCCGGAACCATTCAGTCTCCTCCTATCTGCCCTTTTTCCCCAATGTCGATCCTTACAAAATATAATATGCTTGTATTTTGCAGTACGCTGATAAGAGCATTTTCCTGCCAATTCGTTCATAGATCAAATGAGAAAAAGTAACTAATAGAGTGAAAACTAGTAGAAGAAGTTAAAAAATGATATGTACATTTTATTTTTTTGAATATGTGAAGAATAGGCTGGGTACTTGCAGACGTGACTGAGGTTGTTCTCAGTCATTGCTAATCGTGAACCAGCTAGACAGAGATTTTTGTGCACAAGTATATCTATCCTATCCAATAAGGAGGTAGGGTGTAGGAGGTACAAGGATATAAAATATACAGGGGACATGGAGACCCATTGCAACAGTACTGTATGTGACCTTGAGCACTGAAACTGTATCACAAATGAAAGATTCCCAACCACGTATTGTCTGGAGCAAGGATCACGTTTGGTGTAAAAGGTCCATGGTCTATTTTGTTCTCAGCTGCTTAGAACCTAAACTTTATTTGGATAACTTGGGAAGATACGAGTGCGCAAATACCAAAAAACTAGGACAATCCGGGGCCTAGGGATAGGATTAATAAAACCAGAGACTATATCAGCGTCATAGGAGTTAATGTCACCATGCGGTAACTCCCCCCCACGTACCTCTGTATAAGACCATATATCAACGAAAACAAAAGCGCATGCTTGTAGCTAGTGCAAATAAAACCACGTGATTCAACGCTTTATTGTATTTGGGCAATAATGAACGGAATGCACCAGAATTTTTAAACCATAAATTAACAATCAGTTTTAGCCTCGTAGGTATATTGATGCATATAAGCTGGGTTTATGAAAAATGTTTTTGTTATAACTAACTACAGGGATATTTTTTATTAAAAAATGCATTTCTCCTTAAACACTGCACAAAAAATGTTGCAGTCAGTTTTTAGTTACACAAGGTGCAGTCCACACACTCCTAGTCAGAGGCGCAACTAGAAACCACAGGGCCCCGGTGTGAAAATTGCCATGCACCCCCCCACGTACATTACCCCCCTCCCCCCGTCTCCCTCCCATACGTCCCCCCCCCCCACACACACATGCAAACAGATACACATGCAGACATACACATAGATACACACACATATACAGAGACACACATACAGGGGCACAAACACACATACATACATACAAACACACACATAGAGAGAAACATTCATACAGACACACATACACAAACACACACATACAAAATGTTTTAGTCACCCTCCTGTTTCCTACCTTTTAGATGCAGGAGGGTGACTTTCCCTGGGATCCAGTGGCTCAGCTTGATGGGAGTCAGAGTTCCCACTCTGACTCCCTCCTCCCGCATGGCTCCCGGTGGTTGCTGGGAGGAGTGACCAGTGCACTTCCTCCCAGCCTCTGACCTCATCAAAGGGGGCCCGGCTGCGCTGTTAAAGCGCCACATCGCTGACCGGGTCCCCTGGAAATACATAGTATCGGGTGGCCCTAACACCATGGGCCACCCGATGAGACCCTGAACGCCCGGCCCTGGTGGTTTTACCATGTGGGCCAGGGCCGCGTTACTTAGCGGGCAGGCACCGCGGTGGCAGGAGTCTGCAGGGTGGCTGGGCCCCCTGGAGTGACGGGTTCCGGTCGCAGCTGTGACCCCTATGACCACGGTAGTTCCGCCACTGCTCCCGACACTGCTAGCTACACTGAGTCTTCATCCTTTTGGAGAGTATGAACTTGATTTACAATGTTCTTGATCAAATTAAGTAGTGCCACACATGGGAACTGATAGATACTTCTAACACCCACTCCAGGTCCTGGAGTTCTGTGTCCCTGCTCAATATAAACTAGAAAAACAGGCATCACCCTGAGAGTGTCCAAAAGCCCCACAGCATGGAGCACGGGTAATTTACAATGGTTTGAACTGTAAAGGCCTTAATCGTGTATAAATGCAGCTTATGCTCAAATCCACTTATTGAACTGATTGGGTGAAACCAATCAAACCCAGCCTCCTCCTGTACCACAAGAGCATTACGTGATCAATCCTTGAAGCCCATATAGTCATAAGGCTAAAGGGTAAAAAGTAAGATAGAAATTAGTTTCCTGGACCTCACAATGGTGGGTAGGTAAGAGACAAATATTTTTTTTTCCAAACCATTGTAAAGAAATAGCTGATTAAATGATGAGTTTTATGCTGTTCTCATACATGATTAAGGCCTTTATGGCTGAAATGTCATATTTTTTACCTGTGCACCAGGCCTTATGTGGTTTTAATACAAGGAACTTCAGTTTTCGAGTCTCTCGATGTGATGCCCGTTCGTTATTGTTGACATTTACAATGTTCTTGGTGACTGATTGGGAGTGTCTTTACCCTTAACCTACACTAGTGAGAAAACTAATGTGGTAATGAGTAATCTTGAATGGGGAACCATATCATATACTTTATAAAAACAGACCTTGGTCACATCTACTTCAATATCCTGTTTTATGCATTTGCTCATTTTTTTTTTTTTTTTAGACATTATTTTAATTTGACATGATCTGTCTTTCTTGAAAACATGCTTACTCTCTCTATTAAAACGGTTGCTCTAAATGTATTCTCAATATTATCTCTTAACAAACCTTGAAATTATTGGGCCCCATCGCTCAACAAAAATTGCAGATTTTTGTTAGCTGGTCACAATTTGGAAGTGAATTTGTTCCAACATGTGTTTAGTTGCTAGTAGGCCATTCCTAGGCTATTCCTTCCAGGAAGGACATATCCTTTCAAACAGATCCAGACAGTTTTATACATCAAAGTGAATTTATAGAGGGACAAACAGTCTGATGATTGATTTGTAAGCTGTGGAGAGATTTAAGACAATGCCTGTTAAAATTCTGTCTGTAATATAGTTTAAAGGCATAAGTCCCATTGGTAGTAAAGGCAAAGCTCTAGCTATAGCATTCGCATTGGTGCATTTCTGAGAAACAATGTTTTCAATATCTCTGTATGAGGTTCCTGGAGGTACTTACTGACATACAATACTAAATTCATACAAAGATAGAGAATACTGGGTGTTAGACTAACCAACTAGCCAATTGTCTAATTTAATTGTCTACTGAATAAAGGTTGTTAATCCCCCCCCCTTTTTTCCCCCTTTTTTCATGTGACGTTTACTTTAAGAGGTATATGATCTTGGGAATGAATATGGATCCCATTTACTATGTGTAAGTGGTCTTCCATCTCGTTCTCCTCTTTCCTTTTTTGTAGACATACAATACTATACTTTCTACTGATACATTCCTGTAGTTGTATGTTCAGTTTGATCTGTGTTTACTTTTCTTATCTTCCTATCCAATAAATCTCCAAGACCTGTCACAATGCAAGCTACTGTAAAGTAATGGAGGCTAAACCAGTCCTGTGATAAACCAACTGGGGCCCCAGATTGCGATGGTCCCAGGCTACATAAAATTAATTGGTTATCAATGGTGGCTGTCTATGCCCTCGTAACAATCTGGTACCAACAGAGCTATACAGAGCTACCGATGCTAAATAAGCATAATGAAACTGTATTTGACCTACTATCAGCATGCCAAGTACTTTCTTTCTGATTTATTATTATTTATAAAGCGCCAACAAGTTCCATAGAGCTGTACATTGGGTGGACTAACAGATGCGTATTTGTTACCAGATGAGTTGGACGCACAGGAAGGGATTGAGGGCCCTGCTCAATGAGCTTACATGCTATAGTGACACAAAAGGTAAGGGTAGGGTAGAAAAGGAGGTTGCTAGGATAGTATTCATTGAGGGCTTAGTGTTTTGATGACAGGTGCAGGAGAGGTTGAAAGTACTTATTAGGAGGGCCACCATCAGTATTTTTACCATTTAAACCATCTGGCAAGGTCCCCAGATACAAACTCACAGAGTGAGTTGACACGCTGCCAGAGAGAGAGAAACATAACAAACACAAACACACAAATTTGGGTTTGGCCAAATTTGGTTCAGTTACATGTTTCGCCAAATTTAAAATCTTCAAAGCACTATACAGATCTATAATTGAGCAATCGACTAGTGTGGCGCAAAAAAAGATGATTGATTGGGAAAAAGGTAAGTCGCAAGTGAGAAATGACTAATAGAGGGGGGAAAGGAGGAACAGTAAAAAAATCGCTATAAATCTGTTCCGGAGGGCTGTTTGAGAACCTTCAAAAATACAGCATTTTAACACAAATTTTACAGTTTAATAATATGTTACATGCATAAAATCATACAGAAAACCAATAAACACAATGTAAATTAAATGAAAATGTTACTTCACTTTACCTGTCAGCTCTGTTCGCTGAAAGAATAGAGTTCTGTTTGCTTTGTCTAGTGCTAGTAGGCTAATGCATCAAACCAACAAGGTTAATGCTGTGTGATTTTGTTCTAATACCGAGTTTTGTTCGGGTACCGAGATATCATTTCTGTAATTTTATGTTTGAATATTGAATTGTTCAGGTAAGGGAGCGTTCCAGTTCCGAGGTTCCACTGTATATTTATTTATTTTGCTGTTCATCTTCTTTTTCCTTCTATTGGTTACTTTGTCTCATTTCATCTGGGAAACAAAAAGAGAGAAATTATTTATATTATGTATATATTGTGCAGTACACTCGCCTATTTTCGCACCCTTTTTGATGTGTTCAAATGTTTCCCCCGAAAACTTTTCCAACAACGATATTCGGCCCAACTGAATTGTCCCATGGATGAGCATTGGACATCCTGAACAACATTTCAATTTTAGGGAAAATCTTAAGATCGAAAATAATTTTTCCACTGTACACAATTCTATGGGATAACCAGTACATTGCCAGGCACACACACACAGATACACACATTCTGCTACAAAACACACTGCTACACATGTATATACATAACCTGCTAGGCATACACACATATTAAAATGTATGTTTTCTGAAGCCAACCTTTTTAGTTGCCATTTTTCAGATGGATGGTAGCTGCCCTGGGGTCAATGAGATTCAGACTAGCACAAGGTTTTAGGTTACTCCCTTCACTTCCTGCATGTTTCCCCTTCATTGGGGCTAGGAGGAAGTGATGTGACATCACTTCCCCAAAATGCTATTGCATATTAGCGAAGAGACGGCGGTCAGTGTAGTCCAGTAAAGTGCCCAGTACTTGGGAGTTCTGCAATGCAAACCAGTCCATACAGGTCCCATTTTTTTGACCAAACCCTTAAAGGAGTACTAGCTTCACCCCCGACTCACAAGAATTCTGGTAGGCAGAGCCACATTTGATATACACACAGTTTCCACAGAAAAAAAAGGGGGACCAGAAGTGGCTAAGAAATTCATTATTTTTTTTTTAAGTATTATAAATGGAAATTAAGGTTTTGGTGGCAATGACAACATTAAAGAGTTAGAAAGAATTTATTATTAACCTTTTTGGATATTAGGTTTACACCCACTGACATTCAGACAATTCAGAACAAGATTGCTGTGAACGCTTTCTGTACTGAAATAGTTAAAGGGAAACAGTCCCTTTTCTGGAAATTACACAGTTAAATATTAAAATTCATGTATGACTTGGGGTAAACTTTTTTAATACAGTTTTAAATGTATATTAACAATTTGGCAAATTACAGTAATTATTCTGGCATTTGTAGGTGACCATTCCCTCTCAAATAGCATATAATCAGTGAATAGAAGAGATTCTCAATTAATAGTTTATTCATATTTTATTCTGAGAGGTATTTAATAGCCTTAGTGGTGATGTTTACAACTATTATAAAGTGTAACTTGTTTGCACTTGCAAGACTGATTGTCAGCCTTTCTTGTCGTAATATTCTTTCTCTCGGCTTTGGGCAGCTAATATATCTTGCTGGTAGTATACACATTTCTTGGTGTGCACACATGTCTGTACAGTGCCTTCCAAAAGTGTTCACTCCACCCCCCTTGGATGTGTCCAACTTTTATGGTGTTATAATCTAGAATTTCAAGTGGTTTTATTGAGATTTTGACAACTTGTATTATATAACATATCGAACAGCTTGAAAGTGCAGTTCCACTGTGGAACTAGGGAATTGAAGGCCCTATCGTTTTCAAATGGCAGGTAACTGTTTATACTGCTTTACTGTCCCTACTGTCCCTACATTAGACCCAAATCCTTTTTTATAGAACTGAGACACAAAGAGATGGGTACCAGTAGTTTCAATTAGTAGAATCCTTGCCATCTCTTCTATTATTGATGCACACGTTGCACTCATTAATATTTTTGGAGCTGTGCAGTTTTGTTTTCTGCTTGTATGGACTGTATCTAAATTAATGTTTGTTCTTATACTCGAAGAACATTGTATTATTTCTTCTAGTTTCATCTGCTTCAACTTCAAGATAACATTCCATGGGTCTATCTGACTATCTGTTTATAATCAATTCTTTAATCTCTATGACAACTCAGTTATTCCGTTATCGGTGTTGAGACGTGTACTAACATGCAGAGACATTGGAGAAAGTATTTATGTAATGTCCTTAATGGAGTTGGCATTTATTTTAAATATTAATTATCCTTGGCGTTCTGACACCATGCTTTAATTCCCCGTCGTGTACCATCAAACTACCACTGTCTGTCAGGGTTTTCAGTGGAAGCCCATTAACTATACTGTGAAAGTTTACAAACTGTTACTGATCCAAAATAAGCCATATTGCTTTGGTAACAATAAAAAAAACCTTTGTGATGAGAATTTGTGTCTTTATCACGAGAGGTCTCTAGACTTGTCTACACAGTCAACAAATGAGCAGGGCAAAAGAAGAATATCTCCAGGCACTCAGGATGTTAAAGCTGCAGGCAGTTTTATTGAAACAAAAAAGCTGCCTGCGGCTTTAGCATCCTGAGTGCCTGGAGATATTTCTTATGTTGCTTTACTGTTGTGGGATTGCTGGTCCTGCTCCGGAGCACTGGGTGGCTGCTCAGGGATTGAGTGCGGTTCCTGCTAACACGTCTACAACAAATGAGCAGGCTGTCACTGAGTCACAGTGCAAGGAGGGTGTTACACATTACTTCCTCACACTGTGAGCTTGAAAGCTACGCGGAAGTCTAAGAAGTCCAGAAACCGTCTCTGATGTCGAAGAATGCAGAGACAGCCTGCTCTCCACCGTATATGCGCATACCTCCTATGTGTCACTGTTTAGGAGGGTCAGTTCTTATTTGAGGCCCAAATTCTTCTGTCCTTTTTTATATTCCAATGTCCCTCTTTTCTAGGAGCTCCATATTGTTGATTATATGAATGAATAACAGAGCTCCACAGCAATAATACTCATGTTTAATGTATCTCTACTAGAGTTGTGTGTGACAAAAACATTTTTTTGGCTGAGCCACTTTGCCCAAAAATTTTAAATTTTTCGGATTGGCAGAAGTTTGGCCAAATGATGGTTCAGTTTGTCTAAATTGAAAAAAATATTTGGAAAAAGAATCAGACGAACTAAAGGGGCATGACAAATGAGCCTATCAGTGAATATAATAAATGCTGTATTAGACCACTGGAGACATGGTTTAGGGAAAAGAATGAAATAACTTTGGAACTTTAACAAAAAAGATCCAAAGAGTTGAGGAGACCCTGCAAATATTTTTACACAAAGCCAACCAATGACCGTCTCAAAACCGGTTCCATAAGTATGTTTTTGTAGGTTGCAAATTCAATAAATGCTAATTACATAATATTTCCATTCCACAGTTTATAAAACTTATTTGAGACTTAATTATATAAAAATGAGCTCACTCTCTGTTTTATATTTCAATTCCAGAGATGCAACTTAAAAGTCTTGATAAGAATTTGGCATGCATTACGGCAGTAAAATCACCAACATATTAAACTTCAGAATGACGCCCTGTACAAACACATCATTTCATTTCACACTCTTGGTACATGTGATTTGGTGAGATCGTCTGACTGCGTATAAATAAATATATATATATATATATATATATATATATATATGGGGGGTGGAAATATAACCCAGCAGCCCCCAGGCTGACATCATCTTAAATGTAATGACACTATTATTAAAGGTGCTTTAGAGATGGTGATATGATGCCAGTTTTTATATGCAAACAATAAACAAAGTCATGCTTTCTTATACAAAATTAAATCAGATGGAAACTAAACAGACAGCTTTAATATGGAAAGAACAATGCTCTGTGTTAATTACAATGACCAGATTTAGAATGAACCTACAAACACACATGTCCTATAACTCTTCCATCTGTGCTAAAGCAGAGGGTTATATCTCAATCCTTCTTTCTGGTGCCCAGACCAGACTACGTCATCTGCACTCTATACGAGATTCTTCAATTATAATCTAGCAAAACAGATACTTCCATGTTGCTTCCCAAAAAAATGAAAGAAATCGAATATAATATATGGTGCAGTATTATGTTAAGTAAATAACTATTACACCAGGTAACAACCGCACAATTGTGAGCATACACCAAAAATAAGGCACATTCACAGTGATTGCATAGAAAATAAACCTACACACTCATTCTTTAACTACTCATTGATCCATTTGTTCCGTTTAGATCTGTCCATCTGCCAGGGAGTTCAGTGGTGTTGGTTTGTTCTTTTGTTGGTTTGCCCATTTCCCACCCCAAACATGGTTTTCTAATCCAAACTACATTCTTGGCAACCACCCTGGAGCGGAGAAATCATTAACTTTGCAAGGTAGGTTATATATGTTTGAACGTCCCAATTTGGCATCCATTCTACTGTAATTATATCATAAAATACACCATTTACTGCATTGAAACTACAGTGCTCTCCACTCATTCGGCAGCATGACAATATATTGTGTGTCCACTGGCTAAGTATTCTGATGCTTCTGATTGCTGCTGCCTTTTGCTAGTTTGATGGTGACCACTATAGGACCACTATAGGCCCCCAGACCACTTCAGCTCAATGAAGTGGTCTGGGTACCAGGTCCCCCTAGTTTTAACCCTGCAGCTGAAAACATAACAGTTTCAGAGAACTGCAAGGTTTACACTGCATGGTTAATCCTCTAGTGGCTGTTTTCCTGACCTCCAGCGTCAAAAAAGATCCCCATGGGAAAGGATAGAGTAATGCCTTCCTATGGGCGGGTTTGAAAGCACGCGCGTCTCTGGCCGCGCATGCGCATTCGGCTCCACTCGGGAGCTGACGTCGATGGAGGAGGAGAGGTCACCAGTGCCGAGGGAGCCTGGTGCTGGATTAAGGTAAGCAAATAAATGGTTATTTATCCATTTATTTGCCTTGGAACGGGGCCCTAGTCACTGTTTAGGTGACTAGGGCTCTATAGCGTTAAGAATACATATTTGTATTCCTAACGCTATAGTGTTCCTTTAACCCCTTAAGGACCAAACTTCTGGAATAAAAGGGAATCATGACATGTCACACGTCATGTGTCCTTAAGGGGTTAAGGAGAATCTGCAGGAGGCCAATTACTTTTTCAAAATTCCCTTCCTTCAATCTAGTTATTTTTTGCAATGGGGGGACGTGGCATTATCAATAATCAAAACCATTTCAAAAAGGCACATGTCGTGTGAGAAGAGAGTCCCCCCTACAGGACGTATACCTGCAGACAGATGCTCACTCCTAGCAAATCCAACCCTGGCTGTCCGGATGTATCATAAACTGATTTATCCGGAAGATGAATCACTGACCAGAATTTGTTAATACACCATAAATTGCTGTGCCAACTAAGATGAATTGTTCAAAGATTCTACATAATCACAAGAGCTGTGGTAACCAGTTAGTGACTGGAAGTGAGTTTTTAATTTTTGTCTTACACAATTAAAGGGGCAGTTTAAACCCCATAACTACAACACACACCTGGCACCATCCCATGGTAAGTAGTCGATCCATTTTAAATTGGTTGGGCTTGGGTTGGGATGTGGATGAAATTCATGGGCTCAAAGCATTGACTGAAATTCCATCCATAGGCACGCTGATGAATTATTCCTTACACTGGTAGATCTAAAATGAGATCTTCTCATAGTGATTCTGATGTCAACAGACATAGTATTCAAATTAACCCCTTAAGGACACATGACGTGTGTGACACGTCATGATTCCCTTTTATTCCAGAAGTTTGGTCCTTAAGGGGTTAAAGTGACTTTCTTTCCTCAAAACTATCTTAATCTCTATGGAGTTGTTTTGAGGGCTCAATTCCGTAGACAAAGTATTAAGTGATAAATATTACACAGAAGTGCTTTTGGTGATCAAAGTGAAATTAATATAATAAATAAACTTCCTTGAAGTACAGAAAGCCCCGGCAATCTTCAGAAAATATTAATGTATAAAAATAGGGGTTATCCTGTCAGAGAAGAAATGGCACAAATGTGCAAAACTGTATGATTAAATTATAAAAAAATATGCGTCAAATGGCCACTCACAATTTGTTAAAAGAGTCTTCAGAATATTGGGTGTGGATGTAGATCTGTTCACAATCTTGAGCTTTGAATATCTCAGAATAAGGAGAGACAAGGTGCAATCCAATTAAAAGTAAACCAAAATAAAGTGCACAATGCAGACATCAAGGTTAGTATTGGTAGATGTAGTTGTCACCATAAGATCCGATAAGCTAAGTCCAAGCGTTTCGTCCCATCCAGGGACTTCCTCATTGACAAATCAATGTTGTTCAAACAAAATATATGCATATATTTGATCATACAGTTTAACACTATGTTGTGCCATTTCTTCGCTGACAGGATAACCCATATTTTTAAAAAAAGTATTAAGTGACTCTGAAGATGCTTCCATGGCACCCATCTGTGTTCTAATGTGTGGAATTACTGACCTGGTTTGTGCGGTGATCCGATGTTCATGTGCAGGGCATGTGCGTCGAACAGTTCAGCTATTCACATGGCTCGATTCCCGACAAAGCAAACACTGCTTGCATTCGGAGCGTGTTCTTAAAGCACCCAATGGGAGTTGAGTCACGTCATTTCCAGTTCTACAATATTCACGTCAGTCCCCATTCATGCATGTTTTGGGGTCACACGTTTCTATAACCCTTATCTGGCTAGTTTATTCGTCGTTGTGTTATTTAATTTTCCTGACTCCGGCTAGTTTTATGATTATTCTGTCTCTCCATTATCCTGACCCTGGCTTGTGTTTGAGTACAATTTATATCTCTTTTTACGTTAAGCCCAGCCACTCTAAGATTCAGTAATACATCTATTCTAGGCCACCATACTGGCGGAGCAGGGAATCCTTGGGAAGCACTGGCGACTATTGATTTGCTGAATGCATCAACTGACAGTCCAGTCTGTCACTGACTGAAGTTTGCAAGTAACATTACATTCTATACTCTCAATAGGTAGCAAGTGTTAGGCAAGACAATCAGTTGATAATCTCAGCCAATCACAGGCACCCAATGATTCTCAATCATTACATTCTCTGCTCAGTGCAGTGGCTGAACAATTAAGAGACAAGAATGTGAATGGGGCCGGGGAGTACATTATGGGTTAAACCATTTGAAAACTGTGCTTAGCTCTTTGAGGCAAGACTCTTCCCTCAAGCCAACTTTATTGAGATGATTTTGTTTGGAGGCTAGAGAAACCCATTAAGAAAGAAAAACCTGTGTTCTTAAGTGGCTCACTGTATTAGCAGTATATGTCGTCAATAAACTGAAACCAAATCTGTGCATATCTACATAAAGCATTTGTGTAATGATGAGGCCAAATTAAATCCTACACCAGTATCTCTGATCTGTGTATCCTTATTGTTTCAGTATAAAAGCAGCAGTTTCTCTCAAGTTCAAAAATTTCAATAAGAAACATTCTTTGGAATTCTTGAATTTGATAGAAACCACAACTTTTTTTAAACTGAAACATTATGGATAGGCATACTGAGACGGTATGGATATGTCATTATGTAATTTTTTTAAAGCCTTTGTTTTGATTCTGTAAGAATTTGCAATGACACATTAGAATGTGTTTACTGGACAATATTGCATACATGTGAGCTGGAACAATAAAAATAAATGTTTGTTGATGCCTTAATTCTTCTATTGATGTTTATTTTGGATTTTGTTTTTAATCATCAGCTGATTATACTTTAGATGTTCAATTACTCAGCACAATGCTACTCCGTTTATGGATTCAATACAATATTGCTGCATTAGTTAAATTATTGTTTCAGTAATAGAATCATAAAAAATAATTGTAAAAATAAGGGCTCACTGGTGCAGGTCTCATGCAAAGCAGGCAAGAACACTTAGTGGAAAACAAAATTCATAAATATCAGAGACGCAAAAATACATACATTTTGCCAGGAATATTTACAATTATCTCTACAATTTCAAGCAAAAAGAAGCATTATATGAAAAAAAGGTTAATAGAAGTTTAAAAGATCTTGTCACCCACCAATTATAGGCATCCTATTGTCAGCCCTTCTGTACTTACAATTGCGGTCCCCCGATCAGCCGACACTCTGATCCGGTGGACCGCTCCGGATAGCCTCATGGACGCCGGCCGCTGAGTGCTCTCCCCTTTTCGTGATGCGGCGCACACGTGCTGGTGGCATGAATCAGAGGAGCTCTAAACACTAGAGCTCAGCACTCTCGCACCTTTTGGAGGTGTGGTTATTCATTATTCTATGAGATCTGTAAATGTGTGTCTTTTATCTGTTTAGATGTGCTTGACTGATTACCCATATAACTTTATTCCCTCGTTGCCCCAAATAAGACACACCAGACCTGAATACGTTGGGTAAGGGCAACGGCCACAGCTTTATTTAACTATAAACATCATGCCAGCAAATTCCTCTGTCAGCTGTTGGGGTATTCACCAACAGACAGCTCTACACCGTTCTCCAAGAGTCCAGAGCAGCCTGCCTCCCGCCATCAGCTCCCGGCAGGCTTCGACTCCCCAAGCCGCCTTGGCATTTTCATCCCTTGTAACTACACTGGCCAGGAAGAACCGCCATCGTGATGTCGACCTTACCTCTTGTCGACATCGCCCCATGTTAAAAATGTCCAACCTAATCAAATTGAGATGCACATCATCCTTCCTCATCAGGTTCTCATTCTCCCCTTCGAGTTGAACCACAATCCCTCCCAAACGGCGTATGAATCTGGCCACTGTCATGTTTAACTTGCGCCTACCCCTCTCTAAACCTCGTGAATGGGGGACCCCCTGCCAACAGGGCCTGGGAACTATCTCCGACCATATCAGAGTGAGATCCCAGAAAAGCGCGAGGCACCATGCCGGGTCGTGCTTGATTGCATAAATCATTGTTCCCTCCGGCATGGGTGACCAGGGTCACCGGGCCCGACACGTATCTACTCAGAGCCACACACTCGGGGTAAACTCTGTTCCACGTCAGTCCCCTGATACATCTCCAGCGAACTCAAGCTATCTCAGAGGAAAAACCCAGGTTGCGCCCATATGGCCGTTCTGCTGCCCGCCTAGCTACCCAATAAACGTAAGAATGTCCCAAAATCCAAACGTAACAGGGAAGGGAACCTAGAAAACAATATTTATAACAAAGTCGGTCTAACATATGACCTAAAACGACCCAATTACCATCTACCCAATCGCCTAATAGAATCATCAGAAAACCCCAACATGCTAGCCTGGGTAGCCCCCCAATCCTAACAGAATGTGCGGAAAACCATGCCAGACCCACCGTGCAGGCCCTCAAGGAGACCCGAAGCATGGCTAAAAATTGATACCTCGACAGAGGAGACCCATCTGCAAGAACCAGGAGGGAACCCGCCTTGCCTGACCGAATCTGCAGATACTTACAAAACAACAGCACCGGACAGAATTCCCCCTCAGTAGACCCAATACGAACCCATGCTCCTTTTCCAGCTTGATCCCTCTTGGAGTGCCGAATACAAATGTCCACTGCAGAATCCGCCCAGCGAACATCCGAGAGTAGCAACAGAGATACCAACCTCCTATTCTGAGCCACGAGCTCGCCCAGCCGAAATGCTCCGTAAAAAAAAAAAAAGCCAACTGAAACAAAACAGCCTCAAAACCCGATAAACAAACGCCCCTTTTGGGCCGCCATCAGTCGCCACAAAAGATCCACCGAAATAGGACGATGGTGATCCACTATCCTCCGGCACCACCATCACGCAGAATCTGTTGCAAGCAGAACACCTTGGTGACATCCCTCCAACTCAGAAACAAAAATGACAAGGCCGATGTAGCCTATACAGCTGCCGAACACGACTTACCTTGACTCAGGAGGCTGTCCAAATACCTGAGAGTCACCTCAAATCGGTCCGCTTCCGAATTGAAACCCGACCCTATAGGATGAATCAGACAACGAATCCTGACACCGGCCCTACAGTTTTCTTCTGCGCAATGGGCCCGCCGAAAAACGACTACACCTTCGGAAACGTGTCCAACAACACCCGACCAACGTGGGAACCCACTGGCCCGACGAATAAGATATCGTTGATGTAGTGGGTAAGAGACGCTACCTGAACCTCGGCCCATTCAAAGAACGAAGAAAACATCTCGAAGTAGTAACACGAGATGACACATCCCCTGGGGATCCGGCCCAGTCGCACTTCATTGTTCAATTTTTCCACCAAAAGATCCTCTTTACCCCGTACCGACTGAAGGTTCCTCGCAAATTGTCCGGATTCCGAGGCCACAAATGGAATCCAAAAACCCGTGGAGAACCCCTCCAACAAAACCCCAGCGTCATGACGCCTAGGGTACAGCTTGAGCCAAGGGCACATCCTTACTGCGCTAACCGGAGTCCTTGCCTCTAGAAACCTCGTCCCAGCCGGTGCCTCTGGAGGCCGGCTTACCCTTTTTAAAGCAGCGCACCATGGGGTGGGCTCCCCAACAATGAGAGCATTCATGCTTAAACCTGCAGGAACTGTACCATCTGCAGTGGCTCTCATTAAAGAGCCAGCACACGCCTTTTTTCCCCCCAGCCAATGTACCGGCAGGCACGCTAGCTGCTCCAGGAAAGGGAGAGGGATGACATGGAGTCATGAGCAGCAACCAAAGGTTGCTGTCCTGGCTCCCAAAGTCCATCTCAGGACAAACTGCCATTCTCTGCCGCAACTGCTGGTCATACTTGAACCAGCACTGCCCCCCATAGATCTTGTAAGCACCCCAGATCAGGTCCAGGTATCCAAACAACGAGAGTGCATGTTCCGGGAAGCGGCGCACCAGAACATTAGCAAAGATGGCAAACCCCGGAAGCCAATTAGCAAACGTCCGAAGAAGGTGCTTACCTCTATCCGACTCCTGAAACTCACCTCTCCATGGCCTGTCCACAGCCTCCCTGTCCATAGGCTACCCGAGGAACCTGCATGGTCCTGCCCGCTCGCGCCTGTGCTCTCACTAACCCCATCTGGCAGCCTATCCAGCCAGCCCTAAGCAAATCTCTCAAATCCTCAGACTTATCTACCCCTGACCCACCGAATTCACCCCAAGTGCTGGCACAGGCCAACTCACTGCTCCTGGGGGTGGCATAGCCGATACCTGCAGCTCTCGGCCTTCCTGAACGTCCACCTCCTCCTGAGAGTCAGATCGAGACCTGGGCATCTGGCACCCAACCTGAAGCTTGCCTGCTGAAGGTGATCAACCGGTCATCTGTCTCCTGTAGCTGTCCTCCCCGAACTTCGCAGTCCACTGCTGAGGCCTGTGACACGGCAGGAAGGCGCCTCACCGCTGTCACGTACTCGCCCCTTCTACATTCCACCCGACTTCCGGCATCCTGGAGCATTTCTGGCGCCGTCAGGGCGTGCTCCAATGACATCATGTCCGGCGCACGCCTCCTTCTGGCGCTATATGTCCGACGTTCTACCCGCCAACGAACCGCCATCTTGGGGCCTACCGGCCGTCTCACCATCCAACGTCCTCCCTCTCCGCGGGACTCCACCACGCTGTACTGGGCTAGGATACCGGCGCGACGGTGGCCTTGATCTTCTCACCCTCCGCCCGCCATCCGTAGACTCTCCAAACAGCAAGAACATCATGGGACTCCAGGTAGGCCTGAAGCAAGGCCACCATGGCGTCCTTCGAAACTACAGCCATAGTAAGAAGCTCAAATGGAGGCTCGCAAGGATAATGGCTGTTAATTAAGTTTGATATGTATTTTTTTATTTTAGAGCCAGTCGCTGCAACAAGTCAGGATAAGAAAAGTCTGGATCCCTCAACTTATCGTGCTGACTGGTAAGGCCCCTCCTTCCTTCCCCCTTTTTCATCCCTTGGTCCCCATTTGCAACGATGTATCTATCTGTGGACCACTCACCCCCAACCCTGGGCCTCAGTCATGCTCTCCCTTCCTTATTTTCCAGGGAGAGGCTGCATTACTGCATATGATACAGTCATGATACTTAGTGGTTATTAGCATAGTGTGTACCCCTACTTTATTGCTTTCTATATATAACTTGTTAGTGCGGGCCTTTCTCTATTACAGTATATATCTAAAATATTATTGGTTATATGCTCAAAATCCAACAAGACATCCAATCATTGAATGACAGATTCGTTAATAATTTAAAATCTGCTTCCACTATATAAATAAGATACGTGAAACAGTCCCTGCCATGCGTTTTATACGCTAAAAAAATGATTTTACTCTTTAAATCACTGCCAAATAAATCTAAAGTCATACAACTGGTACAGGAAACATCTTGGTTATTCTAGTACATAATAAACAAAATAAAAATATATAAGAGCTTTAAACCTTTTAAAACAAATAATTGTGGTGCAATTTTATCAATATCCTGTTTAAACCACCCTACCAGAGGAGATTGCTTGGCTCCTGGTGGAGTGTGGCTTGGACCCAACTAAATTCAAAGTTCAAGGTGGGTATGGTGTATTCAAAGGGAATGTTCAAAGGGACTTTTAACACATATAATACATGTGGTTTAATGGGTTTTTCCAAAAACTCATGAAACTATGAGTTTCTGATTTTTTTTTAAAATCTGCTCTTTTAACCTAAATTTTGCAAGTCAGGCTTCCAATAAATACAATTCAGTATAAATCCTAATAAATACCATGCAGACTTTAGCTATTTTTGTTCATGAAAAGAGAGTAATATACAACTTCTGTACAAACTACCTTATCTACCCATCGCAGGGTTTATTATTTAAAGTCCTGGGAAGCTATTTGCATGTATTTTACGTTTATTAGCAAAGTCACATTTATCTACATAAAATATAGGAAATGTTGTAATATAACTATATAGTATAGTACACAGGAGGAGGTTACATTTTCATTAGGCCACTTATGTTGTGGCCTAAGGCGCAGGTGTCCCCCTCTGTCTTGCTCTCACTTGGCACAGGAGGCACCTGGCTACCGACACGGCAGGTTTCTGCTCTGCCCAAATATACCGGAGGGAGGGTGATCGGTGAGGGCGCTCTTTACTTACTGTGCTCTCTCTGCACAGCTTTCTCGCCCACCCTGTAGTGTGCTGACAGCTGGAATATGACATCACCCCGGCCCTGATATCACTACAAAGTGCAGATAAGTACAACAGCAACGGGGTATCAAGCTCTAAAACCCAACCAGGCTAATGTGTCCGGGCTAAGGGTGCTGCATAGGGGCTCCCAAGTCGGAAAAACTCTGGGAGTAGCCCGGAGCAACTTACCCTGTTCGCCACACCACACGCCTGGTTCTGGGAGCACACCAATGGACCCGTGAAGCTGGAACTGCCGTGTGCTTGTTTCAGTCCGTCGTTTGTCAAACAGCCAAAGAGGTCGTGCTGGTCAGAAAGCAGGGAGCCGCAAACAGGGTCAAAGGGATCGTGCCGTTGTAGTCAAGTAGTAGATCAATGAACACGTGGTCTGTGTAACACAGACTTTCTCAAGACTGGTGTTCATTAAATACATGTCCCGCTTATATATCAATCACTTAAGGATGGTAATTACAGTAATATATGATGTCAGAAGAAATGTACAAGGCTCTGAAAGGGATAAACCTCCTTTATGAAACAAGTGTCGAAAGAATTCAATACACAGTAACTAAAAATCTAAAAGCTAGGTAATGATCATCTAAAGAAATTATCTTAAACTCATTTTATATCCAAAAAAGTTATGTGGCTTAATGATAAAGCAAAATTTGCCAGTTGTATAAAGAAATATTTAATACATATATAAGAGGTGTAATGCCATTTGGTGTTTTCCAATATCGAAGGATTGCACTCTTTTCTGTCAATCATCACCAAATATACATGTATATGTGTGTTAAAGAATGTTGTCAGTACACAGTAAATGAAGAAAGAAGGCAATATATATAGACATAAAAACTAATGTGATGTAATCAATGAACATCATGAATTAGGTTGAAGGAGCAAGAGAAAAAGGCGAATAAACATATACTTATCAGATTACATTAAATAATCTGCTCCAGATCCTCATTAAGCCCATAAGGATTGAGGGTGTTTAGTTTAAATATCCAGTTTGTTTCTGCGCTAATAAGGGCTTTTTTTTTCTATTTATCAAGTTATTAATATCAGGGATTAGCTGAATTCCCATCACTGAAATATGCATATGATCACTGTTATGAGTGGCCTCTGGGTTTTTTTTATTTTTAGGTAAGATAGCCCCCCTATGCTTTCTAAATCTAGTTTTGAGCATTCTGGTTGTTTGCCCTACATAAAGTAAACCACAAGAGCTGGTTAAGAGATACACCACATATGATGAATTACATGTGATCCTAGAATTGGTTGTACATTTTCGATCATTTGATGAGGATCCAAACTCTGATATCCCATGACACGTAAACTGGCACGTAAGACAACGTGTCGCACCGCATCTGAAGTTTCCTAGTTTATGGTATGTTGGTTGATTTGTGGTTTCTGCAGGTTTGAGTTTGGAAGGAGCTAATGTGTTTTTGAGATTTATATTTTTTCTAAAGGTAACTCTAGGTTCCCTTGAAATGCTAAAGTTAAGCCAAGGATCTAGGCAGAGGATGGGGCAATGTTTGTGTAGGATTTGAATAATCTGATCATAAGCATTATTAAAAACAGTGGTGAAGATAGGACCCTTGTTTATCGTAATATCCTTTGTACTGATACTAAATTTGTTGTAGATTTTCTTCATACTCACAGGTTGTTTATTTAGTAGTGATAAAATAACCTTGTGTGACTTTGATGAGTTGAGATATACAATAGGTTCTAATAGAAGGGGATCTTTAATAGACAGATCCAAGAGAGGCATTCTGTTGGTATTTCTTGCTCGGTTATAGGCACGTAGGATTAATCCTGGATTAAAGTCTTTCTCCAAGAATCGTTGGCAGATATCAAAAGATTCTTCCTCAAAGTGTTCTAGTAAGGTACAATTGCGGCGTAACCTTACAAATTGTCAAAATGGTATGTTGTTGATCCACGTTGGGTGATGTCCACTTGTGGAGTGTAAAAAACCATTGACATCCACAGGTTTTTTTGAAGGTTCTATTAGTCACATGTCCATCTTTCCCACATAATATTAAATCTAGACATTATATTTCCTGTTTGTTCTTCTTGCTGGTGAAGGACAATTCCCAGTTATTAATATTGAGGCTATTGACGAAGTTGTCAATCTCACCATAATCCCCTTTCCAAATGATGAGGATGTCGTCAACGAAGCGTCTATAGAAAAACTACATGTTCCCTCCATAACACATTATTGAGAACATGAATCTCTTCCCAGCGTCCCATAAATAGGTTCGCATATGAAGGAGCAAAGCTTGCCCCCATTGCCGTACCCTTAGCAAATAAAATTGTCCATTAAAACAAAATTAATAATGGGTTAAAATAAAAGAGACACTTTCTAACAGAGCTTCTGCCTTATCAATACAACCTTTGTCATACATGTGATCCACCATTGTGTGTAGATCTTTATTAAATTGAACTGTGGGGTTGCTGGGAAGTATTTTGTAATACGTTATATCTCCCAAGATTTAGTGAGCCTCCTTTAAATAATCCTCTCTATTCAAAATAACAATGCCCCCACCCTTGTCCGCTCCTTTTATGATGATGTTACAATCATTTTTAAGGCCTCTCAGGGCTCCCATTTCAAGCTGGGTCAGATTATTATGAGGGATAGATGTCCTATACTTAGAATCTCTGTTGCAGTCTAGACCCTTAAGGTCTCTCATCACAAGTTCATAGAAAATAGGGATAACATTACCCTTATCTGAAACTGGATAATAAGAAGAAGGGGGTTTCACACCAGTAGTGATATTAGCATTTAAAACTTCCATGGCATCTATCTCCAAGTTGGAGTTGTGTTGTTCACTCAACAGGGTCATTAAATTCTTAAATATGATTTTGTCCTGCGGATTGTTCAAAAAGTCAGGGCAGTGGTTTACACTATTGGCTTCTTTAATATTGAAGGACCTTGCAGGGGTTAACTTTCGGATAAAATGGTTAAAGTCCTTAAATAGACATGAAATATTCAGATTTTTTACAGGGGCAAAACTAAGTCCTTTATTTAGCAATGAAATCTCTGAAGAGCTTAATGTATGGCTGGAAACATTGAAGATCCCCTTTAAGGGAGGCATCTTATTTTGTTGGGGTTGGAATCCCTTTCCCCTTGCTCCTCTATTGGGGCGTCTCTCTTTCGGCTTCCGACTTTTGAAAATAGGGGAAAAGTTCTGGGAATGCGATGAAGACCTTCCCCTAAAAAAGTATTTGACTCTTCTGCTGAGGTTCTGGATGTTTGGACCTTTGGACTTGCCCCTAAATTGTCAGATGTGGGGGGTATCTGAGTACCCTCGTCAGTTGGCTATTAGTAGAGGGTAAATGTTGGCGTGTAAGGGGGATATGATTAGGATTATATCGTTCCCTCTGATGTCCTTTAAATCTCGTAGGATTATATGAGCGATGAGCATCGTTATAGCGTGAAGGAGATTGTCGTACCACCTCTGCATATGATTAACGAGTATATTGGGGGATCTCATTCACCAAAGGGCAGCATTGGAATGGAAGAAATGTTCTTTTCTCACGATTCCATGTGAAGCTATAAGAACTATTCAGATTAGATTGCATATGGGGACGTTTCTTATTATAACTCAGTTCTTTCCTCTGCCAATTTCTGATAAGACCACTGTTGCAGTCATTCTTGTCCCTCATAAATTTAGAATTTATAAATTTTCTTTATCACAATCTCTTTTTCAAACTTAATCATCCTTACATTGACCGTCTTGTCTAACTCTGGAATAAGTTCCCCATTATCAGAGGCATTAATTTTGGAATGTATAAGCTCAATTTCTGATTCTGTATATTTCAATCTGTGTTGTCTGTATTTGACCAAAATCTTCATTAGGATTATCGAACAATCCAACTGTATTTATTTATCATTTTTAAATAGTCTTTTAAATACTACTGATATAGATTCTTTTAAGCAAACAAATAAGTTTGAATGACTATCTGTTCCTGTCCAAATTAGAGATGATTAAATTGCGTATACGCAGAAGTAAATTCACACTGACACACGGAGTTCAGGTTAAAAGAACTTCGAGAAAATTTAATGGCATCTGGTTAAAAAGCGGGCTCGCAGACCCTTATAAGAGCAATATTACATCATCATAGAATATCAAGATAACAACAAATAAACATCATTAATTGGGTTAGGTGTTAAGTGGCTATGTCAATACCCACCCATCAATATTATTAATTGGCTTAAGTACTAAGTGGCCGGCTAAATGTCCTCCCACCGAGAGGTGGCGTCATCTTAGACACGGGAGTGGACACGATGGCTCAGACGCCATCTTGCTAGCACGAGGCTTCACTCGATGGGAGGGGGGCTTTAGGCGCCATTTTGAGTAGTTAGTGCTGTTAGATTCGAGGTCAGGTTCAAGGCTTTTTAGTGAATGGACATTTCATTAGTACAGTTCTCATGATCTAACTATGGCATACAATGTTTCATATTACAGGAACTTGACAATTCCGGTGTTGCTCATATCCTTCTAGAAAATACATTCTCTTTCTAATATTCTAAATGCTGTTAGGAAAATCTGTCATGTAATGAAGTTAATGGAGTTAATGGGAAATTTAATAAGGGTTTTAATAATTCTATAACACTACAATTAAAAGGCACGGTTTTACTTGCCAATCAAAATTCAGTAGATTGTTCTGTTATTTGTATTGTGGATCCCAATAATTTTTTCGATAATAGCAGGGACCTCCTTTATTTATTATCAAACTCAGGGCGTTGGATAGATTGTATCTCTCTAATTAACTTTTCCGTTGCTGGAGTGGTGTGTTACATTATCTCTAATTAGTTTCATTAGAGCGCTCACATAACTATATATCTTCTTTGTTAATTAATTTTGTCAAAGGTTACTTGCTTTTAGTGTGATTGGGGCAGGATTTACTGAATATGTGCTGTTTGCTTACTCTGTCCTATAAATAGCTCTCTGGTTATGAAGTCACCAACATGTTCCCAGTTATCGTTTTATTGGCTGATTGAGCAATATGAACATATTCTGTTTACACACAATTTCTAACCTTTAAAAACGCTCTGCATTATTGGTGTGGAGCTGAGTGATCCTCTCTTCACACACTGCACATTACGGCCGTAGAACTCTAGGATAATCTTGAACACATTACGCATTACCACACGCGTGTGCAAGGGGTGTGCGCTGTGTGCTCAGTGCATTTATGAAATTTTTGAAATAGCTCATTTGTTTTCATTTCTAATCTTTGTAAGTGTTTTTTACTAGATAAAAAAAGTTTTTTCTTTCATATTTGAGGTTTATAAGATTTCTATTGTTAATATATATATATATATATTTTTAAATTAACCTAGTTGGTCTTTATGATCTCTATGATAAAATTTACGATTCCGATAAATATTCTCCTTTTATTAAAAAAATAATCTCTGATAATCTGATGAAGTACTTCTGAATGGATCTCTGTGATACTCAATCACCCTGCACATTACTGTTTATTTGTTTTTTTTTTAATTGTTGTGGAGCTCTGTGAATGATCCTATACCTTATGTGATACATATGATTTAAAATGAAACAAAACCATTTTTGTTTCTCACATGACAAAAGAGTGAATCCCATAATGCAATCTTTTTTTAAGAGTCGTCAATAGTTTGTGAAATAAACATATAGTATTTAGGCATGTGCAAATAGTTTCAATAGCTCCGAATGTCCGAATTGCCGAAGTGCCGAATTTCAGAAGTACCTAACCGAATTACTGTTTGATTGTTAATGCTGTAGGGTTCTCTGATACACTTGTATACACCTGTGGAGCTCTGCGATACACTTGTACACACTGCAAATTACTTTGAGTAATGTGAATTTTATTGTTTCAGATCTTTGCGATAGCCATACATACCACACATTACTGCCCATTACATAGCAATGGCACTTTCTAGTACATGGATACATGCCAATCATTCTCAGCTGCTAGAAAACAAGGATATCTGGCTTGGAACCCCCCCTAAAGGATTTATACAGCCCCTTCATCCCCAAGACAGATTGCAAGCCTCCTAAACCAATAGCTAGCTCCCAGTCATCGCAGATTTCCAGGGTCCTTAGTCCCTTTCTCCTGTCATCTGAAGCCCGGTTTCCGAATTACTTGTTAGCCAATTACCAACAATACCTCAAAAACTGCTCCTGTATCCACAAAACTCCTGATGCTCATTTTATTGCTACTGCACTTTATGTGCACACTCCTATATCACTAACAGCCAAATCTTCTGCCTAAGGAGCCCCTTCTGATATGGGCAGAACCTGGGTGGGCATAACTGTACTTTAATTGTAAAGCCAATTATAAACATGTCTATGAAAATATGATTTAACCCCGTGAGTGCCAGAGGGATGGATTAACATCCTGATCACTGGGTTCATGTAGAATATTACCGATCACTTTGATTGGTTTCCTTACCATTTGAACTCCCTACCTAGAACTATAAATATCCTCCTCGGGCGTTTCCTGCCATCATAATCTTCACTGAATAGGACAACAATTACAACACAAGACAAAGTACAGTCTTATGTCACATGTATTCAAACAATGGAACAAAATGACCAAACGCAACCTGGGTGTGTTTATACACATCATTTCAGACATTCATGGTTTCTGTTAGCTAATGGCATCTCCAGCAGGCTCTTCCTCGAGAAATCATTGTAAAGGCTGGTAGATGATGCTGGTTTTGAAATAGAACATGAATAATTGCTAGACTTGTTACTACTGAAATTAAATGTTTCTAGATGCTGTGTTTGTATGGTTTTAGAAATACAGTGTAGATAATAGGGATAGTAAATTTTATGTTACTTTGTCATGAAAGTAATTTATCAAGGGAAAGAGATTTATCAAGGGAACGGGTGCAATACTAAGGCAAAGAGCTGAATATGGAGCAATCGCCATGGAAACCAAAAAAAAAAATGCAGTTTCTGAGAAACTGCAATAATTACCTTGCAGGGTTAACTCCTACTCTAGGGATTAACGGCGTGCTATGCAAGAGGACTTTCAGTGTCACTGGAATCCCCATAGGAAAGCATTGAATAATACTTTTCTATTGGAAAATCCTAATGCGAGCACGTGCATTGCCGCGCATGCGCATTAGGCCTCCCCCGCCAGCCTGTCGGCGGGGCAGAAGCATGGGCGGAGCCTGATCCAGCGCTGTTGGATTCAGGCAAGTGACACACCACGGAAGGGGGCGTGAGGGAGGGGGGCACTATAGGATTCTATAGTGGCAGAAAAATGGCTTTGTTTTCCTGGCACTGGAGAATCCTTTTAACCAGTAGATAAAGAAGGGTGAAAACAAAACATCTCCAGAGAGAAACAATAAGAGTGGGAATAATCTTCACCTCTGTGACTTAATAAAATATTGACTTTGTGTCATGATATTAGTAAAATCTGGTAAATTTTATAAAGACACAGAGACTCGTATTATGCTTGTTTAAAGCCTAGCAATAACTGTAGAAACGAAATGAGTAGACATGTGCAATTCGGAATTTCAGGTAATTCGGACATTCAGGTGCTTCCGAATGTCCGAATAGTTGAATTGCCGAAGTGCCGAATTGCTGAAGTCCCGAAGTGCCGAAATTACCGAATTTCGGAAGTGTAGTAGTGCCGAAGTTCCGAAGTTGCCGAATTTCCGAGGTGTCAAAGTGCCGATGTTCCGAAGCACAGTATTGCCGAAAGTACGTATATACTTACCCAGTGAAACAAGAAGAATGTTACACAATTTCAAATACAAAGTATACAAACATAGCCAGGATTCAGCTGTAAGCATTTGCAACACTTACAACAATCAAGTAACATACATTCATATAAAATGTAAGTTACTTGGCCAGTCAATGTAATGACACGAATGAATAAGTAGATAACTCCCTAATTCCCACGGTATTAGGGAGCCATCTACTAAAAGGCTGAAAGACCTAAATTGGTCTTTCAGACAAATTTACTAATACTAAGTAAAGATTACTTAGTATTAGTAAATTATGCCCCTACTCGCTATACCGTGAGTAGGGGCATGTCTATTAAACAGTGAGCAGCCTGTGGCTGCTCACTGTTAAAAAAAAATAAAAAAGGGTCCCCCCTCCTTGAGCGGGTGGGGGCCCTAAAGTAAAAAAAGGGGGGAGAACCTATTGTCCTCCCCACCGGCCCCCACCCCTGAGCGGTGGGTGGGGGCCCTAAACAAGAATAAGGGGGGGGACCTAATGTCCTCCCCCCTGGCCCCCACCCCTGAGGAGTGGGTGGGGGTCCTAAACAAGAATAAGGGGGGGGGACCTAATGTCCTCCCCCCTGGCCCCCACCCCTGAGTGGCGGGTGGGGGCCCTAAAAACATATTTAACCCCCCTCTCCCCAGATGATTAGGGGTCCCCAAACGCCTAGTCACCCCCTCCCCCCAAAAAATAAACTCCTACCTACCCCCCTCACCCTAAAAATAATGAGGGGGGACCATTTAACTAAGTACCTTTAAAAAAATAAATAAACTTACTATTCGATGTTTTCTTTCTTCTAAAATCTTCTTTTTTCAGCCCCAAAAAAGGGCAAATAAAAATCCATAATAACCGATGCAATAAAAAAAAAATCCATCTTCACCCGGCGAGCGCTCCGCGCAGACTGAGCTCTGCAGGGCAGGGGAAGGCTTATAAAGCCTTGCCCCGCCCTGCAATTAGGCTCAGAGCACTCTGATTGGTGGGTTTAAGCCATCCAATCAGAATGCTCTGACAGGTAAATGAAGAGACTGACAGGTAAGTCTCTACATTTACCTGTCACAGCACTCTGATTGGTTGGTTTGAAATCCACCAGAGTGCTCTGTGTCATTTTACACAGCGTGGGAAAGTTCTGTGGAATTTTCCCACGCTGTGGAATTTGACTCATAACACTCTGATTGGTGGATAGATCCCCCCCCCCCTTATTCTTGTTTAGGGCCCCCACCCACCGCTCAGGGGTGGGGGCCAGGGGGGAGGACAATAGGTCCCCCCCATTTGTATTTAGGGCCCACACCCGCCGCTCAGGGGTGGGGGCCAGGGGGGAGGACAATAGGTCCCCCCCAGTTTGTATTTAGTGCCCCCACCCACCGCTCAGGGGTGGAGGCCAGGGGGGAGGACATTAGGTCCCCCCCAATTTTTATTTAGGGCCCTAACCTACCGCTCAGGGGTGGGAGCCAGGGGGGAGGACATTAGGTCCCCCCCCCAATTTTTATTTAGGGCCCCCAACGCCGCTCAGGGGTGGGGGCCGGTGGGGAGGACAATAGGTCCTCCCCCCTTTTTTTACTTTAGGGCCCCCACCCGCTCAGGGAGGGGAGACCCTTTTTTATTTTTTTAATTTGTTTTTTAACAGTGAGCAGCCACAGGCTGCTCACTGTTTAATAGACATGCCCCTACTCGCGGTACTGCGAGTAGGGGCACAATTTACTAATACTAAGTAATCTTTACTTAGTATTAGTAAATTTGTCTGAAAGACCAATTTAGGTCTTTCAGCCTTTTGGTAGATAACTCCCTAATACCGTGGGAATTAGGGAGTTATCTACCAAGCGGCTGCAACAAAAGTCCCGAAATGCCGGAGTTCTGAAGTTGCCGAAGTTCCGAAGTGCCGAAGTTCCGTAGTGTCTAAGATCCGAAGTTCCGAAGTTCCGAAGTGGTCAAGTGACGAAGTTGCCGAAGTGTCGAAGTGTCGAAGTGCCGAATTCCCGAATTGATGAAGTCCCGAATTTCGGAATGCCGATCCGAGCTGAATATTTTCCCCATGCACATGCCTAGAAATGAGTAGTAGGCCGAAAGGAAAATTAATGGAAAGTAGGTTCCTGCGACCAATCTGTGGCTCTAGGTACGTCTTCTAGGTGGCAACCCAGAGAAGCTGCCTTAGAAGCCATAGCCCCACTAGTGGAATGAGACCCCAAGCTATCTATCCCCGCAGAATCTAGAATCCATTTAAATCTTCTGGCCAAAGAGATTGTATCAAGAAAGAGTTAAGCATAATATGAGCATCATGGTAAGAGTAAAATGTAATATTCCTTGCCTTGATACATTTCAGCAATTGTGTGAGTGATACCTCTCAAGAAGTCAGAAGTCCTTGTAACTGAAGTTTACAGACTGCATGAGGGCATTTTCCTGTAGTAGTTATGGTGCTAAGAGGGTCCTGGCACTCCCTTTTGTAAGGACTCAAACCTTTTTAGAACAGTTTAAATTGTTATGTGGGATCCGCCGGGCACTGTTCTCCGCCTCCCCTACTAACGACGGAGAGCAGGAAGCTTCCTGTCTGTGCACTTCAGGGCTTTGTTCTTTGTCTGACTCACAGCCAATGAGCTATCCCTGCGACTCGCTCCGGAGAGCCAGTGGATGGTTCTGGTTCTCCGCTGTATGTAGTGGAGGCAGGTAGCGGTGCCTGGCTGGTCTCCATGTAGAAAGTCAAGTCGAGCTGCAGTGGTTATGGTGCTTTGTAGCAGATTCAGTAGAGATCTTCCATTAAATGTTGAATACCTTTTTTGTTTGTGTGGTAATGTAGTCATAAAGTGTTCTATACAAGGCTTACTTACAACTATAGTAACGTGATGGATATACCCACGCAAAACAAAACTGGAGATAGTGTCTGTTGCTGACTTTTGGAGATTATTTGTTGTCCTTTAACTACCATACTGGACCAGCACTTTCTAGCTAGCCACCACAATAATACGTAAAAAGAAAAACGAAAAAAACCTATAGGCATCAATACGATAACCATACTAGTATAAGGAAGGTTTAACTCCATTATGGCCTCACCTGTTGTGGGGGCATGTCTACTAAACAGTGAGCAGCCAGTGTCTCATCTCCTCTCTGTAATTCATTTGTTGTTATGATAGGCCCCATTTTATGGGGATTGTGCAGGTTAATTATGTGCCCCTATCCGTGGGCCTCAGGTGGGGGGCATAAATTTAAATAATGGCGGTCAATATCCTCCGCCTGTTTCCATTCAACAAATGTGAGTTTTAAGGGCAGTTAAATGTTTCAAATGTTTTCATTGGGTTTAAAAAAAAAAAAAAGAAACAAATATTAATACAATATAAAAATAAACATATTGATAATACATAAGATTAACAACAATCAGTCTATAAAATGATTAATAATATAATGAAAATAACATTAAAAAAATAAACAAAAAAATAATAAGTGAAGATAATAATAAAGATAAAATAAAATGGGGTATAAAAATATTAAATGCACCATAATCTGTGGAAAATAGGGATTGATATGCTTCATTCTAAATCTATTTTTTTTTTAAAGAGATACTCCCGTCCTTATTTTGAGATAAGCAACAAACAAAAAGAAAAACCTTAAATCGAGGTTGACATAAAGTGTGAAAATCTGGGTGTGAATTCCCATGGAAGGTACTGTATGGAACTTTAGGTAATAACTAAACATTATACAATATAGTAATGATTGATTCCCATTTAATTAATGTGTGATATATACGTTGCACACATCAATATTTACATCATTAGTAATCATATACGGTAATTCACTCAGTGACATCAGTGGATGCACAAACTGGTGTGGGGTGATGAACAGGAACAGTGGGTATTGAGAAATCATGATCTGAGGCAATTCTATAAAAATATTTTGGTATTGTGCAAGAAATATGAGGTGAAAGAATTCCATTCACACACATACCTATTGGGACACAAGGATCTGTCATATTATGTAATAATTAACTTACAGATATATACAGGGAATAAAAATAGGTCAAATAAAGTACTGTATGGCAGAGCAAATAAATAAATCATAAGTGCTTAAAGGACCACTATAGTGCCAGGAAAACATACTCGTTTTCCTGGCACTATATTGCCCCGAGGGTGCCCCCACCCTCAGGGCCCCCCTCCTGCCGGGCTCTAGGGGGTGGAAGGGGTTACATTTTCTCCAGTGCCAGGCGGTTGTCTCTCCTCCTCCTCCTCGGCTAAATGCGCATGCGCGGCAAGAGCCACGCTCGCATTCAGCCAGTCCATAGGAAAGCATTCACAATGCTTTCCTATGGACGCTGGCGTCTTCTCACTGTGAAAATCACATTGAGAAGCGCGGAAGCGCCTCTAGCACCTGTCAATGACACAGCCACTAGAGGCTGAATTAACACTCAGTGAAATAGAAAAAAAGGGATAATCCTAGCTGGACCTGGCACCCAGACAACGTCATTAAGCTGAAGTGGTCTGGGTGCCTATAGTGGTCCTTTAATATATGTATATGAATTAAGCTAAATTGGTTACTTTAATCGCTTCATGGGTACTTGAGGTTAGATAGGTGGGTATGCTTACAAGTCCCTACATAATTCTGCTCCAACCTACCTATCCTCCGTAATACGAGGCCCCTACGCTCTGCCAAAGACCTACGTATATCCTCTGTCCGTACTTCCACCTCGAATGCTCGTCTCCAAGATTTCTCCAGGGCTGCAACTCTTCTGTGGAACTCCTTTCCCTTCTCCGTAAGACTTTCACCCAGTCTTCACTCATTCAAAAAATCATTGAAAACTCACTTCTTTAAGAAAGCATATCAATTAAACTGTTAGCAGGTTTTTATCCCTAACCCCCCATGACTCCTCTCCTGCAACTGTCAAAAATTACCTACTAAGCCCTCAGTGAATACTTTTCTAACAATCTACTTTTACCCTTTGTGTCACTATACCCCACTCCCTCTAGAATGTAAGCTCTTCGAGCAGGGCCCGCCACCCCTCTGTTCCTGTACGTCCAATTGTCTAGTTACAATTACATGTCTGTTAGTTCACCCATTGTACAGCGCTACAGAATGTGATGGCGCTATATAAATAATAAAATAATAATAATGGACAAAATGGTTTTAAAACTATATCAAAGAGAGAGCTTGTCTGAGATAATGGGTCCTTACAATGATTAAAGATATTAAAACATATTTAAAAACTGTCAATTCTGTCAGAATTTAATAAATCATAGGAACACCTTTTGTTTTTTGTTCCATGAGACGCTCTACTTTAGTTTACATTTATGACACTATGATCCATATCAGACAAAGCAAACCCAGGACAAACATTGCTAATTGAGAGGAGAAACAGAATATTCTGTCTTATCTGTTCTTCTATGTCTGCTTTCTCTATGCTGACTGACATGTGCAAAGGATAGAGATTATAACAATGATTGACAGGGAGCAAGATGGAAGCACCCAGTGTAGGATTAAAAAGTGTACTGGTCTACATTTCATTTCATTTTTTACACATCACAAATATATCTTTATTAAATATAAGGTGTGGCGAAAGTAATCTTTCCACTGGTTCTTGGAGCGGCCTGTTTGCCAGCCTCCTGCCTCAGGACTATAGGCCATGCAAAAAGGCTCATAAAAGACCTAGTTCGTGCCTTTTTACTATTCTGTTCGGTAGATTGCATTCCCCTCCTATTCTAACATTGTCCCGTTCGACTACCAAACAACCGCACGAACCCGGGAGCTTGTTAACACCTATTAACACCTTGGAACGGTTCTCACTGCAGTTTTCTAATTGTTCGTCTGGATGGCCGCAATTCCTATGGACAACCACGAGGTGGCGGCCATCTTGTTCGCATGAACGCAGCCAGCGGTTTTTGGGCATGAATCTCATGGAACTAAAATCAGACACAAACTCCCGAACATTGCTGGACTTCCATCATCGCCTGCGTGCGGTTCTATACAAGTTAGAAGGGCACTGTTTGGTGGAATCGTTCGTCTGGATGAGGGGAACAAGCTCCAGGGTAAGCTTATTCGTTTTTCAAACTACCGAACTAGACCGACCGCAAGCCCTGATTCTCTGGAACTATTTGGGGTTTTGAGCATGGGGCCATGGGTGCAGTCGGTCAAATAAAGGGCTTCCAGGAAATTCCTGAACCCCTGAACTGATCTGGGTGAGTTTTGGATATGTTGGTCACCCAGATCAGGGCATGTAACATTTGTGGGCGTTTTGAATGTTTTAAGGCTATTTTAGGGGTTTTATAAAAAAAGGTGTGTTTTGTGTTTGGAGATAATTGAGTTTAGTATAAGTGCTTGACTCAATTATCTACCAGGTACAGATGAGGGATTAACCTATTATGTGTGGGAGTGTCCTGGATCTGAGAGCCAATGTGATTGTGTAATTGTTTATACTATGGTTTACTCTCAGATTCAGGGGGAGAGTGCCCCTTGCATGGGGACTTACATATGAGGTCATTTGTGGCTCCCATTAAATAAATTCCTGCCTACCCTCAACATAGAATCTCATCTCGTGTGGGGGAAACAGCTGTATCTGCTCTGGGGATTGCTATATCACTGTACTCCTCCGGGTTATAATCACTTGCTCTTGTAAGAGCAGCCTGCTACACTCTCTGGAGTAGGAGAGGTCTGCCCACTTGGGTGGAGGATGGCGAGACCCCAGCCAAGCTGTAACGCTGGAAGTGGGGACTACGGTGTTGGTGTCTGGTGGAGTGCTTGGAAGTACTCGGAGGTACTAGGAAGAGTTTGGCGGAGGCACCCAGTCGGGCTGCCAGGCGGTCCATCACATGAGGAAAACTAAACATAATATTACAAATTCTGGGAAGTGATATTTTTCCTTTAAAAGATGACTTCATAAGAACAGCGAGTTACTATTGGTTAGCTACAGGTGGTCCTCGTTTTACGACCTACCTGCTTTACGACGGCTTGCACTTACGACCAGCTCTCTCGCGGGGTGGTAAATATGAGCCGTCGTGGGAATTAGAGGGATTCACTGCTCTGCTGGGTTCTTCAATGTTCGGGGATATTTACCCGAACATAGACGAACGCAACAAAGCAAGGAATCCCTCTAATCTATGTTCGGGGAAATTTCCCCAAACATAGATTAGAGGGATTCCCTGCTCTGTTGCGTTCGTCTATGTTCAGGGACACTTCCCCGAACATAGAAGAACGCACCAGAGCAGGGAATCCCTTAACTCCTCATTTACCGACCAATATGTTCTACGACCGGGTCGTAGGAACGGAACCCAGTCAGTAAGTGAGGAGTGTCTGTATTCTGTTTACAAAGGGAAACAGCCAGATTCTATTTACTTGTTTAAACTTTGCTACAAAGCTTAATGTTCTTCAGAACTTTGAGGGTTATACAAACAAAATGTCTTGTTGTGAAAAGTGTTGGAAAGGTGTAAAAGGGGCAGAGTATCCAATGCGATGTGCCTGCAGGTTCCACTGGTTTCCATGGTGATAGCCCCACTTTTAGTTCTCTAGGCTACTTTTTAGAGCACAACACTTATACATAACCACGATTTTAAAAAAGGAAGAATATCCCAAGAGGGTATCTAGGGCATATTTAACCCATAGGTTCCTGCCAGAAAAAGTTATATATATTTTTTTATGTGTGATCACTAGTGATGTCGCGAACATAAAATTTTCGGTTTGCGAACGGGCGAACCGCCATAGACTTCAATAGGCAGGCGAATTTTAAAACCCACAGGGACTCTTTCTGGTCACAATAGAGATGGAAAAGTTGTTTCAAGGGGAATAAAATATGGACTGTGGCATGCCGGAGGGGGATCCATGGCAAAACTCCCATGGAAAATTACACAGTTGATGCAGAGTCTGGTTTTAATCCATAAAGAGCAGAAATCACCTAACATTCCTAAATTGTTTGGAATAACGTGCTTGGTATGATGTTGTATCGATCAGGTAGTGTAAGGGTTACGCCCGCTTCACAGTGACAGACCAAACTCCCCGTTTAACGCACCGCAAACAACCGCAAACAGTCCATTTGCACAACCGCAAACTCCCCATTTGCACATGTTTTAGTGCAAACTAGTCTAACTACTAATATAGTTGAAACATGCTACTTTTATTCATGCCAGACAACCATGCAGGCCAGACTAACAAACATGCCAGGGCCAGGGCCGCCATCAGGGGGTGACAACCATAACAGTTGTCACGGGCCCGGCGGCCCTGGGGGGCCCGGCGGCCCGGGCCCCACGTGTGGGGCCCATCGGGTGGCCCACACACTTAGGGCCACCCGATGAGCCCCCTTCTTCAGGGGCCCGGTCAGCGCTGTGGCCGTTGTATAGCGCGACCGGGCCCCTTTAAAAAAAAAAAAAAAAAAAAGCAGCCGCAAGTGCTGCTGGGAGGAAGTGCTCACTTCCTCCCAGCTCACTCCGCGCGGGAGGAGCGCGCTGCCCGCCCGCCCAGCCGTGAAGAGGGAGAGCCACCCTCCTGCAAAGAAAAGGTAAGAGACAGGAGGGTGGCTGGAAAATGAGCTGTGTGTGTGCATGTATGTATGTATGTCTGTGTCTGTCTGTCTGTATGCATGTATGTGTATGTATGTGTGTCTGTATGTCTGTGTGTCTGTATGCATGTATGTGTATGTATGTCTGTCTGTATGTCTGTGTGTCTGTATGCATGTATGTGTATGTCTGTATGCATGTATGTGTATGTCTGTCTGTCTGTATGTCTGTGTGTATGTATGTCTGTGTGTCTGTATGCGTGTATGTCTGTCTGTATGCATGTATGTCTGTGTGTCTGGATGCATGTATGTGTATGTATGTCTGTCTGTGTATGTATGTCTATCTGCATGCATGTATGTCTGTCTGTCCGTATGTCTATGTGTGTATGTCTGTATGTATGTCTGTGTGTATGTCTATCTGTATGTCTGTGTGTATGTCTATGTCTGTGTGTATGTCTATGTCTGTGTGTATGTCTATGTCTGTGTGTATGTCTATGTCTGTGTGTATGTCTATGTCTGTGTGTATGTCTGACTGCATGCATGTCTACGTATGTATGTCTGTCTATATATGTTTGTGTATGTCTGTATGCATACATGTATGCCTGTATGTCTGTATGTATGTATGTCTGTATGTCAGTATGAATGTATGTCTGCATATTATTATGAACGTAGGTCTGTGTGTATGTGTGTATGGATGTCTGTATGCATGTATGTCTGTATATATGCATGTATGTCAGTCTGTATGCCATTATGAATGTATGTGTGTATGGATGTCAGTGTCTGTATGTATGAATGTGTGTGTGTATGTATGTATGTATGTATGTATGTATGTCGGTGTCTGTATGTATGTTATTATGTGTCTGTCTGTCACTATGTATGCCTGTGTGTATGTCTCAGTATGTGTGTGTCAGTATGTATGCGTGTATGTGTTTCAGTATGTGTGTCTGTTAGTATGTATCTGTGTCCTTTTGTATCAGTGTGTGCGTTTGTGACTGTGTGTGGACCCAGTGGGCGGTATTTGGAGGCGGGCCCCAGGGGGCCCAGACCCTGAGCTGAGTTAGGGGCCCCAAAATTTCTGGTGGCGGCCCTGGCCAGGGCCAATCATAGTTAACCACCTCAGATAGTAACATGGCTCCCTCTATATACAGAGTAAACATGGCTCCCCTCTATATACAGAGTAACATGGCTCCCTCTATATACAGAGTAAACATGGCTCCCCTCTATATACCGTGTAAACATGACTCCCTCTATATACCGTGTAAACATGGCTCCCTCTATATACAGAGTAACATGGCTCCCTCTATATACAGTGTAAACATGGCTCCTCTCTATATACAGAGTAACATGGCTCCCCTCTATATACCGTGTAAACATGGCTCCCTCTATATACAGAGTAACATGGCTCCCCTATATATACAGTGTAACATGGCTCCCCTCTATATACCTGCACGGTGGGTGGGGGCCCTAAAAAACAATAAGGGGGGACCTACTGTCCCCCCCGGCCCCCACCCCTGAGCGGCGGGTGGGGGCCCTAAATGAAAAATCCCAAGCCCCTAGTCACCCACCCACTTGCTGGCATTTCGTATCTGGGCTGCCCGTATGGGTGGGACCAGTCCGATATGCTTCAGAGATGTTCTCTCTGTAATGGCACAAGATGAGCTAAAACCAGCTTGAGATCTGAGCGGGGGTATAGCTCTTGATGACAGGGGTAAAGTCTGTGCAGGGTGTATGCTATAATTTCCCTACAATTATCTATTTGGCATATATTTAAAAGGGTCATTGTAAACACCAGAAGTATGCTTGCAATATTGCAAAGAGCATATTAAACACACTCATGTCGGAGAGTTAACGACGACAGTGATTTGTAAAATTGCTGCTGCTATAAGACACACTTGGTTGCCAGTGTTAATTTTGTCCCTATTTTGCATGCAGCGTGTGCACACTATAACGAAGGCGCTCTCTCCCTGGCTGGAGAACCAATCTGCCTAAACTAAAACCCAGTTCACAAAATCGTGAAACAGGCTGTGTACGAATGGATAACAACCCATGTGATGATTGGAAACTGCTTCTTTGCTCTACTGGGGATTATAGGAAAAGGTCAGTCCTCATAACCCAGAATAAGACTATCCTTATTGGAGTGTAGGATCCAGTTGTGGGAGTGGTTTGTCTGCAGCTAATGAAAGACGCACTAAGCAGTTTTAGCTTTTCTTTTGGCAACATATTGATGCATTAGTTACAGAATGCATTAAAAACCATGGTCAGATTTTAAGTTGACGATTCCTATGGAACCTTGTGCCATAGAGAGATATTGATAGATGCACTGTCATAAAATAGGTCAAAAGGTTTATTTTAGAAAATATATATGGAGCCTTTGGACTCATGTAATTGTAGAAAACACATCGGACTGTCCCTTTCAAAACTTTGATATTCTCCGGTTCCACTTTTTTTACAAAGTTGTCATCGAACTGATCTTTTCAGGCATCTTGTGTAAAATAAATACAGATCCCTCCAGTGAAGATATATTGATTAGTAACACTGCCAAATATGGGATATCAGCTTGATGTACATACCTCCATGGCTGATAAGCACCCACACTAGCCAACCCCATTCAGGAAAGGCTCAACACCCAGAGTACAGTTTGCACAGAGTGAGTGTGTCTAAGCATGTGCTTATTGGGGACATTTTTCTCTGGACACCAGGGAACAAACGCAGGCTGGCAGGAAAGGATTAAGATGTATAATGTAACAATGGGTTTAAACAGAAAGCACATTTTCAGCATTCTAACACGTCAGCATTTCAGTTTGTTTGAGCACCAAAACAATATTAGATTGTCAGTAAGTGGGGGGGGGGGGGGGGGGGAATTCACACAAAATCCATCTTCGATAGGTAGTAAAACCAGATTCTCTACTCCTAATTCCGTTCCTATTTCTAGTATTAAGTCTGCAAATAGGCAACAATTAAAGAGGAACCTATTAGTCATTTGTCACTCTCAACTGATGTAACGGTTCCTTTTTGCATTTACTCAAACACGGTTATCAATTACTGGAATGAAACGTGCTAAATTACATTAGAAAAAAAGAAAAATCAGCGTTTCTCTATATGTTATGTTACCGCCTGAGGATTATACTTCCAGTAAAATCCTTTGATCCCCTATGTGATATGCACTGAGCCCTAGTACATGGTGGTGAAGCACATTTGCATCCATTGCCTTTCTGTGCCTTAGCAGAAAGGCAGTTGGCCAATTAATAAAAGTCTTCTAGTCAGCCCTATATGTAAAAATTAACGGTTTAGTATTTGTGGTGGTGTCATCCTACAGGACACTGGTCGAAGAATGTAGAACGTATGCTATAAAGCAGGTTAAGCCAGTTTAACAGGTGAATAATATGAACAGCTTCTCTCCTCCCCGTTCCTTACTCTTGTAATAAATAATGAATGATATTAACCCTTCCCTTGCTAAATATTGCAACATAGATTCCTCACATTCCAGGCATGCCCTACCCATGTGAGACATTGTCTGTGACAAAGGACTTTTAAAACCCATTCTTTGTCATCTCAAGACTCCAAAGGTTAAAAGTAAAATAAAATAAAAAATAAAATCAGAATCATTAAATGGATGGCCTAAATTCTTAAACTGTGCAATGGGTGGGACCAGGTGTCACGGCAACACCAATAATATCTTATGACAATGAGAATTGTATTTGCGCCAGTTATAGTAATCTGATCGTTGACTGCAATTTACATTGTTTTTTCCCCCACTTATACCTTTAACCCCTTAAGGACACATGACGTGTGTGACATGTCATAATTCCCTTTTATTCCAGAAGTTTGGTCCTTAAGGGGTTAAACATTTTTCCCTGTGATTCAGCGATGAAATGCACATTCCAAACACCATGACCATTACAGGGAAAACATTTGCACATTATTCCACTATAAAAAAAAAAATTACTGAAGCGTATAAAAGTCAGAATTGTAAGCAGCACATTTGGTGAAAGCAGTTGGATAATTTGGAGCATCGGATCTGAACTAATTCATTAATGTTATCGACTTCTGAATTGGAGACCCTTCCAAACTAAAGTGGAAGACATCTGATTGCTTCAAAAGATGCCCCCAAAACATTTTCAGAATTATCCTAAAAACAGGTTTTCATAAAACTTACTACAGCCGCTAGTCAATGAAGGAGCATGAACCTACCCATCACCAAATGTATGGGGGTTACATCTGGCTTAGTTTTTATTTTCCACACTTTTTGGGGGGAAAAAAAAATACTAAAACCTTCAATGTAGAATTTCTCCATGGAAATCAGTGCTGCCATTAGATGTGAATGTCACTGGCACCTGGGTGCAGGATGTTTGAGCGCGGTTTATAGATGCGACTAAATTGCTCTTCCTTTGCCACAGCTCCATCTCCTACCTTTATACATCTGCTCTTTTTTTTTTTTTTTTTAATATAGTCCAACTGTTTGACAACATATGTGTGTATGATGGCTTGTATAAGTATGTTTTTGCATAACGCATGTAGGAAGTGGGCAACATTAACTGTGCTGGTGAATAAATGTAGAGTTTTGGGTGCAGGAAGCTCTGTGACTAGGTAAGTTGATGAGTGTGTCTATGGGTGCACATAATATGTAACTCAATGAGTAACGGGGGGAGGAGGGGGCAGCAGCTGGGTGCCTGGGTAAATGATTGGGTGACAGTATGCATCAGGTTAGGAGTATGAGAGGATTGTAGGTAATTGGGGGCTGTTGAGAAGGTGAGTTCACTTTGCAGACAGAGTACATCTACGTTCAAAGGGAATGTGTCTGGGTTCAGTGTATGCAATTTTATTTTGTGGAAATTGGGGGCAAGCTCACTGGGACAACAAAGTGTGTGCCTCCACTGTATAGTATTTAGCCCTTATTCCTACTGTTTGCCTGAAAATGCTCCAGAATTTACTTTCCAGCCAACCAAGATTAGCATGGATTAGAAAAGCTAAAAATAATGAGCAATAGCACTGCTGTTGGTGGGAACAAAATGATGGAAGAGGGCATGAAGAAATAACTTCACTTATTTTGAACATGTGTGCACTACTCTCACATATGACATATAATGGAGCAGTGCAGGGGTATGATCAATACACAACTGCTTCATTAAAGGAACACTAAAGTCGCCAAAACTATAGTTTAATTAATAACAATCAGTTTTCCTGGCACTGCAGGTACCCTCTCACCCCCCAATCCCCAGTTGCTGAAGGGGTGAAATGTCCTTCATCGCCGCTTCCTCCTCCGCGCCGCTCCTCCTGACTGATCCCGCTCACCGGCCGGGGAGACCAAATGCCGCGCATGCGCATTAGCGCTCCCCTTAGGAAAGCATTGAAAATGCATTTCAATGCTTTCCTATGGGGAAATGAGTGACGCTGGAGGTCCTCACACAGCATGAGGACAGGTTTCCTGTGCTAGGAACCAGGAACTGCCCTCTAGTGGCTGTCTAGTAGCCCAATGGGCAGAAGTGGTCTGGGTGCCTGGCGTGTCCCTTTAAGCATTTTTAGAATATAGATTATGACTCTGAAGTTTCACTGCTCAATCTACTGCCATGTAAGAGTTAAATTACTTTTTTTTCCTGTTTATGTAGCCCTAGTCACACTTCCCCTGACTGACACAGCCTGCATGACAAAAAAGGTTTCATTTTCAATCAGATGTAACCTACTTTAAAAGTTTTTATATCGTGCTATGTAAACAAAAACTTGAATTACACAAAGGAGGCTCATGCAGGCTCTAGCAAGCTATTAACAGAGCAGAAGATAAGAAATTCTAAATTATTAAAAAGAATTTGCACACACAAAAAAGGAAGTGTAAACATTAGACAACTCTTTACAGGAAGTGTTTAGGAAGGCTGTGTAAGTCACATGCAGGGAGATGTGGCTAGGGCTGTATAAACAAAGTGAGTTAATTCCTAAATTACAGAGAATTTCAGTAAAATATTAAATTCCTTATAATCCAATAAAAAATATAGTACGACAACAGAGGTAGATATTAAATCTACAAACATTTTGTTGTGCGATTAAAAACCCCATATGCCTACCTACACTGCGTATGAAGTACACTTCACATATTCTCCCACGACGGTAGTGTGTCCAATGTTAAGATAACAGTTTGAGATTAAGTGAACAGAAAAGGTCAACACCATTTTAAACATTTATAACTTTTAATTGGTTTTAGTCATTTTAATGTGCTAAATCCCCTTGAAGATCATCAAGGATGTGCACTGCACTGTTAATAAATGTGGTGCACAGCTGTGTGGCACTTAGACACAAACTTCCAGCTTTACTGCTGTAACAAATACAATATATATATTTCTCTGGAAAAAAAACAAACAAACAAACCCATGCATATTGCACATTGCGACACTATATAAAATAAGATTCTTTATATACAGACAAGTCATTTGCTGACTTTTTTGCAGTTTTTTTTTGTTTTGAATTTGCATGGCACAGTTTTACAAGTCTTTAAACAGAAAGATACATACAAGCAACTGCGACCCAGTGGGTCAGACCTTGGCATAGAATAAGTAAAGTGTTTGGCAGTAGAACGAGGGAGGGCCATTGACACAGCAATAGTTGAGGACATGCAGTGATAAGCCGCCTAAAGCGACATCCCAGCCTAACCAATTGCAAAAAGAGTAGCAATAGCTGTACATGGACCCCGGACACTTCTATAGCATGCAGTACTTCTGAGTGATCCTCAATTTGATTACCTCCATGCTCTATGGTAAGGTGTGCCTTTTACTAAGAGTATAAGTTCCTCTATATAGATGACATATTAGTCCCCAAAAACACAAATACATCAAATGCATTCATTTTAGGTTAACACAGATCTTTTCTACAGAGGCTATTTCTAAATCTATTGCCTAGAGCTGACAATTTTCACAGGGTCCTTTTAAAAATTTAGACAGCAACATGTCTATTTAACTATTGGAATGCTGGAGGTCTGTGCAATGTAAGCGATAGTTCACCCCGTTTGGATTTGAGGAGTTAATCCCTTTGTGATGGATACAGAATTTCACTAGGGACTGTTACTGTGAACCTAGGAGGACAACATTTTTATCAAATGCAGGATTACTCTAGTGTAGTTCTAGAACTATGGATTGCTGAGCAATGAGACAGCCTGTGACAACCATGAAACTATGGCCTGGAGGCAGCTCCCTGGAGATATCCAGCCCCCTGTAGCAGCCCTTATTAAATAGATTAGAGAGATGGATGGACAATATCTTACTATTTTATGACTTGTGCAGCTATTATCATTCATGCAAAAGGAGGGAGCTGCTATGAGAAATTCAAATGGTAAGATGGCAGTAAGTCTTCAAACTGCTCATAACTTGGCCACTATAAAAAATAGAGGGCATCTGCATTTAAAACACAGCTTAACAGTAAATCAAACATGACACGATTTCTCCATTAAGCAATGGCGGGAAGCGTAGTTTCGCTGTCCAGTTAAAATGATCCAGGTGTTGTGTAATATACCATTATAACTTAGCAAGGTGCTTTTATTGGGTCAATACCAAGTCGTTTAGGCACATTTAACAACATTAGAAGATCTGATCAACAGATCTAGACAGACAACAGGAGTTTTGCAAATTGAAATACAGCACATTTCAAAATAGAACTATGAACCCAACTGCTGCTTGTTCCATGTTAAAATATAAACCATATTAAAATAGTTATGTTCTGATGAAGGACAGATTACCATTTAAATTTTAGTTAAATCTTATGTTTTAACGTGAGATTGGTGATATTATTTTAAGGTTTTATGTTCGTCCAACGTCGCATAATGTTGTTAACATGGAAATTCTGATAGCGTGTCAACTTAACTTTGTCTAGGCTGGCCTAAAAGTGATTTGAACTCCCTGAATAAAGAGCGCATGTATAGGACTGTAAAAAGTCCAGTACATGCGTTGGGTATCTGGATAATGCAAAAGAGTAATTTATCTACATTATTTTATATGTAAACAGTAGTATGAAGAAAGGAAAGAGGATGATGATATTCAAGGTGCCCATCCTTTAGACTACAACTCTAAAGATCCATATGCTGGCTAAAGACAATAGGAATTGTGGGCAAAGGAAAACTGCGGTTTGGTTGCACCGGCTGTGTGGCAAAGCTCTACATTCGAATATACATTAATATTTGTTCTAATACCTCAATGTGTTCACAGTTCGTACTGGCTTTCCTGAAATTAATATATAAAATCTGCACATTTCAATTCTAACCTGTGTGTGGCATGCATGCCTACACTGAAAATCTGGAGCTTGTTATTCTAAGCAATAATACATTTGCCCAATTAATATTGCTTGAAGGGTACACTGGTTTTTGAAAAAGATGCAATGCTGGAATTGTGTAAAACGCGTGGGCACACTTTGAAGAGGCCAGCAAACCACACTGGTTAAAACAATGGTAAAAAGAAAAAATGGGAGTAATTTAATAGGAAATGGAGTAAAATAATATCTTTAGTGACATGTATAAGGGTGTAAAAACTGTCCTCAGGTAGGAATTAAAAAATAAGAAAAAAACACCCACAATGCCAATGGCACTGACTGGAGACATGTGAATACACATACTGGGATATATTTATAGATATACAAATAAAATAAAAACGTGAATACAACTATGTGAAAAACTAACACATCAGACACTTCCATAATGTTCATGGATTGGGATGCTGGCACTCCAAACTGGCTCCAGTGAGTGCAAAGCACTATCAGGAGGCATTGCTTTCCGTTCCCAACATAAGTCCCTCTTTTGCTTACAAAATTGTGAAGTCCGCATTTTGGCTTTTTCGGAGAGCTGGAAATCTTTTTGGGCGCTCAGGCCAAGATTCAGAAGTTATGTTTTGCCATTGGCAGACTGAAATCTACAAGTTTCACAGATTTTATACTTTCACTTTGACAGTTTGCTGATGACTCGTATCAAGGCTGCATTTTCATCCTTCAGTCTCTGATTGTCTGCTTTCAAATCTGAAAGAACCTAAAAAAAGGCGCAAAACAAAGAATGAATAGGTGGACTTTGAATAGCAACAATGTACAAATAAACATTTTAACTAATATAAACTGAAACATTTCAGACAATGGTCCTGAAAGACCACTAAAGGTGAAGAAAACTTTGAAATAACATTCTGAAGTGACCTGTGATGTCTTACCTAGAAAATTCATAAAACAGGTTCCTCCAAGCACAATGACTATTTCAGTGTTTTGAAGTGATCACGATGCAATGACCTGTATGCGGCATTTCGTACTGAAAAGGTAGCTTCATTTGGCAACCCAATTCAAGATTTCCAGGCTTACTAATGTTATTTATGTTCATAAAGTATAGTCAAGACAGCAGCTTGTAATCTCTCCACCAGGAACCATCAACTACTATTCCAATAAGAGCACTTACAGGAACACTCGTAAACTTGCCAAGTGACTGGTGCAGTCGATGTGCCACTGGGGCATATCAGGGAGAGATGGAGCAAAGATTCAAAACTTTCTTCTTTAGCTTTTCAGTGAGTTACCGGCTTAATTACAAAGCAAGAAAGGCAATCACCCAGTGGAAAATACTGCTGCTTCACATAAGGTCTATGGAGTGTCTGTCCCAAAAGCATGAACGCTAGCCGGAAAGGAGTTTATATATTTAAAAAAAAAAAAAGCGCCACATTTAGCCTTGGCCAGCAGTCTCATTCTCCACAAATATTGAGTGAAAATGCCGAACACCCTGGTAACAGGAACAGCCTGGCTACTATTAGTTTATTAACAGCAGCTACATTCACAGTTTATGAATGGTGCTGACCAATGTGTTTGCTAGAACAATCCACTGTGCATGTACTCAGCCCTGGCTCTAAGACACATTCTGATAGGTGAGGCAGGGGACTTGGGAAGGAGCACAAAGCAATTATTTTTGTGTTTGACTTATTTTCAATGAGCATAATTTGTTACAGGGATTGGAATGTTCCTTTAAGCAACAATACAGGTGATTACATCTTTAAGGACCAAATGTTACACACTGCTGTTATTAAAATCTGGTCCGTATAGACCCAAATCTAATATGGCTTATTGATCCTTGGCACGTCTGTATCTTATCCATAAGTGTGTACCATTGCATTTCTACAAAGAATATATATATATATATATATATATATATATATATATATATATATATTTTTTTTTTAAAGAATAAATGTAACATGGTAGACTACCATTGTTCTTTAAGGGGTTTAAATAATTCCAACTATAGTTTTAAAAACACTTAAGGTTACCTGCCTCTAATGCCTGCATTCAAAAAGGTGATTTTATTCACCTTATTTTCAGCGCCGCACCAGATGACCACCAGGACCCTCCACAGCGCCCACCATGGGAAAGACCCGGCCCCGAGAGGCAACCGAGTCTGTGGACACAAGGTACCAACCCCACACTATGCCCGGAGGAAGGGAGAAGCCCCCTGCAGCAACCACTTCCACTCCTCGTTGACCCATCTGCAGACGCTGCCGGCAATCCTACCCAGAGGGAACCGGTGCGACTCATGCTTACCCGGTCATGCAAGCAGAGCTGCCAGGACGGGCATCGGGTGAGGAACCCCAGGAACCAGCAGGCTGCGGCCCCCACTTAACAATCCAGCCCGCGACGCAGAAACTGCAGTTTGACCAACCGAACTATGGACTTTAAAGCATCTACTAACATATATTAGCATGACACAGTACGTAATCTAGCTCTGTCTTAGCAAACATAGTGGCCATACAACCTGGCATAGAGCAGTGAGCTTTGTTCGTTTTTAAGTGTGATAAAATATGCAGTGGTACTAACGAGACGCACTAAAAGATTATCCAACCAAACGCACAACAGTAAGGTTATGCTACAGTTATTATATATATTTGCATGTCTATAACTTAAATGTAGCCTTATCGTTTTAGTTTTACACTGTCTCCTGCTACCCAGCATGTACAGCTCTTACTTAGTGGCAGCTCAGAGAGTAAATTCTCAGCTAATCGCATACTGTCATATCTCTACTCAGCCGATGCTGATATAGACCAGCTAGATTAACCTATTGGCATCTTTTATAACTATAATCTGCAAGGAACTCATGCAACATGATGTTTTACCTGTTCTTTACACTATACAAATTAGCCTTACTGTGCTTTTTACATTATAATAAGTGCTTATGGTATTACCATCTATGTTACCACTATGCATGCCACTCTGCTGTCTCTTATTCTGTAACACTCTTGGGCTCGGATAATTATCCTCGTGATGATCCTTAAGATTTTCCTGTTATTAAGCCTGGTGCAAATTCCCAGCGTGTTTTTACCCATGTTTTACTATACCAATTATTCGCCTGATACTGCCAAGAATCTGCGCTATTAAGCCATGTATATCATCTATAATGCCCATCACCTTGACTTCCTCACTTTGTTTTGTACCCTTTAAGTTAAGCTTGTTTATACAATATAAAATGAGGCTGTTAAATATTCTGCAACTGAATAACCGTTTGAAGCAACCTTACTACTATAAACATAAAATGAGGCTAGCACCATCTAGAGATGATTTACCATGCATTGTATTACTCCCGACTTGTTTGAAACTTTATTGTCTCCCTTCTTACATTCTGTATCCACATACCTTTATGCCTCAATAAAAAAAAATAAAAAAAAAAATAAAAAAAATAAAAAAGAAATAAAAAAAAACAAAAAAAAAACTTTGATGTAAGCAAATCCAAATGCTTTCCCATAGGAAAGAATTCTGAGGCTATTACGCATGTATCACACAGCCTGGTTAACTTTGTAACACACAGCCTGGTTACAATGCTGCTGCCCATCCCATGTGTTCCCTATTAAGGGTTAATAAGTATAGGGGTGTATATAAAAAATACCCCTTTCTGTCTCATTAGAGATATCTTTGCCAGAAGTTCAAGGAAGCAGGCTGAAGGATCAGTGTTAGGACCCGCTTAGGGGGGTCTGCCTTGACGTTGGCAGGCGGGCATTCCCTCCAATGGCCATTGGAGCAACTAAATGACCTCCATTTGTCTAAATATACATAGGGATTAAGGAGAAAGCGCAAGTAACATTTTCTTTTCTTTGGTTTTCACTATATATTGGGGCTGATGTGTATTGTAGTCGTTGCTGCTGGCCCAGCAGTAATGGGACTAAGCGCAGGACTTTTCTTTTTGTATTTGTATTTACTTTGTATCACACAGCCTGGTTACAATGCTGCTGCTCATCCCATGTGTTCCCTATTAAGGGTTAATAAGTATAGGGGTGTATATAAAAAATACCCCTTTCTGTCTCATTAGAGATATCTTTGCCAGAAGTTCAAGGAAGCAGGCTGAAGGGTCAGTGTTAGGACCCGCTTAGGGGGGGGTCTGCCTTGACGTTGGCAGGCGGGCATTCCCTCCAATGGCCATTGGAGCAACTAAATGTCCTCCATTTGTCTAAATATACATAGGGATTAAGGAGAAAGCGCAAGTAACATTTTCTTTTCTTTGGTTATTACGCATGTGCGGCAATACGCTGCACCAACCAGCACCTCCTCATAGAGATGTATTGAATCAATACACCTCTATGAGAAACGTTCTGCGGCTTCATGCAAAGCGTGGAGACGCTGAACGTCACTCCTGCACAGGGTGCAGCACTGTCTGAGCGACTGCCACTAAAAGATGTTACTAGGCAGCAATGGAAAAGGCAATGCTAAAAATCCTGCAGGGACATGCCATAGACACCATAACACTACATTAAGCTGTGTTTTTCCTGGTGACTATAGATAGGGCAGTGTTTACATTACAGCCTAGGAATAGCTCGAGGTGCATCTCTGCATGGAGACACCGAACTTTCCTTATAGAGATGCATTAATTCAAAGCAACTCTAAGAGGAGATGCTGAATGTCCCGGGCTGTGTTTGGCTTGTACTGACTCTGCCCCTAATCGACCTCCTTGGCAGTCTGAGCCAATCCAATTCTTTCCTATTTGAAAGCACTGCGATTGGCTCAGTATACAACTTCAGATGATGTGACCCAAGAAGGCAGATCAGGGACAGAGCCAGCAGCAGACTGGAATACAAGTATGATTTACTATATTTAGGAGGGGAGGTGGAGGGACAGTGATTTAAGATGGTGGTTTTAACACTATAGGATCAGGAATACAGGTTTGTGCTCCTGACCCTATAGTGTTCCTTTAACTAAGATTTTTTTCCAACAATACTCACCTCTGTCCTGCCCTTCCCTTGCATGATCAGCATATTTTAAAGTGCTGGTCAGTGCTCAAATGCTAAATGTGGTCATGGGGCGTCCTTTATTGATGGCATCTAGTGATGCTTAACAAAGAGCATGCTTGAAATTAAGAACCCGCTGCCTGCTCAGGGCAGAAGGAGGCAGAGATGTTATGTCACTGCCAGTGCCTACAAGATGGCGGCGCTGTGAAAAAAGGACCTGTCTCTGTGATGATTACAAAGTTTGAGGTAAGATGTGGTGATTTGGGAGAGTGGAAACACGTAAAGGGGAAAGTTAGGGGTTGAAGAAGAACAAGGGGTACACACAAGATAAAAAAAATAAAAAAAAAAGTATCTGTGACAGTCACTTTGCAAAGACAGATATATACACATATTACCTTCAACTCTTCTTCTAACTCAGACACTTGTCGTTCTAGTGATCTTCGTTCCTAAGAGGGAAAAAAGCAAAGTTTGAAAGTAATCACAATTTTGCCATGGCGCAACTTTCCATGCATGTGGTAAAAGCTCCCAATCCACTCCTTTATTTTTTAATTTCCCAGCCCTCCCACCGCCTCCCACTCCTGCTCCTCTTGCTGGTTTAGGTTGCATGCAAATGCCATGAGCCGGCAAAAAGGCCTCTTTGAAAAGCTTTTGATTGGTCCTCATCGAGCAGCTTTACCTGGCGCTGATACAAGGTAAACTTTACTTTAAATGTTTTTTGAGCATTTTTCTGTTGGGGGAAGGGGCAATAGAAAAATGCCAATAGGACATTATTCTATTAGGTATCGAAAAGGGTTGGAGAAACCCATTAAAAAGATATGTCCAAAATATGTATGACAAAAACAAAACACTCCAAACTATACTACACCGGGAACTAAAAAGCAGTTTAAAGGGACACTATAGTCACCTGAACAACTTTAGCTTAATGAAGCAGTTTTGGTGTATAGAACATGCCCCTGCAGCCTCACTGCTCAATCCTCTGCCATTTAGGAGCTAAATCCCTTTTGTTTATGAACCCTAGTCACACCTCCCTGCATGTGACTTGCGCAGCCTTCCATAAACACTTCCTGTATAGAGAACCCTATTTAGGCTTTCTGTATTGCAAGTTCTGTTTAATTAAGATTTTCTTATCCCTTGCTATGTTAATAGCTTGCTAGACCCTGCAAGAGCCTCCTGTATGTGATTTAAGTTCAATTTAGAGATTGAGATACAATTATTTAAGGTAAATTACATCTGTTTGAAAGTGAAACCATTTTTTTTTCATGTAGGCTCTGTCAATCATAGCCAGGGGAGGTGTGGCTAGGGCTGCATAAACAGAAACAAAGTGATTTAACTCCTAAATGACAGTGAATTGAGCAGTGAAATTGCAAGGGAATGATCTATACACTAAAACTGCTTTATTTAGCTAAAGTAATTTAGGTAACTATAGTGTTCCTTTAATGTAAAGATACATCAAGGTGGAAATGGCTTGTGTGACTCTGTATACTTACAAATCTCTCCAATTCTAGCAGAGCTGGTCTCTCGGCATGGCGTTCCTGCCTCTGATGATAAACAGAAGATATTAAAGCATCATAGTCAGTTAGATATTTTATAAATTCTCATTAAAAAGCATTTAGAATAACCAACACAGTGTGAAAATATTAGAGGCAGATGCCAAATCAAAGGGCAGCGTTAATCTCTAGCTGGTCATATTACGGTTTATGGTGTGAAGTCAAAGGCTTGAAGGCTAGACGACAAAATAACTTTCTATAAATAGGGATTATAAATGAGTGTCTGATTACCTGCGTGACTCGTTCTAGTTCTAGCTTTATCTGAGTGAGTTTTATCTCCATCTCTTGAAGTTGGTCTCTCAGCGTTTCATTCTCTGTTGCTAAATCTTCAAACAACTGTAAAAAAAAATAACTGAAAGTGTAATATTTTGCAAACTGTTCATCATGCACTGCCATCATGAAGCCTTGATCATGAACCACAACATTTCAGATAAATGTTAATGCGGTAAAGGGGAAATTATTCAAAGAATTGGCTGTAAAAGTTAGCCATCTGGAAAAAGAAGTGTCTAGACATGCGGTAGGCCACCAGTGTTGGAGAATGGCATCTCGTATAGTGCTTTGCCATAAATGTCTACCTTTGACTGGCAAGGCATTTGGAAGATACCATTCACCAACAACTGGAGAGCTGTATGTTCTACCATCTTGTTCCAATTTGAAAAATGTTATTATTTTCCTTATGTAGTATATAGTAAGGAATACAGTACAGAAAAAAGACTGGATTATTACATTTAGCAGGTGGTAAGAACATCTACCTCTCATAAGACAGTCCGACATTGTATGCTATTTTTATCAAGTGTCACAAAGTACTTTTGGTTGAAATAGCAACATTACAACTGAGAATAGGGGTTTGCGTTAAGAATGACATAACTCTTATAGGCTTGAAGTCCGATGCAGGAACAGGTGAAACTGGGAGCAAGGTAGAAGGTAGTAATTCAGCTCCTACGGTATTTCCCCCTACCCCCCGATATGATTGGTAAATACAATGTGAAAAAAACACTGCACTGCACTGCACACTATTCACAATTAACGCTCTGTAATTGTTTCGTAGTGTGATTGCTCACTTCTTCCCCAAAGGAATAAGATCCTCACCACCACCACCCATAATAATTAATACAAATAATTACATATAGCCTGTGAGACCAGGGTCACCACTCCGGGTCAACAACCTCCTATGTTGAGGAGGATGGTAAATGCTATAATCTAGAGCTCATGTGGTGTCACAATTGCGTCCTTGACGAAACAGTGTATTATACAAAACAAATACCGTAGTTTGTAAAACATAATATAATGTTTGGCCAATTATGTCTTCAATTATATTTTCTTCATATTTTTTTTTTTTTTATCTCAATCCACAAGCAAGAAATAAGCAGAAAGGAACACTTTGTTATAAAAATATGCATACAAACTTCATATATAACAAAATGTAGAACAATACATTGCAGATGCTGGCTTGTGGACAAAGGATTTTGTTTGAAATAAAAAATATCCACTAGTGGATCATAACTAGTAAAAGAAAAATAAACACACAGGCATTGGCTGCAGTTTCAAACAGATAATCATAGACCACAGGGATGTCTCTCAAAGGCTGATCACAGCCTCTGCCAGCTGTGGAACAGTTTGGCCGCTAATCTTAGGAACCCTCAGGTGCTTTTACAGGCCTCCAATATCAAGACCGGGATAACCCCCACAGGTCCAAAGGAGGGTGGGAACAGAAGCCACTAATATGAGCTACAGGAGATTGCAGAGATAGGGAGTAGCCGCTGTGACAGAACGGCATCACTGAGTGCCATATCCCCATGTGTCCGCTGTCTATTTCTATGGGGGGAGACATGTGATGGATGGCTTGATTTGTTTGGCATGGGCCACAAGCTTGCGGTGCCATTTTTGGGACTGTTTTACATGTGCCTGTATATGCAACTGTGGGTCAACAAAGGGAGGGGAGGGGGCAGGGCAGCAGCTCTGTAAAGTATAGTGAAGTAAAATGTATTGCTTGTCTGTGCCTCTCCCCCTCCCTTTTCCTGTCATAGCAGGGCGTTGCCACAGGGACACTGCCAGCCCAGTTTGAACTGGCTGCTTTGCCCCTCTTCCATCCCCCATCAGCTTCTTGGGATGAAAACGCCTGTTTTGTGTTGGAGACCCCATGCAGGGGTCTGTGCATGTAAAACCTAGTGTGATGAAATAAAAAGAGGTCAGTCAGTGTTGTACCTCCAGAACGATGTGTCGCCCAGTTACTGGGGGGAAATGGGTCTCTTTATATTCTATAGTGGTTCCTGAGCGGCTGAAGGAAGGTTAATAGCGGAGGTAACCGGTCAGGTTACCCGGGGTCTGCTACAGCCACCTTCCTCACACGGTCATCGCGGCAGGCCTTACATCCTAAGTTACAATACCCATAACTCTTGCACAGCAAAAAGGATGGCACTTTCTTTCTCGATAAAGCCAGAAGCCACACCAGAACAAGTTACAGTAAAAATGGTCGGTAAATAGGCTATTAAACAAAAGACTGGAAGAGTGATGTAAACATGTGTCCCGTTCGGCATTGCTATTTTATTGGTACATATATTTTTAAATGTAGAGTCATAAAACATTTTGGGACACAAGATAAAAAAATAAAAATAAAAAGATTTATTGTCCATGATTGTAGCCAAAAAAAAAAAAAAAAGGACAAAAATATCAGCCCCTTTAGCCATACCAATTCATACTTGCAAATATTGTCTGCTTTCGCCATACCAATTCATACTAGCAGTGATGGGTTGAAAGCAGTGAGCTGACACTGAGCAAATCATAGCTGCCCAGGCAAACTTTCCCAATAACCCAAGCAGCACAGTGGGAATGGTCGGCTGGTGACTCTCGTTTAGCATCAATGAGATGAAGCAGTTCCAGTTTCTATAGCAAAACATTAGACAAGAACCCACCTACGACTGTAGTTCTCTTACATTAGTAGAAGGCTTAAAGGACCGCTATAGTACCAGGAAAAACAAACTCATTTTCCTGGCACTATAGGGTCTTTAGCTCCCCCCCACCCTCAGGGTCCCACTCCCGCTGGGCTTTCCCTCGGCGCTGGGGAACTCTCCTCCCTCTGCCGACGTCAGCGCCTGCATTCACCAGTCAATAGGAAAGCATTTCTTAATACTTTCCTATGAACGTCAGCGTCTTCTCACCGATTTTCAGTGAGAAGCGCGGAAGCGCCTCTAGCGGCTGTCAGTGAGACAGCCACTAGAGGCTTGATGAGCCCTAGTGTAAGTTGATCATTCTCTCCTCCTTCAAACTCTTCAATCACTCGGTCTCTGTGACTCTGTCCTCTCTTGGTTTTCCTCCTATCTCTCCCAACGCTCATTTAGTGTCTCCTTTTCCAAGGATACCTCCTCCCCTCGCCCTGTCTCGGTTGGAGTTCCCCAAGGCTCTGTCCTTGGTCCCCTTCTATTTTCTCTTTATACTGCCTCTCTTGGAAAACTTATTGCCTCTTTTGGATTCAACTACCACCTGTACGCTGATGACACTCAGATATACCTCTCCTCTCCGGACCTCTCCCCGGCCGTCCTGCAACGTGTCACTACTTGCCTCTCTTCCATCTCTGACTGGATGTCGTCACGCTTTCTCAAACTTAACCTCTCTAAAACTGAACTCCTTGTCTTTCCTCCTCCTAATACTGATCCTCCTCTCTCACTCTCCCTTCAAGTCAGTGATATCCACATAAGTCCATCCCTACAAGCGCGCTGTCTTGGCGTCATACTTGACTCTGGTCTCACCTTTGAGTCTCACATCCAGTTTGTTGCCAAGTCCTGTAGGTTCCAACTCAAAAACATAGCCCGCATCCGCCCCTTTCTTACGCAAGATGCTACCAAGGAGCTTGTCCATGCTCTAGTAATTTCCCGCATGGATTACTGTAACCCTCTCCTGATTGGTCTCCCCAAAAGCCGTACTGCCCCGCTACAGTCTGTAATGAATGCTGCAGCTAGACTGATTTTCCTATCCAGTCGGTCCTCTCACACCTCGCCCCTCTGCCAGTCCTTACATTGGCTCCCTGTATCCTATAGGAGTCAATTCAAAGTGCTAACCCATACATTTAAAGCACTGAACAATTCCAGCCCCTCTTATATCTCTTCACTGATCCAGAGGTATGCCCCTCTTCGTACCCTCCGCTCTGCCCGCGACCACCTCCTGACTGCTGCTCGCACCCGTACGGCCAACTCACGCTTGCAGGACTTCTCACGCTTGGCTCCTCTCCTATGGAATAACTTGCCTACTGCCATCAGACTCTCCCCTAGTCTTCAATCATTTAAGAAGGGCCTTAAATCCCATCTCTTCAGGAAAGCGTATGGCCTCCCAGAGTAATCTCTCCCTTACATACCTGTCCCTATGGGATAGTGCTTTGCTCTCTCCTCCAGCTCTGCTTCACTCCTACTTGATATTTCCTATCCTAATGTTTCTAATACCCCACTTCCTATAGACTGTAAGCTCATTTGAGCAGGGTCCTCTTCAACCTATTATTCCTGTAAGTTTTCTTGTAATTGTCTTATTTATTGTTACATCCCCCCCCTCTCAAAATATTGTAAAGCGCTACGGAATCTGTTGGCGCTATATAAATGGCAATAATAATAATAATAATAATAATAGCAGTTTCTCTGAAACTGCTATGTTTACAGCTGCAGTGTTGACACTAGATGGACCTGGCACCCAGACCACTTCATTGAGCTGTAGTGGTCCTTTAATAAGATATTTATATGTGATAGACACGTGTTTTTGTGAATGGGGGCATGTATAAGTCCATGTACTGTTTTTTTTGTTGTTGTTTTTTAACCTGTCTATTTCAAACACACACATTACATTTCAATCCTAAGAAATTCCCAACACATATTACATATTACAAAGTGAACAAGCGTGAAAATACTTAAGCAACCACTGAAACACAAAATAAAAAAATAACCCAAACAAAGTATAATCTCTTAAATTACAAAGAATCCTTTTCAACACGGAGGTCGCTCGAATTAGAAGTTAGAAAAGCAGAATTGTACTTTAGAAATAACCTCATATGTGGAGCAAAGCCTCTGGTGGTGGGTGAGAATAATTTTACTGTTTTTCAGGTTTTTACTGGCACTTAAACTGTACAAGTTAAGCTTACCTTTTTATAATCCTTTTCAGATTCATTCCTGGACCCTGAATTACTAATGTTTCTCTGAAATGTGTATGTCCCAGCTCTGTATGGTAAAATACTGTTCAAGCTTTCTGTTACCCTGCAGAGAAAGCACAAACATTCCATAAAATGTCTACATCTGTCACTTAACAGTTTGGACAAGCAAAACAACATTTTGTCCCATTATATATAATAAAAGTAACGTAAAACACAAATGGCTAGATTTTAGTTCAGTGAAAAAGGGTTAATACTTATTATTTTCAATATCGGAGATGTTGCCGCTATGCCAATTACCTATATACACACCACTTTAAAGGTACAATGAGAGATGAGTTTCCCATGATGCACGTGGCTCAGTTGCAGAAGGATGCAGCATTGGATTTTGTGACTGAGTAGCAAAAATCACCAAGTACCTTTAAGCTTGTGGTGACAAACTTAACACTATGTACTAAACTCATTACATACCAATAAGGGACTTCTTCCTGCATACATATGAAGTATGTCATTTTCAATAATAATAATAATAATAAATCTTGAATTTAATGTAGACTTGCCTGTCCAAATAAATCTGTTCTTAATGAGGTAAGTGATCTTTAAAATGCAGGCAAAATTACAGCGACAGACAAGGCTGTTGAAAAAGGCACTGAAAGCTTTTTATATACATAAAATATTTTAAAGGGCAAAAATAACAACATAGAAACAGGTCAAAAAATGTTTTATTCAAAGTTAATATATGCAGAAGGAATGAGATGTGTGTACAATATAAACATTTTTGTATTTATGTAAAAACATAAAAAATATACATCAAAGGAAAAGGAGTAAAAAAGCATGCACAATAATGTTCATCCATACCCTGATGTGTCGCTGTGGTTTATCGATTCTGCATCTTCATTTTCTGTGCCCTAAATAAATATAAAAGCACAAGTATGTACACAAATGGACACAAATGGACACTGCTTCGCTCAAAAACTGTGTGTTTTGGACAGCAAACTGCACAAAAATCCTGTTACCAGTCAATGAATACCAAAACGTTAATTAGCATGCTGCTCATACAGTCTGATCCTGCTTTATGCCCACGCATTTTAAGCCTCAGATTGCTTAGATGCAAATGTTTCACAGCCAAAGCAAATATATTGATGTGTGCAATAGACTAGTGCACATTTGGCAAGGGTTACTCACCACCTGAATGCGAAGATATAAAATAAATCAGATTTCCTAACAAACAATGGCAGAACTGTACCAGCCTTTTATATGTGAGCAATCATATGTAATGGGTTGCAAAATAAACCAACTGAAATATTCAGATTGAGGAAACAACCCCCCCCCCCCCCCCCCAAAAAAAAAAAAAACTTTTTGTGGGATCTTTCAAAAATGCCAGATTGCCTTTGACATTAAGCTTAAAATGAAATGGTTTTCCGATAATATATCCACACATGCTTTGATGGAGAAATCACCAAGATGGCAGTGGCTAGCATAAAGGATGGATGCATGTTCATAACAAGTTGTTGTTGTTTGAGCAAATTGCATTTATTGTTCAATTTCCCTTAATACTGCAAAGCACTGAGGAATAATTTGGTGTTATATAAAAACCAATGATCATAATATTGACATGTCACAAAGTTAAGATTTGAAAGAAAGAAAGTTGAGATTGCACACCATAGAAAGCCATTTTTTTTGAAGTTTCTGCCTTTTTACACAGGGCATATAAGTCACCTTTCAAAAAAACGTTTTATTACAATAACTAACTAAATCTTACAACTTTGACTAGATTCACGTAGTCTCTCAGTGATAATGTAATAATTCAAGTAATCTGAGCACCATACAAATCTGTCATAGAAACTGAACGTCTAATCTCTCAAGCAATAAGATTACAAGTTTTTTGAGACTGTAGAGTAGACATTCCACACTGTCTAAATAAGCTCTATGACACTGGTTACAGGACCACTATAGGCACCCAGACCACTTCAGCTCAATGAAGTGGTCTGGGTGCCAGGTCCCTCTAGGGTTAACCCTGCCTGCTGTAAACATAGCAGTTTCAGAGAAACTGCTATGTTTACCTATGGGTTAATCCAGCCTCTAGTGGCTGTCTCATTGACAGACGCTAAAGGCGCTTCCGCACTTCTCACTATGATTTTCACAGTGAGAAGACGCCAGCGCCCATAGGAAAGCATTGATAATGCTTTCCTATGGACTGGCTGAATGCCCGCGCGGCTCTTGCCGTGCATGCTCATTCAGCCGATGACAGCGAAAAGGAGGAGGGGAGTTCCCCGTGCCGAGGGAGCCCGGCGGGGGAAAACTGGTAAAATTTAACCCCTTCCAACCCCTAGAGCCCGACGGGAGGGGGACCCTAACGGTAGAGGGGGGGACCTAGAGACCCTATAGTGCCAGGAAAACAAGTATGTTTTCCTGGCACTATAGTGGTCCTTTAAACATAGAACACAGTTTAGAACTACAAATTAAATAAGATCACATTTAACCAGATCACAGAGCAGATGAGAATACATTGTTCCATGAAAACAGAGGTATCTATTTATTTAGCCACAAGTTGATAAAGGTATCCACAAGGATCATAACCTGTTAAAGGAACATTTTAGTGTCTGCTTATCACTCTCAGCCAATGAGCCAAGCTGCATTGCAGAGCTTGGCCGAGGAGAGCTAACGGAAATCTTTACTAAGGAACTTCCAGCACTCAGGAGATTTTATTGAAGGTGGGGAATAGCGCCCCACAGAGCCCAGGTAAGAAGTCAAAGCGTTCAAAGACAGTTTGACTACTTACAATGGGAGGGCACTCTGACACCCATGGCACCGTAACGCCTATAGTGAGCTCTAGTATTTATGGTTTATTTGCAACTCTTTTTGATAAATAAATGGCCATGTTCGGTTTCGTGCATCTACCTGTTGTAATTGTTCTTAATGCTGCAGTATAATGGAGGTAAAAAAAAAATCAGTCAAAACACAAGTACATCCTGGGGAGTAGATAATGTGATTACAGAGAACTGTGCTCCTTCAATGTTGTCAGTCCTCACTCAACCAACTTTATGGCAAATCATACTGCTATGGACAATATTCATTCTATAGCTCTTCTGTAAATACAACATCTTACCTCATGAGAATTACTCTCCGTATTTAATGCCCGTTGATCTTTTCGCCATCTTCTTCTATCTCTTGTTGTTAAATGGTTTTGGTTTTCGGTTTCATTTTCCTCTCTGCTCACAGCTTCAAACTCTACCATAAACCCAAAAGTAAATCATGAAGTAATTTTAACCATTTTAATAAAATTATTTCCACCCACATATTTATATAGCGCCAACAAATTCTGTAGAGCTGTTCAATGGGTATTGTACTGTATTATGTTAACAATGGGTATTGTACTGTTTTATGACAACATAAATTGCAGCTAGAAGTATTTGAAAGTGAAAAGAGGTCAATATGATCATGAACCTACTGCCCTCCCCCCGACCCCCACCCCTGAGGGTGGGGGGGGGGCATAAAGATAATGAGGGTGGGAGGGAGGGTAGGTGCGCCTACTGTCCTCCCTCCTACCCCTGAGCGGCGGGTGGGGGCCATAAAGATACTGGAGGGGGAGGGGGGCGACCTACTGTCCTCCCCCCCGGGCCCCACCCTATACTGAGGGGGGAGATCCGGACCTGGGCGGCGGGGGGGGGGGGGGGGGGGGGGAATTAAGATAATGGGGGGTGGGTAGCGACTGTCCTCCCCCCCACCCCTGCGCAGTGGGTGGGGGCCATAAAGATAATGGGGTGGGGGGGGGACGACAACGACACACCTACTGTCCTCCCCCCTTGGCCCCCACCCCTGGGCGGCGGGTGGGGGCCCTTAATATAAATAAAATAAAATAGTGAAGGGGGAATAAAATAACTAACCTGTAAAGAAAAATGAAACTTACCATTTGACGTCTTCTTTTTTCTAAAATCTTCATTTTTCAGCCCGAAAAAAGGCCAAATAAAAAAAACCTGTCGAAAAAAACCTGACTATGGGGGGTGACTAGGGGCTTTCGTTTAGGGCCCCCACCCACCACTCAGGAGTGGGGGCCGGGGGGAGGACAACAGGTCCCCCCCCCTTATTGTTATTTAGGGCCCCCACCCGCCGCTCAGGTGTGGGGGGGGCGGGGGAGGCCAGTAGGTCTACCCCCCCCCCCATTCTTATTTAGGGCCCCGACCCACCACAGGTCCCCCCCACCTTGTTATTTAGGGCCCACTGTTCACTGTTTAGTAGTCTTGGTACCAAGACTCATTTCTGGATATCCATGGTGATCTATGCCTGACATTCTGCAAGGATGATGTAAATCAAAAACAAAATGCTGTACAAACAGTTGTGTAGTGAGATAACTTTTGGGCCTCGCTAGAAGGTTAATTATCGATATTCTGAGCCCTGTGTTAAACATTTATATAAATAAGATGCTTACATTATTAAGTACTTAATACATGCAAAAAAATTACATAATATGACTAGTGCAACGTTTTACCTCTTATAATTAAACAGGTCACAAAAAAAAGATATAGGCTACCTACACCTAGCCCACTGCTCCCGGTGACGCTCAACAGCAAAATTGGGGAGGTCTGCCGGTCAAAGCATGGGGATACCTGGGTGAAGGGGACTATATACCCATAAACCGGGCCCTAAGCGCCGACGGACTTTGAGATCTGGACACACTCCTGGAGGGGAGACCACGGACCCTCATGACCACCCTCAGATATATGCAGCTGAAACACTATTACACAACGCTTACGCACAGAGAACGTCTACACAGGGAACTGACGTGGTTCGAGGGCTTGTGCGAACGAGGCACCACAGTAGAGCATGCGGTTTCCACAATGTACCAGCAACTAATCATGAACGACCAGACAACCGTGGCCACCTTCAAGAGGCGATGGGAGGGGTCCCTGAATAAGACATTTACCAAGTCACAATGGGATAAGGCCCTGATATGGCAACACAAAAGCTCCATGAGCTCCTACTACCAAGAGGTCGGCTACAAACTGATTTCATTTTGGTATAGAACGCCTACTGTGATCCGCCGAATATTCCCGGTGGTACCACCGACGTGTTGGAGATGGCAAGAGGAAAGAGGCGCGCTGATACACCCAATACTCCCGTACTAGGACATGGTGAAAACAGAGGTGACTCTGGTGCTGGGAGATATTCCAGACTGGTCAGCAGAACTAGCCCTATTGCACATCTCTCGAGATATAAAAAAAATCAATCCTTCGACACTTGCTGAACAAGGCGTCCATCCCGGCTTACTGGGAAAAAAACACCATCCCGACGAAGACGGAGTGGGTACAATGGGTGGAAGACATACAGAGCGCAGAGGCACACCACGCCTCCCTAACGGGAAGGGAACTCAAGCATGTAGAACTATGGAGCCAGTGGTTCAGGTACATTGCTCGATACTCTCCGAATCACCAGCGAGGGACAAGACACAACACACACACTTCATTAACATAACCAACAGAACATCACACATACCAACAGAACATGAAAGAGTAGAAGCAGACGAGGCAAAGGTCGCATGTAGCGGGACATCCTCCCTGATCACAAACATATTGACAATAGTACACCGACAAACATTTCCTAAATTGATAAGGACCTGATTTTCCCCACCGGAGCACAGGGACGGATAGGCCAGCTAGATAGAATAGGGTTATATACCACAGGGTATGACGCAGCCCACTTGTCTAAGTGTGGTAAACTTTGAGCTACAAGCCACAGGTGAACATACAAAGTTAGACAGGAAGTAGAATGCTATACCCTTTGACATACATTAGAGGGAAAGGAGGGCGATAGGAAGGTAACTTATATGCTGATCGATGGAAAACCTTAAGGCTACGATCCAGCCCAGGAGCATAACTACAACCGAGCTCCTCAAGATCATACTTACCACATGAGTTTTGTACTTGTGCTCTCTTTTTGATGAGGACCTGCGCATCCCATGTGAAAAACGTCTTTGTTATCTATTACCTCTGTTACCGTAAACATCAATAAAAACAGATTTACAAAAAAAAAAGAGATAGGCCAAATCTCACCTGTTTTTGTCTGACAATTCACAGTATTTTCAGTGCTTGGTACACGGATTCTTCTGGACAGTTCCTAATTAAAACACACCAGATAACCAATTACAGACCACTAGATAGCTACTACACCGTATTCTTCCAATGTTTAGCTAATAGAGGCTAAATGGTTGCTAAATCATTGGATAGAAAAAACTAAATAAATTACATGCCTAGACTGAGTGGGTATTGTGTGTTATATTAAATGTTTCAATACATTATCAAAAAAATAAAAATAACAAAATGGTCAGTTCCCCTATTTTATCTTTAATATGTTGAGGACATTTTTTGCCAAAAACAAAATAAATAAAATGTATGTGACCCCATTAGAAGGATAACACGAATATACATACACACGCGCATTTAGTTTGTACATACCATATATTTAAATTCTATTATAAAATGTTCTTACAAATGTAAAGGTATTTATTTATAACCATTTGACCAATTTTTAGATCTGTTCATAAAGCAAAATGGATGCATTTATATGGCTCCAACATATATGTTCTATGAAGATTTGGGGTAGGCGGTTCTATATATGAATAATACAACTAGTGGTGAGGTGGTCTGATTGGTAACTTGGTTATCTAGTACTAATTCAGTGACCTTATCACTGCTCTAACCAGCTGATATACACATCTATATGAAAAGGGTCATCTGTGATGTGAAAATGGCTAAATTGAGCTTATTTTCTAGTGGATTAACAAAGCATATCTGGCCATGCATGGATATCTGTACAATTAATTAAAGTCCGTGCTTGGAATATCTGGATGCTTCTACACATGCTTGATGCATATTGAGTAGGGAAAAACAATGCAAATAGCACCTGTAAAATGTTTTAGGAATAAAAGGAATAGAATTCTTTCTTAACCATTACAGCACTGGCCTGACCCAGGTAGCATCTCTCGTGGCCTTCTGAAGAGTGGCCACTAGAGGTGTTCCTAGGCTGTAATGTAACACTGCATTTTCTCTGAAAAAGTCAGTGTTTACATTAAAATGCCTGTGTGGACATACTATACTCACCAGAACAACTAGAATAGGCTGGGATTGTTCTAATGATTCATTTAACTGAACTCATTCATTCAAAATGAATAGTTTCAAATGTCCGTTGCTATTGACGTAGCAAAGGTTACAGGTGTCTGTGGTAACGGGTATAAAACGTTAATGTTTCCAGCTGGATTGTGACCATCAATACAAACATGAGAAAGTACAGAATATTTCAGTAATTTCTCTTAAATGTTACCACTCACCAAGGAGGGTCAAGGATTTTTGTCGACAATACAGTTAAATGAATGCTCACCAGATTTTCAGTTGGTTGATCCTTATATAGCCTCTCGATTCCATCTTCCTCTTTACTTTTCGGTTCAGATGATGTAGTAGCATCACTTTGTTTTCCCAGTGTTTTTTCTGCTTCTTTGAGGTCAGTAAGTGTGACGCCCTATCAAGAGGCATATATAGAAATGTATCAGGGCTAGGACGAAGGCTCCATTTATCACTGCAGACACATGATGATTTGCAATACAGATGAAATCTAGGTGCTGCAGATGCACCTGCCCTCACTACTACATTCTTACAAAGAAAACGGCAGGGGCTACATATGTCATCTTGAGCTTTGAGGCAGTTATTGCTTAGAATAACATATTTCCACCTACTTTAAACTGATTAATACAGTTAAAAAAATGTAAATTTCACAACTCGTCCACTTTGTATATTTCCAAATATTAAATTATGTGGGTATTTTTGTCATTCTGTAAGCAGAAGTAATACGTTCTTGTATTGACAGCAACAAACACTCAAAATACTGAAAGTAAAAGAAGAAATGCACAGCACGTCTCATTTCCATCTTGGTAAAAAACAAAAAACAACAACATGATAACTGGAAATACCATTAATACCATCATGTAAATGGGTGAAACTCCACAAACAGCAAGCTCCAGATCACCATGGCAACAAAGTGCACTCTGAAGCCCAGATACTATTCTGGCTTTTTATGATTTATTGTTACTGTACATCATATTTCTTTGATTTTACCAATCCAACAGCAAAGCATTGGATTGGCTGAGATTGTCAATTCTGATGATCTCAGCCAAAGAGGTGGCCCGGGGACGGTGCCAAACACAGCCCTGGTCAATCAGCATTTCCTCATAGAGATGCAATGAATCAATGCATCTCTATGAGGAAACCTCAATGTCTCCATGCAGAGGGTGCAGCAATGCCCCAGGAAGCACCTCTAGTAGCCATATGAGGAGTGCCACTGGTGGTGTTCCTAGGCTGCAAAGTAAACGCTATAAAAAATTAACCCAAAGTACACCAAAATTTACTGCACATAGAGAGATATATCCATATAATGAAATTGTAAATGCATAAATACAAAAGTGCAAATGTGCAAAACAAACATGCAAAAAGCGCAAAGTGTACATATAACTGCACAAATTCTAATATAAAGTGCTCTTGGTGTAAAGTATTAACAATGTAAACCTATATACCAGTGTAACATCAGGTATACTAACCTGGAGCTGGAGATACAATACATTGTTCATACTTTATACCAAGAGCACTGTATATTAGAATTTATGCAGTTATGTGTAAGCTTTGCACTTTTTGCATGCTTGTTTTGTACATTTGCACTTTCATTATATGAATAAAATCTTTCTATGTGCAATAACTTTTGGTGTGCTTTGGGTTTATTTTCTATGATACTCTTGGGTTTATTTTCTATGATACTCCCGTAACTGCATGAGTCACTAAATTAAACCATATCAGTTGAGCCTAGAAGAAAGGTAGAAAAGCCGTTACATAGATTATATTTTTTTAATCTGGAGGGGAGACAAAGAGTCCCTACTATCCTTCTTGTCAGAACTTAATGACAACACATGGGGTATTAAATTGGAGAGTAACTACAGCCGTCAATCCGTTGATTTTTTGGACCTTCAAATATACATAGATGAAGGAGAAATTAAAACTAAGACATTTCAAAAAAGTAGATGTCAATAGATATATTGAGGAGACAAGCTGCCATTTTTCACCCTGGCTTACCAACGCACCTAAAGCACAATTGATGAGGATCAGGCGAAACTGTACTGATAATGAAGTTTTTAATATCCAATCTTGCAAAATTCTCAATGATTTTAAACAAAAAGGCTATAAAGCCCAACTATTAGATAAAGCTCAACGTGAAGTTGCTCTAAAGGATAGAGAGTCACTCCTACAGTATAAAACACCACCCACTGAGACAGAGGAACGGAATCTAGCGTTCATTTGTGATTTCAGCTGCCAGAGTTATAAATTAAAAAGAATTTTCCAGAAATACTGGCCAATTCTACAAAATGATACGTTCCTGAATAAGGTCTTACCAAATAAACCTATTTTCACCTATAGAGGAGTTCCCAGTTTAAGGACCAATTTAGTACGTAATCATATAAAAGAACGTGCAACGATTAAAAATGTCTTTAATCAAAAGAATGGCTTCTATGGCTGTGGCACATGTGGTGCTTGCAGAAATAGCGGCCAAAAAAAGAGACATATAACTTCATTCTCTACCTGTGAGTCTCAATTTCAAAGCAAACAGCCTAACAACTATAAAATAAATCAACTTATAACTTGCTATTCGAAACGAGTCATCTATCTTATCACATGTCAATGTGGTTTAAGTTATGTAGGTAGGACCACTAGATCCCTCTATATAAGAATACAGGAGCATATCCGTAATATTAGGAAGGGTTTTTTGATAAACACAGCCTTTTAGCACATTTTAAACATAAGCACAATTGTGACCCAACCCAATTGACATTTATGGGTATTCAAATTGTTAACATCAATTGGAGGGGTGAGGATCCAATAAGGAAGATGGGACAACAAGAGATGAGATGGATTTTCAATCTCAACACTATGATTCCCACCGGCCTTAATGGCGATTTTGAAATGTGTAATTTTTTATGATATTATCCCGAACAGCATGTATTAATCCTCTATGTTTATTATGTATTTGGAGTGAATAGATCCATTTCCCTTTATAAGATGCTTATCACATCTACTCTATACGATTCAAGTGAAACTTTAATCATAGGGGATTTAAAATTACTATTACTAACTAAGTTAAATCTTATCTCACTATATAATCTATGTATGTAGCTACTGCTTTAAAGCTTTAAAAGGATTTATATACATGCTGTGGGAATGTCAATTTTCATTGTATTTAAATTTAATGCACAGTTTATTGATATATGTATTCTCATTTTTTCATTTATGCCCCAATCATTTTTTCTGCATGCTTGACACAAATGAGGACATCTTTACAATATACAAGATATATGTACATCCTTCTATTTGCCTAATACAAATTGTAAAAAAATATGGGTTAAAGGGCATAAGGGAAGTGACAGGCACGAATATAGGATACTCTGCTACTTTCCCTACTTATTGCCCACAAGTAAAATGGCGACAGCAATACCAGAAGTGATGTCACTTCCTGTTACAAACAGAATAAAAAAAAAAACACGATTTTGACAAGCCACACTACACTCCCCCCAAACGAGTGATGTGATTGGCTAACCAATGAGGAAATCTACCAATGAAGAACCGGACCAGGATATTTAAACCAGAATGAGGAGGAGAGCAGTGAACACCGATTGAGAAAGCCCTCAAGTAGGGTGAAACGCGTCTCGGAAGTGAAGGATATTTATGGGACATTTTTTTATTCTGTTTTATTTGTTTGTATTTTACTGCCCGTCTCCTCTGATCT